>NC_140931.1:97889140-98376640 GCF_014529385.1 Adiantum capillus-veneris | reverse complement strand
GAAGTCTAACAAGATTCTCCATTTGGTGGAGCTTTGACTTATAAGTTAAAGAGTTTAAATTCTACTCCCTCGATTCAAACTCTAAATAGTTCATGCTTACGATTCATGAGGGATAGGCTAGGCCATGCAAGCAGCATGCCCACGTTGCACCAATGGTGGCAACTTAATTTCCCTTGATTGAGCGCGCCGCATGTGCCTTTGCCGATGTATCCTAGCACCACCCCACCATGTGTCATCTTCTTCCTCTTTGCGCTATCCATGCCATGCATGCCCGCCTTTCCTTCCATTTTCTTTCCCTTTTTAATCACCAAGGGGTATCTCCAATTTATTCCTCGATTTTTTTTATTTTCTTCTAGCTGGTACCCCCTACTTGTGCAAAGTTCAATACACTTACAATTAAATGCGGTAATATGCTCTTGGAGACCTTACATATAGCACACTACCTCTCGCGACCTGCCACGATGAGTCTCTCTCGCTCTTACCAATAGTACAATGGTAAGGCCTGCGGTGCTTAGGCATGCCATCACTATCTACATAATGCCTATGTTTTCTTTAAACAACCCCTGACTAACAATGCCATCATGAATTCTTTTGCTTATACCAGCAAGTGCAAGTGTATATGATTGCATTTTCCCCTTGCCTTCAAGATGCAAGCATGTATGATTGCATCTGAAGAGACACCCCCTCGCTTCGCATATGCCGAAAACACGCCAAAGCTTCTTGGCCCTACCCAAGTTGGGCATCCCACAATTGGTGAATTCCAAGAGACGGCATCCGGCACATGAATCTCCTCGAGCACCTTTTGTGCTTTATGAAGTGCACCACATTTGGCATACATGTTAACCAAGGCTATGCCAAGTACAATGTTTTCTTTCAACAAACCCTAACCAACAATATCATCATGAATTATTTCGCCCATATAAGCAGATGAAAGTCTACATGATTGCATTAGGCCCTTGCCTTCAAGATGCAAGCGTATGTGATTGCGTTAGAGAGACACCCTTGCCTTGCATATCTGTGACAACAACCCATAGCTTCTTGACCCTACCCAAGTTAGGCATAACCAGCAATCAATGCATTCCAAGAGACAAGTTTCTACAAGTTGAAATGCCTGATGTAGTGAGACAATGCCACATCCTTGCCTTGTACTCCAGTGACAAGCTCTTGTCATGACCCTCCCGCTCTTCTAAGGAAACTATCATCATACACTAGCACCTGTCAACAAAAGGATTGATCATGATATTTTATCATTGGGCCATGGCCAATACCATCTGAATGCCTTTAAAAATTACCATCTGATTCTCGTCCATTTCTAGCGTCGACCTTCCCCACAAGTGAATAGACTGACTATTCATTACCTAAGCTTTGGGTGCCATGGGCCTACCCATGTTTTCCAAGACGAGTTGTTTTGTTTTCAATTGAAAAATGCTCATCTGTTGGCAAATTGGCCTCTTCGAACTTTGCTTCATTGAATGTATCTTTGATCAGTTGCCACCCTGAAGTAAACTGTGAGGCGTGGACAGCTGTGTTAGCAATAATATGTTGGTCCACTCCATCATCATCCACAAATCCCATGTTTTCCTCACAAAAAATTGCAATTGCAGCTAGGCAGTAGTCCTCCTGTATATTCAGCTCATGCATGATATATGTGAGTAGAATGTAGTGGGTGTCGCCCGCCATAGCAAAGTTGGGAGCACAATTCAGAGGCAAAGTCACTTCCTTATTTGGGCTTTTTTGCTTGCACCCTATTGCTGCATCCGCAAGAGAAGGAAGAGTTAAGCCCGCATCAAATGTTTCCTTTAATACTTCTACTTGCTCTTCTTCTAGGTCAAACTACACCTCCACATCCTCTACCCCTTCCTCCGGCGCCAATGGACAACTATCGAAAGTTGTTGACTGGGAAGTCTCTCACTCGCCACCCATCTACAAGTATAAGTAATAGAAAAACCCGTGGTAGAATCACACTAAGCAACACTTTTTGAAGTGCTTCATACACCTCTCTTGTACAAGCGGTGCATTGGAGGGACACTTTTCTAGACTGTAATTCAGTCTCCTTGACGCACTCTTGTCAGGGTCAAGGTCGGCTGGGTGCACATATCTCATGCCATCAACTGTCATGGAATTTTCACAAATTACTGCCTCATACTATTGCAAATGTGTTTGTAGGTACTCAAATGAGCAATCTATAATCCTCTGTATAGAAAACTTTGCATTAAACACCCTGATAGTTTTGGTGCACGGTGATGAGCACATGAGCTGTATAAGAACGTGAATAGTTTTTCTTCACATGTATCCTCTCCCACAATGTCTGTCTCAAGGACTATGATCCCCATGACTGAAAGAAAAAGCAAACCAAGCTACTATTCAAAATTGGTCTGTATTTGGTGTCATAACCAAGCAAATATTGAGCCTCGAGTATCCCTCAAGGTCTCTATTCACTTGGTTCTGTCCCGTGCGCTAATGTCATAATAGGTGACATCACTTGAGTCAGAACTAGGCGAATAGGGGTCCCAAGAATCTCCGAAGGGCCCTATTTGCTTGGTTCTGACCCAAGTTGAATTTTTGTTGTACCCACAATGTCTCTCTCTAGGACTATGATCCCCATGACTGAAAGAAAAAGCAAGCCAAAACTACTATTCAAAATTGGTCTGTATTTGAAGGAGTACTATTCAAAATTGGTCTGTATTTGAAGGCCTCTCTTCTTTGATTCCCAAATCTGTTACTAGTCGATCAAGCCAAATTGATTCTTTGCATGTCTCTGATGCTGCAACATATTCAGCCTCTGTAGTAGACTGAGTAACAAAATCTTGTAATCTAGAACGCCATGATACTGCTCCGCCAGCCAATGTAAAGACATACCCTGACATAGACCTTCGGTTGTCTAAGTCACCTGCATAATCTGAGTCTGTAAAACCCTTTACACTTAGCTCCTGACTCCCATAGCATATACGCATACTCTTTGTAGCTTTCAGGTATCTCAATATTCCTTTCACTGCCTCTCAATGTTTCTTGCCTGGGTTTGACATGTATCGACTTACTACTCCCACTGCAAATGCAATGTCTGGGTGAGTAGCAATCATTGCATACATCAAACTACCCACTGCAGACACATATGGAATCTTATCCATTTCAGCCTGTTCTTCCTCAGACACAGGACAATCTTGTTTGCTAAGTTTCACATATGGTGGCAATGGAACACTCAATGCCTTTCCCTTCTCCATATTGAAACGTTGCAAAACCTTGTTTGAGATAACCAAATCAACTTCTTTGATCTGTCTCTCTCAATGCGCATACCAAGTATATGACTTGCCTCACCCATGTCTTTCATGTCAAACGATTTTGCCATCTTTGACTTCAAAGCTGAAATTTCTTCCAAGTGCTTGCCAGCAATCAACATGTCATCCACATACAAAATAAGGATCATCCAACTACCATCCTTATCCTTCTTTGTATATAGACAGTGATCGAACTCACTACGTTTGTAGCCTTGAGAAAGAATAAACTTGTGGAATTTATGGTACCATGCCCTCGGTGATTGTTTTAAGCCATAAAGACTCTTTAACAACTGGCATACCCAATCTTCCTTGCCTTTCTCAACAAACCCTTCTGGCTGCTGCATGTAAATTTCCACATCTAAATCACCATGCAAGAACGTTGTCTTGACATCCATTTGGTGCAACACCAAATCTACTATGGCAACCAATGCAAGAAAGCATCTCAATGAAGTCATTTTGACCACCGGAGAGAAGACTTCATCAAAGTCAATGCCTTGTTCTTGCTTAAAGCCCTTGGCAACAAGCCTTGCTTTGTACTTTGGTTGACTATCATGAGCGGTGATCTTATACCTGTAAACCCATTTACAAGGTAGAGCCTTTTTTCCCCGTGGTAATTTAACTAGCTTCCATGTCTGGTTTTTATGCAGAGCTGTCATCTCTGACTGCATGGCCAATTCCCAATTCCCAGAGTCCTTCAATTGCACTGCTTCCTTGTAACATGAGGGCTCATTGCAATCAGTCAACATGACATAGTTCATAGATGGAACAAACCTATTAGGAGGTCGCGTGACACGTCACGATTTACGCACAATAGGTGGCTCAGGCTCAGCCACAACCTGTGGTTCCACTCTATCCTGTCCTTGCTCCTCTTGAGCCCTGACATTTTGTCTTGCACGTGCAGGTCCATCTTCTTGGAAGACAACTCTTCTAATCTCCTCAACCCTCTCTGGTTTAGAATGATATTTGGATTCATTAAAGTGAATATCATTGTTGTGGACAACCTTTCTGGATTCAGGATTCCAAAGTCTGTACCCCATCTCACCAGAATTACCATAGCCTAGAAAAGACCAAGTATGATAGAGGGAAGCAACCTGGATTACTCCAGCCATTGCCTATCCCAAATTCACCATGGGAGAGTATATCCATGGATTTCATCTTTGGATTACCCAAGTCTATCCATGGAAATAAAGGAATATGGACAATAGTTGACAAGTTTAGCAAGCAAGAACATTTTATTCTTGTCAAAAAGACTATTAAGGCACATCAAATGGCAACTCTCTTCATATCTCAGATTTTCAAGCACCATGGATTACCCACATCCATCATGTCAGATAGAGATCCTAGAATGACGAGTAATTTTTGGAAAGGTCTCTTTGAAAATCTAGGAACGACATTGAATTTCTCTTTGGCTTATCACCCACAAACGGATGGCCAAAGTGAGATAGCCAATCTTACGATACTTGATCTACTCAAGACTTATGTTACCGAAGTAGATCAACGCTCACAATTGGAAAAGATCTTACCTCTTCTAGAGTATGCTTACAATAACATTGTACATACTTCTACGGGAAAAGCACCTTTTGAGATCATTGAGGGAAGACCTAAAAGTCCCTTGCTACTCAAAGTACATGGGAAGATCTTCGCCGCCGATGAGTATAACCGTGACCTACAAGAATCTTTTCAAAAGATTAAGGAGGCTATATCCATCTCTCAAAAAAGGCAAAAAGCTATTGTTTATAAGCACAGAAGAGCCTTAATGTTCAAAGAAAATGATTGGGTTTGTGACTCAAGTTTCCTAAGGCTCGATTAAGGAAAACGACGGGCAAAAATCCTACGGGCCATCAAAAGTATTATGCTAAACTAGCAAAACGATACTATGGTCTTTTCCAAATCTTGAAGCCCATCAATGAGACGGCTTATCAACTCAAGTTGCCCAACCATTGGCTCATCCACAATGCCTTTCATGTAAGCCTACTTAATCCCTACAAAGGAGAGCCACCAACGGAACCAATTATTAAAGACCCTCCCGAAGTTGAAGACCAAGAAGAGGTGCTACAACCCGAAGCTATCCTTTGGCATGAAGACAAGGTACTACGACATGGTAAGATTATCCGACGTTATCTTATTAAGTTCAAAAATTATCCTTTTGAAGATGCTAGATGGATGCAAGGAATACAACTTAAGGATAGTATGAACCTTGTCAATGCTTACAATGCTACATTAGAGTAAGCAAATGTACAAATTTCTTTTAAATGACTCATCTTTTTGTCTTATCATCAGACTAGTCCTCTTTTTAATTGTGCACAAATTTAACTAGTATGCATGCTTAGAATCATGTTTGTGATGACGACGTCTCTTAAACACCATGTAGAATTTGTCACTCTACTTTGGGAGAATGAAATGGACTAAAGAGCAGACATGCTTGCGGCAGCTATGTCTCCCAAGCACCAAATAGATTAGTCATCCATCTTGGAAAGATGTCGTAGGGTAAAAAGGGATCCTCTACCCGCTAAGTAAAATTGACTAATGACTAAGGCTTTATCTCTTCTACCTCATAGTCGAGGACGACTATGATTTCAAGAGAGAGGTAATGTCATAAAATCTAATATCTAATATCTAACCAACCCAAATGATTTTCTCATATTAAATTGATCACTTAATGTGGGAGAATAAAAGGGAACAAGTGTTAAGATATAGACATGTGCTTATAGATCTATCTCAAAATGGGGCCAATGGTAAAGGGGCCCAAATGAGAGATGGTCTATCAAAGAGAAAGGCTAACCAATGGAGCATAAGACCTTAGGGTTAGCTAGGGCTGATCTTGAGGCGCGGGAACCCGACCCATCTCCAGATGCTTGTCCTGCTTGTCATGCTTGATGAATAAGGTTCTTGAGGTTCTTGATGAATGAGGTGCTTGATATGCTTGAGGTGCTTAATGATTAAGATGCTTGAGGTGCTTGACATGCTTGAGATGCTAGGGTTACACTTGAGGTGTGAACCCAGCCCAAGCTTAAAGTGCTTAAGAGCCAAGCTTGTGGTGGAAACTGGGCCTATGCATGAGGGGCTTGAGGTGTCAAAATGTCAAAGATTCAATCCATAAAAGGAAGGGGCGAGCCCTACATGAGGGGGGATGAGAGAGAACACCCACACACTCACACAAGGCATGCATGGTACAAAGAAAGCAAAAGGGACACTTGTCAAGTTCCTCCTCATGTTGCCCTCATGGTGTGCATGAAGCCTATTGGTTGGCCACCCAAGGGGTCCAATAATAAATTAGGGGATTTAATTAATTGATTTAGCATTTATCTAGCCCTCTCTCTCAAAGAGGAAAGGGGGACACTTGTCTCAAGGCTATTGTCTCAAGGCTACTCTGCTTGTAATGCCTCCTGCTTATGATTGGCTAGGCCTGGAGGGGTCCAATGAGCTTCAAGCATGAGCTACAAGGGGGGGTCGACCCAAGAAATCTAGGGGGTTGCTTAGGAGGTATACTCACCCACACACACTCACAAACACTCTCATTGTGTGCTATGCAAAGTGCAAGATCTCCCTCTCCTTCTCCAAGCAAGTAGAGGTTGAGAGCCTACACCAACACTCTTAGCTATGGAGTGCAAATCCAACCAAGAGCCATGCTTCAATGCTTAAGCTTGCCATCTCCTTCTTCTTCATTACTATGATATTATGTATGCTAGCAACAAGAGTTATGATAAGTGAGGAACTAATTCTTTCTCCTATGAAATGTTTCTTCTTCCTCTTCCCTACCCTCATTCCCTGCTAGCTCTCTCCACCTTCGAAGGTGTTTGAGGTCTTGGGATAGTTAAAGCTTTCTTCAAGTTTATGTTATGCTTGTGATGCATGAGGCTTTCCATCTTCATTGGATCACCTAGGTCACAAGGAACACAAAGATTGTATTGTAACAAGTCTCTCTTAATGGGAGAAATCATAATACAAATGCCTATTGGAGGGGGGACCGGCTCCACATAAATCCCGGTCCTCAATTGTTGTCATGTTTTCTAAATTCTCTCTCTTGCAAAAGTATTGATCATGCCATGTTAACTAATTGCTATGATTATGTTGCTATCTTCAACTAGGTTCACACGCTATGCTCACAAAGTCATTTCTTAAAAGTACTCTCATTAATTTCCACTATTCTCAAGTTAAATAGGACAATTCCATTACATTTGTTTTAATTAATTATTACTTCTTGTTTTGCAGATTGAACTCCTTGACAAAGAAAATTTTCTTGGGAGAGATAAAGGATCAATAGGGAAAGCAATAGAGGGCACTTCAAGAAGGGATGCCTCCTCTCTCATGAACTACATGCCAGCATTGGATAGTGCCACCTTCTATGCTTTTCATATGCAGTATTCTGAAGATCCTGAATTGCCAATATTTTCCCTGAAGATATTGTCATGGTTTTTGGGGTACACTTCCCTTCAAATCAATGCAAACAATTTGATTCTACTTGAGAGAGTTGTAGTACTTAGAATATTTGGGTATGTTGTAGGATTCAATGCGTCAAGAGCGGGATACTTTCTTTGCTACTCTAGTTATGCAGTGGCAGCTGAGGAGACAAATGTCAACCTTCTTGGGGGCTATAATGAAGAACATTTTTAAGATATAGAGGTGACATGCCTAGTTATACCAAAAGAATAAAAAATTGATGTAAAATTGATAATATTTTGCGTAAAAATATTTTTTGAATTTGGATCTTTTTGAAAGACTCGGTACAAAGTTTCAAAGTGAAGCATTAATCTCCATTTGTGGTTGAGCAGCATGGTTTAATCTCATCCGTTGTAATTGCCTCCTAAAGAACCAATTGAATAATTCCTTTAGTGCATTGCTCCTTCTTTGTCCCCCTCTCTTTCTCGTACATTGAAAAAATGAAGTCCTCGCTTGATAGAGAGATTTTTCCATTCCTTGAGTATTCTATGTTGCAAGGGATCCTTGTTTCGCAAAATATAGTCCATGCAAGTACAGAATATGCTTAAATTTTTTTTTTAAGTTCATTGATATTAGAGGCAAGCTAACCTATGTAACATTTTTTGGGAGCTTTTATTGTAAAAACACTTATTCTTTTAATAAATCAGGAATATTGTAACTCCTATTTTCCAATTGGATAGATTGTAATCAATGAGTCGAGGCTATCAGCTTCCAAATTGTATCAATCTATCCTTAGTTAGAGCTCCTAGTTTTTTTTTTTTTTTTAACCAAAGAAATCTTGGCTAAGGTATAAAAGCCAATTTTTGTAAGTTATTGTTAAGTTTTGGATAATAGAAACACAGCGTGAGCTAATGACGCTCACTTCTCTCCTTCTCACGCTTCCTACTTCCTTTCCGGTTGTCACATTGCAGTGTTGTCTGTTGCGTTGCAATCGTAGGTAAGAGCTCTATGCATTGAGGTAAACATATCATGGTAATCCATAGCTTTTGGCTTCGCCGACCCGTGGCGACTCGCAGCCTAATTTCATCATAAGTAGGAATTTAAGTTGGAAAATCACAAAGTAAGCATAGGCGGGGTATTGGGACATCATTTTTAAGAATTTAGATGCATTCAGAGTCAAAAACAACTAGGTCAAAAACTCATTGCTGTTAATAATTGCTATTTTTGCACTTCATCAAAAGTGAGATTTGAGACCATAAGCATGTGTGCTTAGGTCTTATATACATGTCCTAGAAGTTTTGTAACATTCGGATGTCGTTTGATGCTCTAACGATCATGTTTTGTTTGTCGATTAGCGATTAGATTTTGATGACTTAGGTCATTTAAGTGTAGCTTGTGTTAGATGCGAGTTGTCTATTGTTTTCCAAGAGATTGGCATCCTCTTGTAGCCTCTATGCACTAGTCGAGTCAGCTTCGTCCCATGGATGGACAATTATGTTTGTGATTCTCACTATGTCTGCAATAAGATAGGAGTGAGGTTAGAAACCCATCCCACATTTTTTGCCGCTGTCAGGGACGAATAGACCTAAACTAGGGAAAACAAGAGCGTCTTGTGTAGTTGACCTTTAAATTCCTCTAGGATCACCTAGAGTAAAACTTTCTCTTTAAAATTGCATAGCTTAAGAGTGTCTTCTTTTGCTGTGTAGAGGTAGCTTGGAAGTAGATTGTACTTGCTAATTACCTTGTAGGATTGTAGGATTAGGTTAGGATTTTGAAAATGATTGATGAACAAGACAAGTCTTAAGATCAAGTCTCAAAAAACCATAAAAAATAAGAAAACAAGTGTTTGTGGACACCTTCCACAACCGAATTGCAGAAGAACATAGGAGTAGAGTAAGTAGAATCCGAGGTGGGATCTCAAATCATTTCTCACTCCAAAAGAATCATATGTGAGTTGTTTATGTGAAGTTACAAAATTTCAGGTCTACAAATTGAAACAGCACCAAAAGACTATCAACCACTGAATCCAGTTGGAGATTTTGCTCATAAAAGTTGTATGAACTAGTGGGTAAGCTTAAAGAAGCATTTGAGGTAAATTTAGAAGAGTTTGCAAAAACTTAGATTATGTACATTTTCTTGAGAATTTAGGCCAAATTAAGTTTTGACTTGACTTAGAGGCTTAAAACATGTCATAAAAAGACTATTTATTTAAAAATTTACAAAAAGTGTTCATTTTAGCCCAAAAGTAAATAATCGTGATTATTTACTTTCAGCTCAAAATTGACAAAGGTTGATACCAAAGACTCTATGCATGATTACAAACATCTTTTGTGAAGGCTCATAGAATTTGGATCACAAAACAAACCAAAAACTTGATAAAATTTGAATTTTGTACTAATTGTTGAGAATTTGAGTTTGACTTGCTAAATTTTATTCAAATTTGATGAAACTTGACTCAGAGGCTTAGTTTGAAGTGTTGAACATGTGTGAATGCTCGGTTGATTAAAAAATATGTAAAAATTTACCGTAAGTAAATAATCGCGATTATTTATTTTTTCTCTATTTCTCAACTTTTTTGGCCAACCAACCACACCACAAGTTCTATCATGTTGTATTGAGCACATATATCAAATTTGGTAAGATTTGGATCTATAAAGTGAAAATTTTGGCAAGATTTGTAAAGTTAGTCTACTGACACAAAACCTTTGACTAATAGAGCAAGAATTATCCAAACTTGGTGAAACTTGGCTAGGGAGCTTAAGTTGAGTTGCTTAACCTGTTTGTATTAACATTTTGGCAAAAAGTTGCAAAAATTTCCCATAAGTAAATAATCGCAATTATTTACATATGCTCTAGAATTGCACAATTTTGCATATTTGAGTAATACCACAAGGTCAATCATATCAACTAGACTCCACAAATCAAATTTGGTGAAATTTGGATCACAAAAGTGAGACTTAAGCCAGATTATTGAAAATTGAGTCTGCGTACACTAAACAGTTGATAACTTGTTCAAATTTAGTGAAACTTGTCTAGAGATTACCACAAGGTGTTTATGTGGGAAAACAAGCTCAAAAGTGAGAAAAGCTGAGAAAAGTAAATAATCAGATTATTTACTTTTGAGCCCCAGAGACAAGATTTTGGACTTTCAAGCTTGTACAAGGTTAGAACATTATAAAACAAGGACACTAGTCAATTTTGGGTTCCATCGGATCCAAATTGGTACATGTTATCTCAATTTCTAGGTTGCAAATTATTCCTTTAGCTCTTTGTAGGAGTAGAATCTCACTAAGTTCAGATTGAAGTGATATACATAGACCAATCACAATAGTTAGCAAAAAATTGTACAGTCTTTGTGAAAAAAATTGCTAGCCTGGTTGGACCTGACGCAAGAACTAGGTTGCATGCAAAGAATTGAGAGCTTTAAAGGAGTTGAATTCAAGTCGAGTAGAAAAACAGATAACAATTCAATCCAACAGTAAGTACTCTATCTAGGGCTTAACAAGTCTATATGAACCTTAGATTTGGTCGTATGCTAGCAAATCAAGGCATATTTGGAGAGACCGCTAGTAGGGTATCAACCGAAGAGAGTGTTAAGGCGGTTACGCCGCTAGCGGAAGCTAAATAGCGAGAACTCAACCAACAACAGAATTTGTCAGACGAGGACGGAGCTTGACCCGCAGGCGCATGGAAACAACTAGGTGGGTGTCAAATCACCTACTCGACCTTCTAATGACAATCACTACTAAGGAAATCAAATCTAAGTTCTAAAATACGCAAGTGACTGAAACCCGTACTACGAACGAATGCTATACGAAACAGGATCTAGAATCATTGAATCGATCTCAAACTCAAGGGGAAGTCTATACACTAGGTAAGAACAACACCCTAAAGACTTGAACTGCAAAATCAACCTATAACCACTCCGTGCGGTAAACGCGTATGAAGACAGGCTGAAAAATACAGGTGACCGAAACTTGACCCCGATGGTACTAATGTGTAGCTCTACTCGTTGTGGTTCTATAGATATGCTGCACTCTCTATTCCGACACACGAGTTGGAAGAAAACTCACACCGAAGCTCGTAGGAACTTACCACACATAGAAGCCGATAGCGCGCACTCTTGGTATCAGTGCGTAGCTCTCGCCGTTGCTAACACAATGGCGGTGTCGCTTCTCCAATGGCGGCTCCGTAGCTCGCGTAGCAAGTAGATAAGACTCTCTCTCTCTCTCTCTCTCTCTCTCTCTCTCTCTCTCTCTCTCTCTCTCAGACACAGTCACGGTGCTCAAAAACTCACCTTTGATTAATAAAACTGAATCTTTTTTAGGTTACAAAAACTTTGGCTTATATACCTCAGCCTTGGAGGTGAGAACATCTCTAACTAATTACATCAGCGAGTGAAATTACTTCGGGATTACAAGCTGGAAACTCAATTGAGTCCCGTTACTTAATGAATGGCTCAATTCAAAATCAATGTCGGAAAGACATTTATTACAATCAATGGTTACAAAAATGATGAGTGTGAGCAAAAATGTGGGTGTGATCCTCTGCTGGCTCAACACTCCCCCCCTCCGCGTTCATGTCGTCCCTAACATGACTTTTATGCTTGGTCAATAAAGTCCTGTCGTCTTGAGCACCTGCAAATGTGATTCGTATCGTAGGTTGCCGATGGTCAAGGTTGGGCCGAATATTTTACTTTTGTGGGTGAAAAAGCCGGTGTAGAAAGTTTCTTCGAATGTTTGCATGTGGAAGCTAGGCAAAAACATAATCCTCTGGTATAGGAGGTGCAACACTTTTGGAGAAGGCTGCAATGAAAGATCATACATCATATCAGTCACTGTGTCGGCCGTCGATAGTAGACTCGAGGTCGTGGCTTTATCTGGCGCGAACACTTCAATGCAAGCTAAGAGAGTCCTGCAAATTTTCTTGAGCATCTGACACGAAAGGTCAGGAGAGCCAGTAAAGAGCTTGATGGTGCCCGTTAGGGTTTTCACCATGTAGGCTTTACCTATTCTCTCTCCTGCCTTTGGTCCTGGCATCCTTGGGTAATTAAGCCAATTTGGCTTCTTTTCTGCAATCCTGCCATGCTCTTTCCAGCTTCTGATTCTTGGCACCGGGCAGAAGGTTGCATCCTCCCGAATCTCCTTTAGTGCCTCTACCAAGTAGATGAGGTAGGCTGGGTATTTGTTCAGCCAACCTTTCCTCCATCTAGGCTGCAAATCTACAATCTTCTTTGATTGTTCCTCTTTTGTGATGTCGCCTTCGTAAAGAGCGACATACTGCTCCTCCTCTATTCTCTTTTTCGTTTTTATCACTTCAAACTTCATCAAAGGGAAAGGCAGGCTGGGTTGCATCCACTCTTCATGGAGCACTTTTGTGTCTAGTCCCTGAAGTCTAATGGAGATTAGGAGTCTCCTCTCCCAATCCATTTCCGCCTTGGCACTCTCCTCTGTTGACTTTTCTATTTGGTCATGGAGCCTTTGTTCTTCTTCTTCACATATTCTTGAAGTTGAGGCCACCTCTTGAACTGGGGCTGGATCTTCAATTGTGGTTGCCTCTCCAGTTTCTGGTAGCTCTATGGCTGCTCCACCTGATTCTTCTTGTGGTGTCTCTGTCTCTCTTCTTTGTTGCTCTTGTAGATCTTGGAGCTGTTTGCGGAGGGTCTCATTCTCTGTTCTTAGTGTTTGATTTTCTAAAGTGAGCCTCTCCTCTGCTGCCAATGATCCCTCTGCAATGTGCAACCTTTGCACTTGCTCTAATCTTAGCTCTCTTTGTAAGCTTCGGACCTGGTCTTCCAGAGCTGGTACAAGAGCTCCCTCCCTCTTGTTCGGTCCCTGCTCTGCTAGCTCTAGGGGTAGTCCTGAGTCTAGTGATTGTTCTTTCTTGGAGCTCGACTCTTTCCCTTAGCTCAATGAGCTCATCTTTAGCCGCCTCTAAGTCGTCTTCCATCCGCTCCCTTGCTTCCTGTGCACTTGTTACTTCTCTTGAAGCCTCGGCTAGCTGGAGTATCAAGCCATCTCTCTCGTTTTCCGTGTCGTAGAGTGATGCTTTATGACTTTCAGATTCAGTCATAGCATTCTCTAATTTCCTCTGCAACTCGGCTTCCCTTTGTTTGGCTGTCTCAATATCCACTTCCTTTGCCTTGGATCTTTCTTTGATCTTGTTGAGCAGTTCATGCACCATGTGCATGTCTTTTTCATCTTCATCTGTCAAATCTAAAGCTTTTTCTGCCACCACCTCCACTGGCTTCGGCTCTTCTAGTACGTTCTGCTCGTCCAGTTTCTCTTCACTCTCTTTTGTACTCTTTATTTTTTCCTCTGTCCCTCTCCGATTATCTTGTTTTTGTAGGGGGATCCCATAGACTGCCTCAAGGGCCTCTTCTTCAGTGTACCCTATCGCTACCAGATCCTCATAATCGTTTTTCTTTTGCTGAATTGGATCTATCTCCTTTTCCTTGGTCCCGGCCTCCGGCTTTTCCATATCAGCCGTGTCCATCTCTATTGTGGTCTCTTCCACAATGATTTCCGTCTTCTTCGGGCTTGGTACATCAGTAAAGGAGGGCTGATTGTCCTCAGTCATCTTGGCTTTCCCTTTGTTTGCTTGCCCGTCTTTCTCTTGAGGTTCAGTAGACTCATCTACTTTCTTCTTCCCCTGGTCATCCTTTTTCAGCTCAGCTTTTAAAAGCTGTACTTCCTCTTCAGTGTATGGCTCGACAGGTTGCTGCTCTAGTATAGCCTCTGACTCCTCATAAGCTCTAATATATTGATCATATTGATCAACATGTGGCCTAGCTGAGCTAGTTCCGACTTTAGTGGGGTCTGGCACCCACTTTTCTTCAAAGTCCCCCTTTAGAGCTCTTTCCGCTCTAAACTGCTCCACCAGTCTTTCCATTCTTGCCTCTTTCTGACTTTTGGTTTGCTTGGGAGCAACCTTCTTCTTTGCTTTCTTCATAAGCGGCTCATCCACATCCTCTTCAGGTTCTGAAACTATTTCTAGTTTCCTGTGTGCTCTTGTGGACGCCCTCTTGGATACTTCAGGCTGTTCTTCCTCCTCATCGGCTTCTCTAAGCCACTCATTCTAGGAGGGAACCTTTGGCCATTGATCTCTGGCTCCAATAGCTTCATAAGCTATTCTTGTCAGAACTTCAGCTCCTCCTATATACTTTGGCTTCTCGTTGTGCATGGCAATTACTTGCTCGTGGATGTGTTGAGCGTAATTCACCTCTTTTGGCATATTGCTCTTCAATGCCCATGTGATGGTAGTTGCAAGGGCATGGGGTGGTGTCGTATACTTTTGCGGTCTTTTACTGCAAATATGGAGAAACTGGTTGTACAGTCGGCAAAGGGTTGCCGCTCTTTGGTCTGCCATATCTCCATAGGTTGCATTCTGTTTCTTGGACCTATAAACCTCTATAGCCTCCCTTCTTTCCCTGACAGAGCTCCCTTTGTTGTGCAGCTTCAATGCATCTGCAATGAGCTGTGGAGTGATCTGTACCTCTACTTTCTCTCCATCTATTGCTGTCAATGTGGCTTTCCCATCCTTCTGAATGGAGGTTTCCAACTCATACACTCTTCTTGTATCTACACCTGATGGTCTCGAGGTGAAGAATCTGTGCAAGTCTGCCCTTTCCAGGTACCTGCTGATGTTTTCTGACCTGCTATAATCCACCAATTCTTGTGGGATCATCGGTATATCCACCGCTTGCCCTTGAGGATCTCTGAAAGTCCCCTGGTAGATCTTTATTCCCTCTTGTTCCAGTACTGCTTCCTCCACCCAAGTTTTGGTTGGTTTGAGGGTTTCTGCTGGAATGTCAAAGGGTTCTGCTTCTGCAAGAGCATCTTTGATTGTCGGTCTTTTTCTCTTTGTTGCTGATGACTTGGCGGAATCCATGGATCCTGTAACTCCAATTTCAGAAGTTAGCGTCTTTTTAGTACTGAAAGCCGAAATGAAGCTTTTAACTATTCAAATGACTTGAAAATTGAAACATGAGCTATTCAGGGCCTAAGGATGCAGGGTAGGTGAAAAAATATGCAAATTGGGCTCAAAATCATGCTGGAGACATCATACGCGTATGATGTCTTTTGTGTCAAAATGACTTCATATTGGTTGTGCTTGTAGCTGATAGTGTATACATGAGTATCATATGCTTGGATTTGAGTTTGGATCCCATTTGGTCAAGTTTTGGCCAGTTTAGTCCAGTTCAGGCTCTTGGCAAAATTTTGAAAGGGAATTGGATTTTATGATCCAAATTGGATAAAACTTGGTGGTTCACCTTCAAATGGCATGTAGATCACTTCTGTTTGGTGGTTGAAGCCCTGAGGTGCCAAAATCACATAGTGAGACATCATACGCGTATGATGTCTTTTAGTGTATTTTTGGACCAAATTTCTCTATAAGCTTGGATTTGGCTTTAGATAGGCTTATTCAGTGGATTTATGAAGTTTGGATAGATTTTGGGCTAAAAATGCTCTGGAGACATCATACGCGTATGATGTCTTTTTCATCAATTTTTCATGGGATTGGTTCTGTGGACTCCCCATGTACTAGTGAAGGACTGTCCCTACTCAAATCTTGGTTTGGACTTGAGTATGTTGGATTTGGGCTAAAATAGGCTTTGGATGAAGGATTTTCCCTCAATTGGGCTAATGGGGTGATCCACTTGACCAAATGGTTCCAAACTTCATATGTAGCATGTATTAGATATATATAATGGATGTATGATGTCAAATGAGCAGTTTTGGCTCTGTAAGTGCAAATAGACATCATACGCGTATGATGTCTTTTGTGTCAAAATGGTGCTTTTTGGTTCCAGATAGCTTATAGATGTGTTAATCAACAATCCTACAAAGTTTCAATGAGTTTGGAGTTATTTTGACAAAATTAGGACCAAAAATCAATTTTATGGCCTACTTTGCGTCTTTTTGGTTTTCCTTGGGTTTTCTAACTCCAATTCTCATGATACTTGGTTCATAGGATGTGATTAACATGTGGAATGAGGCTATGCACTCAAATGTTGAAATGGATGTGAAAATCATGCTGTGAGACATCATACGCGTATGATGTCTTTTTTGAAATGTTGGTCTTTTTGTGCAAAGAATGCTTTGTGCTAGTGCCCTAAGCCCTGCTAACTAGTTTTCAACTTAAAAAGTCATCAGTTTAGCTAAAAAGCCCCCTTATAGGCATTTCAGTCTCCGAAGTCGTCTTTTTGCCTTGGAGTTGAATTTCTTCAACTTTTCTTCTCGAGAGTTGCATTTCCAGCTCATTGGATATGTTGTGAAGCCATCTATTTGGTTGAACTTGACTTTGGCTCCCCGTTCTCCATCTTTCTCCATTTGGTTGCCCGAAAGCGTCTTTTTCACCATCGGTAAGTGAATCAGCTTTCTTTTGGGTTTTGCTTGCAAACATAAGTCATCCATGTATATTTGAAGCTGCTTGTGAAGTTTCATGTCATTTGGTCGTCAATTTTAGCCGTTATGCCAAAATGACGCTTTGTGTGTCCGCAGCCGAATCGGTTGTTCCGACCTACTTTTGGTGATCCAAACCTGGAGATACTCCATGGTTGCATTGCCCTCGATGTTGTTAAGCTTCCTGAGAAGTTTTGTGTCGTTTCGACAACTTTTTCCTGTTTGCCTCTTGCAGGCTCTGTTGACCTAGGGTTTTTCAAGTCGTTCTTTCTCGAGCTTTGAGTGTTAGAAACCCATCTTCTATGCTAGGGTAACCCACCTCTAAGTTCTTGCAAGGTTTGGTTAGGAGGTTGTGCCCCTACCTAGCGTTCTTCCCCATTCCCCGTCTGCTCTTGTTTCTTGGTTTTGGTCAGTTTTCGCGACAAAAGTTAACGATAAGCATCAAAAGCTTATGGCAACGAGTCTACCTCTCATGTCTGGTGTCCTCTAAGCTCTCGTAGCAGTCGTAGAAGGCGGTAGAAGGTCGGATGCTCCTGTGTGCTCTTTGCTCTCTCCAAGAAGGTAATAGTGGAAATGAGCTTGAAAGTGATGTGAAAAATACTTAACTTCGGGCTTCCCGGATCACTTGTTACCAAATTTGACATGTGCTCCTATCTCGTCGTGAAATGCACTTTAGGATTTGAAATTTCTCAATTTGGACTCCGTTTGACCTGTTTCTGAGAAATCTGTCCACTTTGCCAAAATTCTGTCATTTCGGGCTTTCCGCAACTTTTTCAGAATTGTACCCAATTTTTACCATGGGTTGCCCTTGTCATTAGGACCATCACCGTCTATTCTTTTCTTTTTTCCGATCTCATTTCACCTACTTTTTTATTTTTCTTTTACTTTTATCAAGAAAATCATAAAAAATAAAGGAAAATAGCAAATTGAAGCCAAAAAATTCCAAACATACACAATAAATAGCTGGTAACTCTGTGTATATGAATATACAATTATTTGTGATTTCTGGACTTGGATTATCACTTTTTTCCACTTTTTAGCTCCAAAAACACTCTTATTTAGTGATATTTACACGTCTAGAGACCCAAATTCATCATTTGATCTCTTCTTGTTGCAAAACAAGGTATATAAGGGCATAAATATTATCAATATCCGCAATCAAACATAAAAATTGCAAAATCATGTAAGACACTGCCCTTGTAATATAATTTTTTTTTAATTTTTTTTTTTTTTCGCTTGTAGCTGCTCTGTAGCTCCTGTATACCTGTATACCTCCCCCCTTCCTAGTCTGAGTCCTCCCGGACGACTATGAAGTGTCTGTGGGCGAAGCATTGTAGTTGTTTTGGTCATAAGTTCCACATGCAATTGTAGAGCGACGATACAACATCCTTTCCAATAAAGCTGCTCTTTGTTTGATTGAAAGATTGTTGGTCGGGTTTCGGGTTGGTTTTGGCACTTCAGTAGTAGAATCAGTAGATGGATTCTTCTTTACCTTGTTGTTCTTTTTCACAATCCAAATCTGCTTCCGCTTTGCTTGTGCTTGCCACAAACTCTTTGCGACCCAAACCTGCTTTGTTTTTGTGTTGATTTCCTCGCCTTGAAATACCTAGGAGTTTCCGTTGATTGTACTGAAGGGAGTTCCTGTTTACAAATCTTTGGGATCCAAATTTGCTTGCTATAGCTTTGTGCCGTCATGAACTTCTTTGGAATCCAGATCTGTTTCACTGTCCTTGATTGTCTGGAATCACTCTGTTGTCTGGTATTGAAGACTCTGTTTTCCACCTTTGTTTTCTCTGGCACAACCTTTTTTGGTCTCCATACCAACTTTGACTCCGTTTTTTTCCAAGGTTGAGCTGTTATATTATTGCTTGTCTTCCTTATCCAATGTTGAGAGTTCCTCGTCGAAGAGCAATCCAGTTGTATAGAAACTTTTGGTTGCCATTGCTTCTTCTTTTTCTCTGGTTGTTGTTTGCCCTTGTTCTTGGATTCTTCCTTTGGAGTTGGCTCTGCTCCTTTGGTGAACTTAACTGATTGACTTTCACCTTCGTATTTGATAAGCACTGATTTAGAACTCCAGTCAATCATTGCATTGTATTGCTTCTGCCATGGTTGTCCTAGCAATAATGGATGTTGTGTAGCTTGGTCTTCAACCACGTAAAACATATGAGGATACACATACTGGTTAATCTGTATATGTAAAACTGTGCATCCGACAGTTTTGATTGAATTCTCAGAGTAACTCTTTAACTCTTGCTTGGCAGTTTGTAATTTAGTGTCATTTGTCAATTGTCTATACAAACTGAGTGAAAGTAGGTTAGTTTGAGCTCCTGAATCCAATAGTGCTCTGGCTTTGATTTGGTTGGTTCCTACTTTGCATTCAATGATGGGTTCTTCTTTGTCATTATCCATTTCTGTTATACTGACTGCGTTTATTCGTATTGCTCCTTCATTGCGCTGTTTCTGACGCAGTAGTTTCTTTTCTCCATTCTTTCCTTCGCCTCGGCTTGCGCTTCCTCCAAAATCATTTTCTTTTTCTGGACACGCAGCTTTTCTTGATGTATTTTGAGAAGCATGTCTTGGGTTAGCGGCAAAAGATACTTTTTCACTCTGCATCCACTAATCCAATTGGGCATTTCTTCTCCGTCTAATGTAGCAAGCTTGACGGCTCCACTTGGTGATAGATCTTTAATCACCAGAGGTCCCATCCCTCGCTTTTTAAGCTTCTTAGCATGCTGTTTCAGAGTGTAAACTAGGACATAGTCCCCAACCTTAAACTCTTTAGTCCGCACATGCTTATCAAAAAATTCTTTTTGTCGCCTTTTTTGAGCGTAGATAGAAGCTACTGCTTTTAGGCGAAGCTCATCTAGCTTTTCCAGGTCATCTATTCTATCAGAAAGCTCGTGCCCTGTCCACTCTAGATCCTTAGCCACCCTTAAGGTTGAAATCAAGAATTCTATTGGTAAGATAGCATTTAGCCCAAAAACCATGTTATATGGGGTCGTTCCTATTGATGTTTTATATGCTACCCTATATGCCCATAATGTTGAATGCAACTTCTGGTCCCAGTCAGTTCTCGACTCAGATACAATCTTCGTGAGGACCGTGCATATGGTTTTGTTTGTTGCTTCAGCTTGTCCGTTTGCTTGTGGATGATACGGGGCTGATTTCCTATGGATTACCATGAATTCATCTAGAAGGATCTCTATCACTTCATTTATAAAATGTGTGCCTCGATCACTCACAATTTCTATTGGCAATCCATATCGTACAAAGACGTATTCATATAGAAATTGTGCCGTGGTCCTGGCATCTGCTTTTTGAGTTGCCTTTGCTTCGACCCACTTTGTTAGATAGTCTGTAGCCACAACGATGTATTGTGCATGAGTCTTATATGCAGGAGGTGAAATGGGTCCGACATAATCAATCCCCCATTTTGCAAAAGCTCTTGCCCCCATCATTGGTCTAAGCGGCATATCATCTCTTTTAAGTGGTACTTTGGTCCGCTGACAGTCATCACACCGTTTAACGTATTCCTCAGCGTCCATATGTAATGTTGGCCACCATATTCCTGCGGCTAAGACAAGTTTTGCTGTCTTATCACCTGAGAAATGGCCTCCACCTACTCCTCCATGAGCTTGCTCTAGGATTATCACATACTCAGACTCTGATGCGCAAATCCTAAGCTGGTTGTCTTTACCTCTCTTATAGAGTTGATCTCCTATTAAAGCGTAATCTCTAGCTTCTGTCTCTACAGATTTCTGACGAGCTTTTGACGTTCCTTCTGGGAAAGTTCTATTTGTGAGATATTCAACAATATACTGACTCCATTCTGGAGCGATCATTATCTGATATAATGTCGAATACTCTGCTGGCGGTTTTGATGAACATACAATACATACAGTGACATATTCATGTACGCTTTCTTTCATTCCTGGCCAATAGACTCCCAATTGTAACAAATTCCTATATGTGTTCCTTCTTGAACAATGAAATGCACATTCCTGAACATGTGCTTCGCGCAGATATATATTATATTCCTCAGGATTGATGCATAGTCGTAAAACATGATCATTTCCCAATTGATACAACCTTCCTGCAACCAATTGAAGATTCTTGGATTGCTGAATAGCAATATGTTTCTGGTTGTATTCTCTTCTATCGAACTCTCCTCCATAGGTTAATAGGTTAACGACATTTTGAGACCACTTCGGTATCATTTCTATGTTGAACAAGTACGCGTCTGGCATGTCGTCATCTACTCCTATAGGGTCTTCTCCATTCGTCAATCGCGAAAGATGATCAGCTCTAAGATGTGTTTTTCCTTTCTTTACTACTACCGTGAAGTCGAATTCCAGTAAGATAATGAACCATCTCACTATTCTCCCGGTATTGCATGGTTTATTCACTAGGTAGAGCAAGGCTTGGTGATCCGTAAAAAACACAAACTTGTTGGCTAGAAGATAATGCCGAAATTTCTTCACAGCATATATCATTCCTAATCCTTCTCGCTCTGTTGTGGTGTAATTCTTCTCTGCATTGTTGAGCTGTCGACTGGCGTAACAGATAGGAAAATCCATGTTTCCTTCTTCTGGCTGAGCCAGAATGCATCCTATTGCATATGCCGAAGCATCTATATGCACATGGAATATCTTCTCCCAATCTGGTGACTTCAAGACTGGAGCAGTAATGAGTGCCTCTTTCAATTTCTTGAACGATTCCTCACACTCCTCTGTCCATTCAAAGTTCACTATTAGCCTGTAAAGTGGTTGGCCTATTATAGCGTACATGTAAATGAATCGTCTATAATATCCGCAATGTCCCATAAAGCTCTGTACTTGTTTCGCATTGGTTGGTCTAGGCATATCCACTATAACTTTTATCTTTTCTAAATCCGTGGATATTCCGTTTTGTGAGACAATATGTCCCAGAATTCTGCCCTGTCGGACCATAAACACACATTTCTCAGGATTGAGACAAATGCGATATGTCCTACATTTCTCAAATACTTTTCTTAGATGTTCTAGATGCTCATCTCTCATAAGAGAATGTACACATAAGTCATCCATGTATATTTCTAGAAACAACCTTAAGTATTCTTTGAAAGCATGCGTCATCAGCCTCTGGAAGGTTGCGGGAGCATTGGTTAGACCAAAAGGCATAACCCGATAAGCATAAATTCCCCACTCCGTTGCAAAAGCTGTTTTATGTTGATCTTCCAGTGCTATGGCTAGCTGGTTATATCCTGAAAAACCATCAAGAAAACAGTATGCTGTTTTCCCTGATACACGCTCTAGAACATGATCAGTTATCGGCAGGGGATAATTGTCCCTGATTGTTGCAGCATTCACTTTCTTTAAGTTGACACACACTCGGAGTTTTCCGTTCTTTTTGGGTACTACCACAATCGGAGATACCCAATCGGTGTGTTCAATCTCGTATATGAATTCAGCTTCCATTAGTTTATCTATCTCTTCTTTGATTCGCTTAGCAAACGTATCATTATATGTGTATGGTCTCTGTCTGCTAGGATTTACGTCTTGTTTTAGTGGGATTGTGTGTTTGCATATCGATGGGTCAACTCCCTTTAAGTCCTTATAAGACCATGCAAACACATCCCTATACTCTCTGAGAAGACTCAAAAGTCTCTCTTCCTCGCCTGGAGACAAATCTGTGGCGATGTACACCGGTCTAGGTGTCTCACATGGAGCTGCTAAATCAACTTTTTTTGCATCCTCCGGTCCGTCATAAGATTCGTTCTCCCTTCTCTCTCGAATAGGTTGGGTTAATACCACCTTCCTATCCTCTATTGTGAATTTCCTATAGTGAGAGGGAACATCCATGTTTTCCTTGATTTTGGCGTTTTCGTCCTCTCCACTCTCAATTTCTGTCGTCCAAACTTCTTTCAGAGTTTTCTTGAGCTCTCTGTACTTGTTTCTACGTTCTAACTTGGACTCCGTGTGTTCTCTGTTGCGCTTGTTCTTTTCTGATTTTTCTGTTTCTGTTTTCGTTCCATTCCTTTGAACTTGATTACTTGAGCCTTTTTTGTCTTTTCGTAAGCTCTTTTGATCATTGCCTCTCATTCTTCCAGAAATCTTGTCCTTAACACAATATTCTGCCTTTACTAGCATTAGGAATTGATTTTTTCCCTTTATTCTAGGCATCGGATTGGTTCTAACCCCCTTTGTTTTTCTCTTTGCTCTATAGCGTTTCTGGCGTTGTTTAGTTTGGTTCGGAAAATCATAAAATCGGACATCCGTTATAGTTTCTTCGTTTCCGCTTGAATTGTCCGTTGACTCGTCGTCTGCTTCATTTCCCCACTCAGGATGATCGGAAATGTCGTGAAACACCTCTTCTTCATCTTCCTTTTCCAGTGTATCGTTCTTTTCAGTTTCGAGTATAGTTCTCAACATGAAGTACGGAACCACATCGTACCCGTCCTTGTCGCAAAATTTTGTTGTGGGACCATCCGGAATTGCACAAACATCTAGGGTTGCTAGAATGTGTGTCCATTCTAATGGTTCAAGCGTGTCCTTTGGAAAGGGTTCTCCTATATAAGTTTCGTCTTCGATAGCCCTTTCTAAAACACATTCTTCTCGTTTCAGACTTCCACATTTCGAAGCTCCACACATCCATAACTCCTTGGGTTTACCTAACCAAGCTGGAAATTCGGATCCCGCCAAAGTAGCTGAATCAAACTCCTCTACCGGTGTTCGGTTCACATCTTTGTAGCTATGGTCTTTCAGGTTCACACGTGTAGTGGTTTCCATATTTCTCAGGTATATGTGATCGTAGCCCCAATCCTGGACCATTTTCAACTGTCTCATGAATGGTCTTCCCAATATGATATCATAGTTATTCTCCTTGCCAAAATCGACAATAGCAAAAGTATGTTCGTATTCAATGCCGCAAGAAGTCACTACGACTTTCTCTAATAACCCCATAGGTTTCTCCATGTGTCCATCTGCTAATTGGAGTTTCAACCTAGTCTTCCTTATTGCTGGTTTCCCCCATTTTTTCCAGATTTCTTTTGTAGCAATGGCTACCCCAGCTCCGCTGTCTAGTATTGCCATCGTGTTTACTCCTTGGAATTCAACTGGTAAGGTTGTATTCCCCTCTTCACCTTCGCAATACTCTCCGACCTTGTTTAAGGGTACAGGCTTAGCATTCTTTTGTGGTTTGCTCAGCTCTTGTATACCCTCTTTCAGTCTCGATGTTGGGTCTTTTATCCCGAATTTCTCCAAGCATTTTCCTACAGTGGTCCACATATGTGGTCTTAGCCTCAAAAGCTCAGCTAGAGTGATAGTGCATGTCACTGGTGTTGACAAGATCTCTATCAATCCTTGCGAGTCCATGACTTTTTTTGATGAAATTCTTCGTGAGGGAAGTGCTCTAATCTCGGATTTTGCTTCATACTCTCCTAAGTATGAAGGTAAGGTTTTCAGTGAGTGAGGTTTGCTCTCCATTGTTCTAACAGAGCCCCCATCTCCCCAGTAAGATTGCAGATCCAAGTCCACTTGAGATCCTGCCTCAAATTCCACTATGGGAGGGTTCCTGATGTCCTTTTCCCAATTTGTCTGATTAGCTTGGCAACTTAGCTCGTTTGCAAAGTTTGCCTCTCTCACTTGTTTCCAAAATTCATTGTAATCCTCATCTCTTCCGTAAGACCTCTGTATGACTGGATGAAAACTCTCTATCTCCTGATCGGTTGTGTTCAACACTATGCGGTCATCCTTGTGTGTATTTTCAGGCTTTTGTGCACTGGGAGTCTTTTCAGCTACCCGTGAAACAATAGTCTCTTGCTGAATTGGGTTTTCCGTTCCACAATTCATTGTTTCTTTTGGTGGTTCTAATAAGGCTTGTGCAGTCTCGATCATTCTCTGGCACATTTCAAGTCTCTGCTTTTCCAATTCCGCGTTTGGGTATGTCATCCACCTCTGTTCTTGTGTTTGGTTGTTCTTTAACCTAGCTTCGTAAGCTCTCATCAGTGCGTCCAATGGTTCGTGTACTTTGTCGACTAGCACTGATCCCCCTGAGCTTAAGCTCGTTGTTTCTTTGATACTCTTTTGTTTCGTTCTTTCAGGGCTCATCTCTCGTTTCCCGTTTTGACTCTCAAGTTTTTCTAATCTTTCTTTCGTTTGCTTTAGTTCCTCAGCTAGAATAGCGTCTTCACGTTCTTTTCTCAACTTCATGCGTGCTTTTCTAGCTTTCCATGTGTTTCTCTGACTCCGCGGTTCTTGACTAACCACTTCAGTCGCTAACTTTCCATTCTCAGGTTCTCTAGTGGTTTTCTTAGCTTGAGCTCTAGTAACAACTTGCGTTGGTATCAGAGTTTCATTTTCAGACCCACTGCTGGTAGGAATAGTTTCTAGCATATTCAATGTCGTCTTTTGCACTTTGTTTGGATTCTTTGAACAATCCTCAATGAAGTGAGTAACCCCACACTCAGTGCAATAAGCGTTAATTCTAATGATTTCCGTATGTGGACAAACATTCATCAGATGATCACCTCCACACTTGTAACAGGGTCCTAGTGCTGGTCTTGGTCCCATTTGATTCGTCCTTTGTGGATAGGATGGTCTTTGTCCTGTTAACCCTCCATAAGCTATGAACATCAATGTTCTTGCGTCCAAATTGTATCTCTCTTCATCAGAAGCACTTGTAACTGTTGGTATTCGAACATTCCCAATCATGCCCCATGGTTCTGGTTGTTTGGGTTCTTCTGGTGCGTAATACACAGTTGGAGACATGTGTGCACCAGATTCTTCGTAATAGGCTTGAACAGGAACTAGGGCTTGTTCTTCCTGATTCTCTAAGGTTGGTGCATATCTAATGCCCACTGGTCTTGCTCCTGGTAAAGGTGGTTGTTGTCCCAATACCGGTTGCGGTCTTTCTATCCCCATAGGTCCTGGTACATTTCCCGTTGGGTATCGAGGTACTGGATGTACTTGAGGTGGTGCTAATTGAGCAGGAGGTGCATACTGATGCTCCCTTACATACCCTTTGTTGTAATAGCACACCATTTCAGCGGTTTTGGCAATGGTTTTTGGTATGGTGCCATCCTTTTTAGAGCCTCTTCTATCATTTGCTCTACATTTGGCATGGTTGTTGTTTGAACATTCTTTTTAGTGGTAGTCTCGCTCGCTACGGAGGAGGAGCTACTGGATGCAAAATCTGTATCCGCTGACACCTCTCCATAAATCGTACAGTTATCCACTAAGTACAATGCCTCTCTCGTTACTTGCTCGAAACTTGTACAAGCTTTCAAGTGCAAGTCCTTCTTGAGAGTATCGTTTCTCAGTCCCTCAATAAAGAGAACAGATAGTCTGTCATCTTGTGGTCGTTCACGTACTGGACATCTCTCAATGTATTGTTTGAAGCGAAGTGAAGCTTCCTTCACTTTTTCGTGTTCTCTCTGTTTAAAAGCATATATTTGTGAGACCATATTGTGCTTAATCCCTCGTTTTGAGAATTCCTCAGCAAACTCTCTTAGCAAATGGTCAATGTCATGGAATCCCCCTATGTTCAGTGGTTGAAACCATGTCAATGCCGTACCTTCTAGAGTAAGACCAAATCCCTCGTATTGTGTATGGAAATCTGTTATCTTCTCAACTCTTAAGACTTGCTTAAAGAGTGACACATGTGCATACGGATCTCCTGAACCACCATACTTCTTTGGCATGCACTTCGCTACTTGAGATGGTCTCATACGTCTATGGTCTGCTACCAATCTCATTGCTCCTGTGTCCCGGCTAAAGCTTTCTCTAGCATCATGGACTTCATGGGTTACCCTTGTCGGTTCCCCTGCCCTGAATCTACTACTAGGAGGTAAATGTGATGGTTCCACTTCGAACCTTGGACCTGGAGTGGTATATGTGGGGATTGGAATTGCACTACCTCAATTCGTATCCATTGACTCTCTGGAATGTAATGATCCCATTGGTCCAAGCTTCGAGTACGAAGGTTGGCTGAAAGAGGCAGCAACCTGAGTTCTTTGTCCTCCTGTTGTCATTGGGTTTTGCACTTCATTTGTTGGTGCTAGTCTTTGTGAGCTAGAAGTAACATAATACTGATGTAGTGGTCCCCCAAAGTATGTATATCCTTCTAATTCTTTCTTGCCCATTGTTGAGTATTGCCTCCCATACTTGTCGTAAGCAGCAATTTTCACTTCCGATCCCTCTGTGTAGGTAAAGACATAAAGTCTTTTTTGGTCTGTCAACTCTCCGGTGTAGGGTTCTTCACATCTATAATAGAGATCTTGCTCCTCATTATTATATTTGTATAGCCCCACATAGATGTTATCAGTGTTGATCCTTGTAGTTTCATTCTCTCTTCTTAACCTCGCATCAGGGAAGTTCATTATTGGTGCCTTCTCCTCAAGTTCTTCATCTACTTTGGCTTTGGTGCCCATCAATCCCCACTTGTCCACAATGTTAGGGTTTAGGACTACCAAGTACATGGTACCCTCGTCATCTAGATATCTATCTCCGCTATAGCTCACAGGCACTAAGTCCTTGAACTCACTAGGTCTCTCCTCTATCTTTACACAATAGCGGTCCATTCCATCTTTGTAGATCTTGGCACCTTGCTCATTGTCGTACTGGTATTTTATGAACAATAGCTTCATTGTGGCGGAAGGGTTTGATGATCCTGCTGCCATATTTTCTCTGTTGTTCAGGTTCAAGTGTTCCAAGTGTTCGGTGAAAATATCGTAAGATCTCTCCGAAGAAGTATCAGAAATACTTCCTTCAAAGATCGGCTCTAATGGTTGCACCCAACTTTGGTTTACACTTCCCTCGGTTGATTTGACACTTGCTTGTTCCCCTTGTTTTGGTTGGTTATTCTGGAGATTCCTGCCCGATCTCAAATTCATCAATTCCCCTAAAGGACTTTAACTTTTCCGTCTCGGCAATTTGTTTTCCCCAAGTTTTTGTGGTCAGAATTGATCCAAACTGATTGATACTTTGTCAATTGTTTAATCTTGTCAGTTGGACAACTTCTGTTTCATCAAGTGAGAATTTTGTTGCAGTTATGCTGAAAAAGACATTATACGCGTATGATGTCTTTTTTCACAGATTTAGACTATTTTGGTTATGCTCACTCTCAGTAGCCCCCTTATGCTCTGTCCACTCACAAAATTTAGTTTGAACTCTGTTTGAGCAAGTTATGGCTAATTTAGGCTTTTCTTGGCAATTTTCCGCTTTTGACTTGTTTTTTGGGTCAATTGTGATCCAAATGGGATGAAACTTGAAATATAACCTCTAGACAGCTATTACAATGGATCTTTGTTGGCAAAGTATCAAAATATGTCCTAAATTAGGTAAAAGACATCATACGCGTATGATGTCTTTTTCATCAATTTGGGTCAAGACTTGATATTTATGCTTTCTACAGTGTTTGTAACAATCTTGTCAGGTCAGATATCAAAAATAAGCAGTGGATGTGCTAAAAGACATTATACGCGTATGATGTCTTTTTTCCAGATTTTGACTATTCTTGGTTTTAAGCCTTCTCCAATGTTTATAATTGAGTTTCAAGTGTTTTTGTCAGGTTTGAATGTAAAAACAAGATCTGAATCCAAAATTCCCTATTCTTTGCGTTTCTTGGACTCCGACTTGTCTTTTTGGGTTTCTTTGAGTGTTAATGCTCTTGTTTTAAGTTGAAATTAGGGTATAACTCCCCTTTTGAACACTCTGGTAAAGTCAAAATTTCTGTTTTGGTCTCTGTTTGGTCATTTAGACTTCATACGCGTATGATGTCTAAAGTTGCAGATTTCCAGTTTTTTGGCACAGAATCCTTCCTAAAGCTTTCTCAAGTGCTCAGCAACTCCCAGATACACAGAAAATTTCTCTGACTTTTGTTTATTGCAAGTTTCAATACTAACTCGATGGTTTAGTGATCTAACATGCAATCAACCATATCAAGCAAATACTCCAATGATTACTAGCTCTAGATAAGGATCAAATGAAGTCCTACCTAAGCTATTCCTAATCATAAAATGGGTTTGGTAATTGTGATTTTAAAGAGATCCACTACCACTCACGGACTAGCAAATTCTTCTTCTATCAACAACTACTCAACACCAACAAAACAACAAACAAATCTAAGCTAAACTAAAAATACTGTCAACACGGAAGACCCACGAATACCCCACTTCCTAGTATCTCTCGAGATCTTCGGAGTCCACCACTCCTAGATCTTTTCTAACTAAAGTATACAAAGTAGTTTATACGACTCACCTCGTAGGATTAGTCTAAGGTCACCTACTTAGGGCTCTCATCCCCGGCAGCGGCGCCAAATGTTAAGGCGGTTACGTCGCTAGCGGAAGCTAAATAGCGAGAACTCAACCAACAACAAAATTTGTCAGACGAGGACGGAGCTTGACCCGCAGGCGCATGGAAACAATTAGGTGGGTGTCAAATCACCTACTCGACCTTCTAATGACAATCACTACTAAGGAAATCAAATCTAAGTTCTAAAATACGCAAGTGACTGAAATCCGTACTACGAACGAATGCTATACGAAACAGGATCTAGAATCATTGAATCGATCTCAAACTCAAGGGGAAGTCTATACACTAGGTAAGAACAACACCCTAAAGACTTGAACTGCAAAATCAACCTATAACCACTCCGTGCGGTAAACGCGTATGAAGACAGGCCGAAAAATACAGGTGACCGAAACTTGACCCCGATGGTACTAATGTGTAGCTCTACTCGTTGTGGTTCTATAGATATGCTGCACGCTCTATTCCGACACACGAGCTGGAAGAAAACTCACACCGAAGCTCGTAGGAACTTACCACACATAGAAGCCGATAGCGCGCACTCTTGGTATCAGTGCGTAGCTCTCGCCGTTGCTAACACAATGGCGGTGTCGCTTCTCCAATGGCGGCTCCGTAGCTCGCGTAGCAAGTAGATAAGACTCTCTCTCTCTCTCTCTCTCTCTCTCTCTCTCTCTCTCTCTCTCTCTCTCTCTCTCTCAAACACAGTCACGGCGCTCAAAAACTCACCTTTGATTAATAAAACTGAATCTTTTTTAGGTTACAAAAACTTTGGCTTATATACCTCAGCCTTGGAGGTGAGAACATCTCTAACTAATTACATCAGCGAGTGAAATTACTTCCGGATTACAAGCTGGAAACTCAATTGAGTCTCGTTACTTAATGAATGGCTCAATTCAAAATCAATGTCGGAAAGACATTTATTACAATCAATGGTTACAAAAATGATGAGTGTGAGCAAAAATGTGGGTGTGATCCTCTGCTGGCTCAACAGAGAGTGTGAATCAAGGTGATCACTTGGGCACTATCTTTGAAGAAGTCTCAAAAGTACTCTCATTAATTTCCGCTACTCTCAAGTTAAATAGGCCAACTTCATTACATTGGTATCAGAGCATTTGGTTTCTCTTTTCTTGCTTAAGAAGAGAGGTCCTTAAGTAGCCTATAAATGGCTGATGTTGTTAATTATATTAGGGTAAGTGGAATTGGAATCTATTATCGGTTTTGTTGAGCCCACTATGTGGGGGATGGTGCACACCTCGGGAGCTTTGGGCTGAATAATGGAGTCTTTTTAGACTTGCCTATTTCTCTACCATTATTGAGCCATAAGAAGTCCAAAAGGAGCTAGCCCTCGGCAACTCTGCTATGTTAGACCTACTCCTCTACTCTCTATAATTAACCACTTTGAGCCGTGGGTGTAGATACTTAAGAGCCGATTTTCAAAGTCTAAGAGGAGTGGCAACTAAGGTTTTGAATTGCCAAAGCATACACTAAGTACATACATAAATTTTGTTAACATGGCTGACAATAATCAAGAGAGTAGAATGAACATTGATAGCTTTGATTTTGCACATGAAGTGCTAATGATGATGCTCCCATGTTTGTGAATTATCTCATCACTAGGTTGCAGCAAGCTATGGGCAACCCTGCTTTGCAAGCCGAAGTTACTCAACAACTTTGTGCTTATGGAATTTCCCTTCCTCTCCAAGAGGAGAGAGAGCTTAGGAGGCCTCTTGAAGACACCCCCAAAATAAAACTCTCTCCCATTCGAGAGGAGGAATCCAAAGAGCAAGAAAGCAATGAAAGTTTAAGTTCCTCTAAAGATGTGGCTCCACGAAGACGGCGGTCTAAACGATCGCCCACTCCTCCCAAGAGGAAAAGATCAACACATAGTCCTTCTCCTCATCATTCTGAACGGCAAGAGATGAAACAAAGGAAGAAAAGGGCTAGGAAGAGGTCACCCTCTTCTCCTTCTTCTTCACCTTCCTCCTCTTCCGATGAAAGTTATGGCTATTCTCCTAGAGAATACAAAAGAGGAGGACATCGCAAATAACTTCCTGCATGGCGAACGTCACAAAATCTTAAGAAGTTCAAGAAGGGAGGAAAGAGTATCTCTTTTCTCACCTTTGATGGCACCTTTGGTGCTACCGACAAAGTGTTGGCCTTCATCCAGCAATTTGACACGGCCTTTGGAGACAAAGGCTTCACAGAGTCCTCCAAGCTACGCCATGTAGCTATGCACTTCCAAAAATCAGCTAGTCAATGGTGGGCTAGCCTTCGTGGTAATGGTGAAGCCCCAAAGACATGGAAAACTCTACGAGTTTACATCATGAAGCAATTCCTTGCAAGTGATGCAAAGGACAAAGTTCTTACCAAATGGCGCAGCTTGAAGCTTCTCTCTCATGAGTCTATCCACAAGTACGTAGACAAGTTATGGGATTTACATCTCAAAGCTACTGTCTTTCAAAAGATAGACTTTGCCGAGCAAAGGCAGCAATTCTGTGTGGGATTACCTAAAGAGATGGCCGAATACATCAACTCTGACAACCTAGTACTATTAGCAAAGTAATCCATCACACCATGGTTGCTTCACGCATCAATTTACATCAAGGGGCTAGATGTAATGTCCAGGCCATGGAAAACAAAGATAAAAATGATGCAAAGGGGAAAACCAATGTTCAAAATAATTCCCAAGTCACTTCCAACAACAACAACAATAGGTCCATGAGAAGGGAGTTTACAAAGGTAAAAAAAAAAACTCTCTCCTGAAGAGCTTGAAGCTTTTCGCAAGCACCATAAGTGTTTCAAGTGTGGGGAGCAAGGACATGGCTATCGGTCTTGCCCCAAGAAGAATATTTGCTATGAGACTCCTAGGGCTTCCACCATCGAAGCTCCAAAAGAGGATGCTCATTGCAAAGGATCATCACTTTCTATGCTCGGGGAAAGGTAAGAGAGCATGATGCCTTCATCTTGTTTGACCCTGACTCTACTCTGAACTTCATATCAATGGAGTTGGACACCAAGTTGGGCATTCAAGCTTTTGAGATGGGGGATACGGTAATGGCTGACGCAGCATTCAAGGGACAACAAGCCTCCATTACTCCCTTGATTGGCAAGTTGAGGCTTCATGTCCAAAGCTATGTCGACAAAGAATACTTCTTCATCTCTCCTCTCCAACATGAGGATCCTATCCTAGGGGCGCCATGGTTTGATCGCATGGCTGCCAACGGGAAGTTCCCTGAAAGGAGAATATACTTTACCTATAGGAGAAAGAACATGTATATAGATTCTAGTGAGCGTGGTCACACTATTCCACTTGTAAATCCTCTTTCTTTTGATAAGTCAATGAAGAGCTCAGTTTCTGCGTACATTATTTTTGTCAAAGAGTCTCTAAAAGATACTAATGTTTCATCAAATGTAAATGGTAGGAATCAAGAAGATTTAGACTTGTCTAATTTTCTAAAAGGATTCCAAGATGTGTTCATCGATGATATCCCTATGGACTTACCTCCTACACGAGGGGATGATGACCATGGCATTGAGCTCCTTCCAGGAATCTCATCGCCTAATAAACCTCCTTATCGAGTCTCACAAGCTCAACAAGAGGAGATCATGAGGCAAGTACAGGAATTGGTAGACAAAGGGATGGTGAGGCCTAGTTCCTCTCCCTTTTGTTCTCCAGTCCTTTTAGTGCAAAATAAAAATGGTACATACCGTATGTGTGTGGACTATCGAGCACTAAACCATATCACTATCAAAAACAAATTTCCTGTGCCTCGGGTAGAAGATCTGTTTGATAAGCTACAAGGCTCTACCTACTTCAGTAGGATTGACCTTAAGAGTGGCTATCATCAAATAAGGATAGTGGATGAAGATATCCTAAAGACCGCGTTTCGCACAACATTTGGTCTTTATGAATATCTAGTCATGCCTTTTGGCTTGACTAATGCATCAGCTACGTTCAATCGTCTGATGGAGAAAATTTTTAGACCTTATCGCAAATTCACTGGAGTGTTCTTTGATGATATCATCATCTACTCCAAGTCTTTGGAGGAACATAAGAAACATCTCCAAATGATTTTTCAGGCATTCAGGGAGAACAAGCTTTTTCTCAACCAAAAGAAAAGCGAATTCTTCCTTCAAGAGATTCAATACCTAGGTCATATTATCTCTCACGATGGTATCCATATGGATACATCAAAGTTAGAGGTAATAAAATCATGGCCTAACCCAAGAAATCTACATGAGCTAAGAAGCTTTATTGGTATGTGCGCATACTATAGACGCTTCATAGAAAAATTCTCTGAAGTAGCAGGACAACTACATGACTTAACTAAGAATAACGTTAAGTATGTATGGACTGCTAAGGAGCAAAATGCTTTTGAAAATCTGAAAGAGAAGCTTACTTCCCAACCTGTCCTCGTGCTTCCGGATCTCTCAAATCCATTTGAGGTCCAATGTGATGCTTGTGGCGATTGCCTTGGAGCAGTTTTGCTTCAAGAAGGGCATGCCATAGAATATGAGAGTCTAAGGCTCAATATCGATGAACGAGTCTTGGGCATTTATGAGAAAGATCTTTTAGCTGTTCTACATGCCCTAGACACATGGAAGCACTACCTATTGGGGACTCCATTTATCCTACAAACCGACCACCAAAGTCTCTAGTATTTTATGACGCAAACGAATATTTCCGACAAACAAATGAGGTGGGCAAATTTTCTTTTGCAATTTAATTTCCATATTGCTCACATAGCGGGTAAGCACAATCAAGTGGCCGATGCACTTTCACGATGACCAAAAGTTAATGTGGTGTCTATAGCTACTCACAATGATCTATCCTTTATGATAGATGAGTATGCTACTAACCCTGACTTTAGAGACATAATGTCAACCCTTGCTTTGGGGAAGAAAGAGGAACCATTCACCTTGCAGGATGGTTATCTTCTCCACGGCAATAGACTATGTGTTACCCATTCCCTTCGTGAGAAAGTTATGTATGAATCCCATGCTCCTCCATATGCGGGGCATAGAGGTATTCAACCTACTCTCCGAGGAGTAGAGACGTATTTCTATTGACCTACCATGAAAGTAGACACACAAGAGTATGTTTCAAAATATGTAGTATGCCAAAAGACCAAGTATGATAGAGGGAAGCAACCTGGATTACTCCAGCCATTGCCTATCCCAAATTCACCATGGGAGAGTATATCCCTGGATTTCATCTTTGAATTACCCAAGCCTATCCATGGAAATACAGGAGTATGGACAATAGTCGATAGGTTTAGCAAGCAAGCACATTTTATTCTTGTCAAAAAGACTATTAAGGCACATCAAATGGCAACTCTCTTCATATCTCAGATTTTCAAGCACCATGGATTACCCACATCCATCGTGTCAGATAGAGATCCTAGAATGACCAGTAATTTCTAGAAAGGTCTCTTTGAAAATCTAGGAACAAGATTGAATTTCTCTTTGGCTTATTACCCACAAACGGATGGCCAAACTGAGATAGCCAATTTCACGATACTCGATCTACTCAAGACTTATGTTACCGAAGTAGATCAACGCTCACAATGGGAAAAGTACTTACCTCTTCTAGAGTATGCTTACAATAACACTGTACATACTTCTACGGGAAAAGCACCTTTTGAGATCATTGAGGGAAGACCTAAAAGTCCCTTGCTACTCAAAGTACATGGGAAGATCTTCGCCACCGATGAGTATAGCCGTGACCTACAAGAATATTTTCAAAAGATTAAGGAGGCTATATCCATCTCTCAAAAAGGAAAAAAGCTACTGTGATAAGCACAGAAGAGCCTTAATGTTCAAAGAAAATGATTGGGTTTTACTCAAGTTTCCTAAGGCTCAATTAAGGCAAACGACGGGCAAAAATCCTGCGGGCCATTAAAAGTATTATGCTAAACTAGCAAAACGATACTATGGTCCTTTCCAAATCTTGAAGCCCATCAATGAGATGGCTTATCAACTCAAGTTGCCCAACCATTGGCTCATCCACAATGCCTTTCATGTAAGCCTACTTCAGCCCTGCAAAGGAGAGCCAGCAACTGGACCAATTATTGAAGACCCTCCCAAAGTTGAAGACCAAGAAGAGGGTCTACAACCCGAAGCTATCCTTGTTGCAAGGGATCCTTGTTTTGCAAAATATGGTCCATGCAGGTACAAAATATGCTTAAATTTTTTTTAAAAAAATTTAATTGATATTAGCGACAAGCTAACCTATGTAACATTTTTTGGGAGCTTTTATCGAAAAAACACTTATTCTTTTAATAAATCGGGAATATTGTAACTCCTATCTTCCAATTGGATAGATTGTAATCAATGAGTCGAGGCTATAAACTTCCAGATTGTATCAATCTATCCTTAGTTTGAGCTCCTACTTTTTTTTTTTTTACCAAAGAAATCTTGGCTAAGGTATCAAAGCCAATTTTTGTAAGTTATTGTTAAGTTTTGGATAATAGAAACACAGCGTGAGCTAATGACGCTCACTTCTCTCCTTCTCACGCTTCCTACTTCCTTTCCGGTTGTCACATTGCAGTGTTGTCTGTTGCGTTGCAATCGTAGGTAAGAGCTCTATGCATTGAGGTAAACATATCATGGTAATCCATAGCTTTTGGCGTCGCCAACCCACGGCGACTCGCAGCCTAATTTCATCATAAGTAGAAATTTAAGCTGGTAAATCACAAAGTAAGCATAGGTGGGGTATTGGGGCATCATTTTTAAGCATTTAGATGAATTCAGGGTCAAAAGCAACTAGGTCAAAAACTCATTGCTGTTAATAATTTCTATTTTTGCACTTCATCAAAAGTGAGATTTGAGACCATAAGCATGTGTGCTTAGGTCTTATATACATGTCCTAGAAGTTTTGTAACATTTGGATGTCGTTTGATGCTGTAACAATCATGTTTTGTTTATCGATTAGCGATTAGATTTTGATGACTTAGGTCATTTGAGTGTAGCTTGTGTTAGATGCGAGTTGTCTATTGTTTTCCAAGAGATTGACATCCTCTTGTAGCCTCTATGCACTAGTCGAGTCAGATTCGTCCCGTGGATGGAAAATTATGTTTGTGATTCTCGCTATGCTGCAATAAGATAGGAGTGAGGTTAAAAACCCATCCCACATTTCTTGCCGCTGTCGGCGACGAATAGACCTAAACTAGGGAAAACAAGAGCGTTTTGTGTAGTTGTCCTTTAAATTCCTCTAGGATCACCTAGAGTAAAACTTTCTCTTTAAAATCGCATAGCTTAAGAGTGTCTTCTTTTGTTGTGTAGAGGTAGCATGGAAGTATATTGTACTTGCTAATTACCTTGTAGGATTGTAGGATTAGGTTAGGATTTTGAAAATGATTTATGAACAAGACAAGTCTTAAGATCAAGTCTCAAAAAACCATAAAAAACAAGAAAACAAGTGTTTGTGGACACCTTCCACAACCCAATTGCAGAAGAACATAGGAGCAGAGTAAGTAGAATACGAGGTGGGATCTCAAATCATTGTTCACTCCAAAAGAATTATATGTGAGTTGTTTATGTGAAGTTACAAAATTTCACGTCTACAAATTGAAACAACACCAAAAGACTATCAACCACTGAATCCGGTTGGAGATTTTGCTCATAAAAGTTGTATGAACTAGTGGGTAAGCTTAAAGAAGCATTTGAGGTAAATTTAGAAGAGTTTGCAAAAACTCATATTATTTACATTTCTTGGGAATTTAGGCCAAATTAAGTTTTGGCTTGACTTAGAGGATTAAAACATGTCATAAAAAGACTATTTATTAAAAAATTTACAAAAAGTATTCATTTTAGCCCAAAAGTAAATAATCGTGATTATTTACTTTCAGCTCAAAATTGACAAAGGTTGATACCAAAGACTCTATGCATGATTACAAACATCTTTTGTGAAGGCTCATAGAATTTGGATCACAAAACAGACCAAAAACTTGATAAAATTTGAATTTTGTACTGATTGTTGAGAATTTGAGTTTGACTTGCTAAATTTTATTCAAATTTGATGAAAATTGACTCAGAGGCTTAGTTTGAAGTGTTGAACATGTGTGAATGCTCGGTTGATTAAAAAATATGTAAAAATTTACCATAAGTAAATAATCGCGATTATTTATTTTTTCTCTATTTCCCAACTTTTTTGGCCAACCAAGCACACCACAAGTTCTATCATGTTGTATTGAGCACATATATCAAATTTGGTAAGATTTGGATCTATAAAGTGAAAACTTTGGCAAGATTTGTAAAGTTAGTCTACTGACACAAAACCTTTTGACAAATAGAGCAAGAATTATCCAAACTTGGTGAAACTTGGCTAGGGAGCTTAAGTTGAGTTGCTTAACCTGTTTGTATTAACATTTTGGCAAAAAGTTGCAAAAATTTCCCATAAGTAAATAATCGCAATTATTTACATATGCTCTAGAATTGCACAATTTTGCATATTTGAGTATACCACAAGGTCAAGCATATCAACTAGACTCCACAAATCAAATTTGGTGAAATTTGGATCACAAAAGTGAGACTTAAGCCAGATTCTTGAAAATTGAGTCTGCGTACACTAAACAGTTTTGATAACTTGTTCAAATTTAGTGAAACTTGTCTAGAGATTACCACAAGGTGTTTATGTGGAAAAACAAGCCTCAAAAGTGAGAAAAGCTGAGAAAAGTAAATAATCAGATTATTTACTTTTGAGCCCCAGAGACAAGATTTTGGACTTTCAACCTTGTACAGGGTTAGAACAATATAAAACAAGGACACTAGTCAATTTTGGGTTCCATCGGATCCAAATATGTACATGTTATCTCAGTTTCTAGGTTGCAAATTATTCCTTTAGCTGTTTGCAGGAGTAGAATCTCACTAAGTTCAGATTGAAGTGATATACATAGACCAATCACAATAGTTAGCAAAAAATTGTACAGTCTTTGTGAAAAAATTGCTAGCTTGGTTGGAACTGACACAAGAACTAGGTTCCATGCAAAGAATTGAGAGCTTGAAAGGATTTGAATTCAAGTCCAGTGGAAAAACGGATAACAATTCAATCCAATGGTAAGTACTCTATCTAGGGCTTAACAAGTCTATATGAACCTTAGATCTGGTCGTATGCTAGAAAATCAAGGCATATTTGGAGAGACCGCTAGTAGGGTATCAACCGAAGAGAGTATGAATCAAGGTGATCACTTGGGCACTATATTTGAAGAAGTCTCAGACACCTATTCTGACTCAACATCTGAAATGTCTTCCTATTCGACTCATACAGGAACCGAAACGACAGTGCAATATAAGCACATACTTACCTTTTATAAGACTAATGTTCATGGAGCTGAGGTTTACCTGGATCCTAATGAAGAGTATTCCATTCGCATTGATAACCATGACATAGACTTTGAAGAGGAAATCCGAGGAAACAAACAAGGAAAAATGTATATGGATAAGAACGAGACTCAGTATTTAAAATTTGAAAACCTTGATTTAATAGACAAATGGGGGTTGGAGGTGAATACCATAATTTTGGATATGGCACCCAAAGAAGGTCCACCAAATTTAGAATTCAAACGATATGATCAAGGTGATCTAAAACCTTTAAAACGGCTTAGCATGGATAATCCTAGGATCGCAGTCTATTGCTGGAAGGATAGGAATGTCAAGGATCTTTTATGGACTTCTCATGCCAAATTGGGACAGTTAGCACCCATGAAGATCATCTATATCTTCAAAATCAAAGACAAGGGTTCAACAGATCTACCAACTTACCTATTAAGGGTTTTTATAACAATAGCTTTGTTATGATGAGTCCTGAGGAGGTAGAACAGACCAAATACCAAGGGTACTCCATAAGAGATTGGATATTGGGCCAAGCACCTGATCATATTCCAAGAGAGAAACTCCGCAAGAGATCTTTTGGCAGAAATGTTAAAAAACTTGAACCTATCTCATCACAAAGAAAATCGAGTGACATTAAAGTCAATCCAAGGCTACATGAGTCACTATTTCCAACAGTTGGTTTGAAGGACTCGAGACAGGACCAACTACCAGAAGAGTTGGAACTGAGCCAAATAGACATGTCAAACAACGAATCAAAAAATACAATGGATCTAGGGATTCATATGACCACTTAGCAAGCTTTAAGCAAGTGCTAAGAGCAGAACACATATTTGATTTCCACACTCAATTTGAGGAATTTGTAATGACATTAGAAGGAAAATCATTGACATGGTTCCAAAACATTCCACCAAGGTCAATCATGGACTTGAATACATTAGCTCAAGGATTTGTAGCTGCATGTTCCAAAATTGGGATCTAACATAATACGGTAGCTTAAATCTATAGCTTCAAACAAAAACAAGGGGAGTCTATTAGAGATTGTGCAACTACGATGAAGCAATACATTGCAAGATGCCTAGAACTAAAAATACGTGAAGAAGAAAGATTAGTGTCATTATTTCTAGAGGTATTGCTTAACAAAGAACTTCATGCTATACTATATAGCAAGAAGCATATGACCCTAGAAGAGTGTCTATCATATGCTATTGACTTGGGATACAATTGTGATATTTTCAATGAAGAAGATGTCCCTAAGTATACTCAAAGTGAGAAAACAGCATCCTAAAAACTAACACAAGTGGGAACAGCTGCTGCGGCACCACTTACAACCATAGAATACATGCTCAAAAGGATGAATGAAATGATGAATAACATGCAAAAAGTAGGACCAGGGCCTTCAATGGATAATTCGCATAATGCAATGCATGTAAAGTACATGCATTGAGAAGGAGTCATAGATGAACAAGCACTAGTGCCTATTATACCTTATGTTGAGCTTAGTTCATCTACAGTAATGGTAGAAGAGAGTGGTATAATTCACATCCACCTTCAATGGAAGATTTATGCTACACTAGAGCTTACACTGATGTACTATGTAGTTAATCAAGGTGTTAGACCTCCAATGATGAGACCTATGATTAAGCCAAGGACTGAAAACTACCATAATTGTGGTGTAGATGATCATTGGAAAAATGAATGCCCAGAACTTGATAAGAACATTAAGCCAATTGAAGCCTTTTTTACACAATGTTGCAGAAAAGGTGGACACTTCCCTGAATATTGTCCAGAAAATCTATTAAACAAATGAAAAGCAGTGGTGAATGTAGTCCAAGTGATACCTAGTAGCTCTTCAGAGAGTGAACCTATTGTTCCAATCAAGCTGATTACTAGAGCCCAGGCTAAGAAAAAGAAACATAACTCCTCTGATGAATCAGTGAATACTAGAATTTCCTCTCAAAAGACCAAGAAAAGAAGAAGTCAAAGGTATGAGATGAGAAAACAGAAACAAAAGGACGAAATTGAGGAAAAATCCAAGAAACAGTGAAAGAAACTAGGAGTGAAATCAAAGAAACCACAATGAAATCTGGAGGATCAATTTTGGTAGAATTTTTTTCCTAAGCCAATCAATGTAGCCTTGGAAGCTTTCTAAGAGGGGCTTAAAGCAAGCCAAAACATGAAAAACAAATGGAAAAACTATCCTTCTGCAGATATCAAAGTAGCTAAGCTTGAAGCTTATCAAAAATTGGCAAGAATTACTCAAGAAATGCTGGAAAAACAAAAATCCAAGCTTGAGAGTATAACAAAACCTGAGGAGCTTGTGGTAGAAACCAATAAAGAAAAATCCAAAGAGGTGGTAAAACCCCACCTTGAAACTAAAGATCCAGAACTCATAGTGCCTACTTTTGAATTCAAACAGGCCAAACGACTAGTTTATTTGAATTCAAATTCCCCCCAAAATGGAATTTAAAATCTAGCGGGTAAAACCATATCATGTAGCATATCTATGGAAAAATCTTGATGCATAGATTGAAGATTAAAAATCTCCGCTCAAGTTGGAGATCATATGTGGAAGTTATGGAAGGCCGAAAATCATAAAATTGTCCACCTCCTTTTTTAGGAGAAAAGTGTATCCTTTGCCCACTCTTACACATCCTTTACACACCCACCATTCTTTCACACATGGCATACACCTATTTGTCAAAGTGTTAATCACATCCATAAGCTCATGGAAAATAAAGAGGCCCTCCTAGACCCCATGCTCTTCCTAATGAGATTAGATCCCGCCCTATGAACAAAGTTGGAGAATACTACGAAGGGGAAGAAGGAAACACAACCCTTCCGGTGAGACATAATGAAGTAGAAACCATGGAAATACTGGATAGTGGAGCTAGCATAGCCATATCCACAAAAGCAGTATGGGAATCATTGGAAAAACTATCCATTAGATAAACTCGAATGAAATTGCAATTGGCAGATGAACATATAGAAAGACCCCTAGGACTGCTTGAAAAAGTGATAGTGAGTTCCTGTGGAATTGATTATTAACATACTTTTGCGATAGTAGACTTTGGGAAAAAACTTGACTATGAAATCATCTTGGGAAGACCACTCATGAGGCAAGTACAGCTCATTCAAGATTGGGAAAACAATTACTTGTACTTGAAGCAAGTGGGATCAATCACAAGGGTCAATTTGAAAGATCACACGTATATAGATATCATGAAAATGCCCATAAAAGAATTTGACCCGGTCTCTTCAGTTGAATCAAAGCTTCCATCTTGGTTAAACAAAGACACACCTATTTGGATGTGTGGAGCCTCAGATCCCCACCATGATGATAGAGTACCTAGGAAGCCTCCTTGTGAGACTTTCAAAAAAAGCCTCTCTCCAATTCGGGAAGAAGAAGATGATCCATATGAAGGGCTCAAAATTTGCTTCTTGATGATGTATCTCCTTCCCAAAGGAGAATTCAAGAGCCCCCACTAAAGGAACGAGAAAGAAGCGAGTCTCCTGCCACCTCGGCGGAGATGGCACCATGAAGAAAGCAAGCAAAATTCTCTCCATCACCTCCTAAACGGAGAAGACCATCGCACACTTCTCCACAATATAATTCAAAGAGGGATGACAAAAAACAAGAGAATAAAAAGGTGAGAAAGAGGTCACCCTCTTCTCCATATTCTTCATCCTCTTCCTCTTATGAAGAAAGTGATGGTGTAGAAAAAGAGGATCAAAGCAAGAAAAGGGCGAGAAAGAGGTCACCCTCTTCTCCATCTTCCTCAAATTATTCATCTTCTGAAGAAAACGATGGTGCAACTTTTGAACCATCAAAAAGAAGAGGCCATAGGAAATCCTATGCCGCGTGGAAGAGGTCATCCATGCTAATAAGTTCAAAGAGGGAGGAAGGAGCATCTCTTTCCTTACCTACGATGGCACCTTTGGTGCTACGAACAAAGTTTTGGTCTTTATCCAACAATTCAATGCGGCTTTTGGAGATGAGGGCTTCATGGAGTCCTCTAATCTACACCATGTAGCTATGCATTTTCAAAAGTATGCCAGGCAATGGTGGTCTAGCCTACGGACCAATGGTGAAGCTCCACAAACATGAAAAGTTTTAAGAGCTTCGATCATGAAGCAGTTTTTGGCCACCAATGCCAAAGACAAAGTACTCACCAAATGGAGAATCTTGAAGCTCTCTCCCTACAAATCCATTCACAAATATGTAGACGAGTTTTGGGACTTACATCTCAAAGCCATTGTCTTCAAACCTTTACTGGAGTGTTCTTTGATGATATCATCATCTACTATTATTCACTAGACTAACACAAGCAACACCTACACGTAATATTTCAAGTCTTCAGAGAGAATAAACTTTATGTTAATAAAAAGAAAAGTGAACTTTTTCCTACAAGAGATTCAGTATTTAGGTCACATTATCTCTCAAGATGGCATCCAAATGGATCCATCAAAGTTAGAGGTAGTAAAAGGATGGTCTAAACCAAGGAATCTTCATGAACTAAGAAGCTTTATAGATATGTGTGCATATTATAAACACTTCTTACAAAATTTTTCACAAATCGTGGGACCATTACATGACCTAACAAAGAAAAACCTTATGTATACATGGTCTGCCAAGGAGAACAATGCTTTTGAAAATCTTAAAGAAAATCTTATCTCTCAACCTGTACTTACATTTTTGGATCTCTCAAATCCATTTGAGGTCCACTATGACGCTTGTGGTGATTGCCTTGGAGCTCTTTTGCTCCTAGAAGGGCACACCATAGCCTACAAAAGTTGAAGTCTTGACCCTGTTGAGCAAGCTCTAGGCATATATGAAAAGGAACTCCTTGCAGTTCTACATGTCTTAGACTCATGGAAGCATTATCTATTGGGGACTCCTTTCATTCTGCGGACAGATCACCAAAGTCTTAAGTACTTCATGACGCAGACCAAGCCCTCCGCCAAACAAATGAGGTGGGAAAATTTCATTTTGCAATTTCATTTTCATAATGCTCACATTGCTGGCAAGCATAAGCAAGTAGCCGATGCACTCTCAAGACGGCGGAGAGTGAATGCGGTTTCCATAGAAACTCACAATGATCTATCTTCTATAATAGATGAGTATGCTATTGATCCTGATTTTAGAGATGTGATTTCAGCCCTTGTACTGGGGAAGAAAGACGGACCATTTACTTTACAAGATGGTTATCTTCTCTATAGAAATAGACTATGCATTACTAACTCACTACGTGAGAAAGTAATGTATGAATCTCATGCTCCTCCTTATGCGGGGCATAGAGGGATTCAGTCTACCCTAAAAGGGATTCAAATGTATTTCTATTGGCATGCCATGAAAGCAAACATACAAGAGTATGTTTCTAAATGTGTGGTATGCCAAAAGACGAAGTTTCATAGAGGGAAGCAACCTGGATTGCTTCAATCATTGCCAATCCCTAATTCACAATGGAAAGCATATCCATGGATTTTATCTTTGGATTGCCCAAATCTATCCATGAGAATATGGGAATATGGACGATCGTAGATAGGTTTAGCAATCAAGCTCATTTTATACCTTTCAAAAAGACTATCAAAGCCCATCAAATGGAAACCCTCTTCATATCACAAATCTTCAAGTACCATGGCTTGCCAATATCCATAGTGTCGAATAGAGATCCTAGAATGACCAATAATTTCTGGGAGGGTCTCTTTGACAATTTAGGGACAAGGCTAAATTTCTCTTCCGCCTATCATTCCCAAACGGATGGCCAAAGTGAAATAGCTAACCTAACAATTCTTGATCTACTAAAAGAATATGTAATGGAAGCAAATCAAAGGTCCCAATGGGATAAGTACTTACCCTTAGTGGAGTATGCCTACAATAACACCGTACATACTTCCATGGGAAAAGCACCTTTTGAGGTAATTGAGGGAAGATCAAAAATTCCCCTGCTACTTAAATTACATGGGAAGATCTTCGTTGCAGGTGAGTATAGACGAGACCTACAAGAATCTTTCCAAAAGATTAAGAATGCAATCTCTATCTCACAGCAAAGGAAAAAGAATGTTGTTGATAAGCACAGAAGAGCCCAAGCCTTTAAAGAAAATGATTGGGTCTTACTGAAATTTTCCAAGGCTTAATTAAGGCACAAGACGGGAAAGAATCCTACGGGACACCAAAAGTACTATGCTAAGTTAGCAAAAAGGTACTATCATCCCTTTCAAATTCTTAGACCAATCAATGAGATGGCCTATCAATTCAAGTTTCCCAACCATTGGCTCATACACAATGCTTCTCATGTGCTCCTACTAAAGCCTTACAAAGGAGAGCCACCTCAAGAACCAACTATCGAAGACCCACCGGAGATCAAGGACCAAGAAGAGGTGTTGTAGCCCGAGTCCATTTTCTGACAAGAAGACTTGGTATTAAGAGGCGGTAAGACTATCCGATGATATCTTATTTAGTTTAGGAATTATCCTTTTGAAGATGCTAGATGGATGCAAGGCATACAATTAAAGGATAACCTAAACCTTTTCAATGCTTACAATGCTTCCCTAGAGTAAGCAAATGTACAAATGTTAAAAATGAACAAAGTTTTAGTCTTATAGGACTATCTTTTTTTCTTTATTGTGCACAAATGTGAAGTAGTATGCATGCTTAGAATCAAGTTTACGGAAACGACGTCTTCCAAACACCAAGTAGAGCTTGTCACTCTACTATGGAAGATTGATAGGACTAATGTGAAGACATGTTTGCGGCAGCCTTGGGCTCGCAAGCACCAAATGGATTAGTCATCCATTCTAGAATGATGTCGTAGGGTAAGATAGGGATCCTCTACCCACTAGAAAAAAGACTAATGAATAGGCTTTATCTTCTCTACCCCATAGCCGAGGACGACTATGATTTCATGATAGAGGTAATGTCATAATAACTAATATCTAATTCTCCTAAATGATTTTCTCATGTTAAACTGATCATTTAATATGGGGAAGTGCCAAGGGAGAAAAAGCTAGAATATTGGATAAGCCGGCCACAGTAGGGATCCAAAGGAGGGAAAATAGGGATCCAAAGGGGGGCCCATCTACAAAAGAGAAATGTGCAACAATAGGCTTTAAAGATCCTAAGTTTGAACCCATTAAGACTTCCAAAATGCTAAGGTTCCTAAAATCAAAGGTTGTGTCCAATGGTCAAGCTTAGTAAAATTGGATTCTTTGTGAGTGTGCAAAAAAAGTCTTCAAGACTCCTACATAGGAGGGGGAGAGCCCTATAAGTAGGGGATGAGAGAGAAACACACACACACTCATAGGCTCCCTTTATACAAAGGAAATAGGTGACACATGTCAGCTCCCTAGCCCAATTTCGCACAAGGTGTACTAAAATCCTATTGGATGGCCATAGAGGTGGACCAATGAGAATTAGGCTAGAGTAAATCTAGCTTAATTCATTTAAAAACACTTAATAAAAGAACCAATAAGAATCAATCTCTTTAGAAGACTATTGCAAAGTCTCCCAAGGGGTCCAATGAGCATTCAGCAGCCCAATGGCTTGCTTGATTCCTATTGGCCAGAAGAAAAAGCAGTCCAATGAGAGTTTAGTTGCATTATTTAATTACCTTAAGCTCTCACAAAAGGGGAAAGTGGGACACATGTCACAAGACTATCACTTATGCCTCTCAATTTTCATTAGCTAAGCTTGGAGAGATCAAATGAGGTGCCAACAAGAGGATTTAGCAAGGGGGTCGACCAAGAGAGAGAGGGGGGGCTGGTTTTTCAAAGGCATTATTGCACACACACTCACACTAGATCATGTGTGAATCAAGAAGAGTCTCTCTCTCTCCTTCTCAAGCTTTAATGGAAAGCTCATCATCTACTCCAAGCTTGTGAGAAGGGAGGCCTACACCAACAACTCTTGGCTTTGTGATGCAGATCCAACCAAGAGCCAAGCTTCCATGCATGCTCATCTCCTCCACCATGCTAATTAATAAGCTATTCTAAGCTATTATAAGTGATTATGTGAGGAGATGTACTTCTTTCTCGTAAGACTACTCCTTCTTCCTCTCAATCTACTCTCATACCCCGCTAGCTCTCACCATCTTCGAAGGTGTGGGAGGTCTTGGGTCTGAGACCGTGAGGGAATTGATGTTGTGTTTTATAAGTGTTTCCTTAGTGCTTGAAGCTTCAATCTTCATTGCACTAGCTAGTTATTGAAGGAACACAAATAATTGTATTGTAAAATGTCTCCCTTGATGGGGGAAACTTATAATACAAAGCCTTTTGGAGGGGGGACCGGCTCCATGTAAATTCGTTCCTCAATTGTTGTCAATAGCTTAATTTCTCTCTCTTTTGAAGTATTGTTCATGCCTATCTAACTACATGTTATGCCTTTTGTTGCTCTCTCCACCCAAGCACTCTTGTTATGCTCATTATCTATTCTAATGAAATGCTCACTATGTTCATGCTATTTTTCGCTACACACAAGTTACTAGGCCATTAAATGTTACAAAGAAAACTCAAATAAAACCTAAACACTAGGATGATGTTTCATCCATGACACGAGTTGAACAAAAGAATAAATATCAAGAGTTGAAGAAAGCTCTAAAGGAGTTGTATACCACTAAAATGGAAACAACCGAGGAAGAGAGTAAAGATGTAATGAGTGTTCCCTCCCATTACAAGAAATATACTCTCCAAGACCGCAAAATCATAGTCAAACAACCTGTAAGGGAACTAAGAAAAGAGGGTGAGTCCTATGAAGGACCTGAAAATGCAAAGAAGATAGATCTAGCCGAACCAAGAGAAGAGCTTAGACCTGCCTACATTGCGAATGACTTGACTGAAGAAGAAGAAGAGATTTTGTTAAGCTTGCTCTGAAAGAATACGGAGATATCTTTTCTTGGTCTTATAAAGATCTCAAGTGTGGTAATCTAGAAATTTGTCAACATACCATACCTATGAGAGATAATGCGAAGCCAAGTAGACAAAGTCCATATACTTATAATGAAACATTTACCAAAAAGATCAAAGAAGAGATAGAGCAGCTCAAGGAAGTCAAATTAATTTATAAAATTGAACACACAAATTGGGTGTCTCCAATTGTGGCGGTACCCAAGAAAAATGGAAAATTAAGAGTGTGTGTCAATCTCAAAAAAGTGAATGCAGCTACCATTAGAGATAACTATCCTCTTCCAATCACTGAGCATGTTTTAGAAAACGAGTTGCAGGAAAAGAAGCTTACATCTCTTTTATGGGCAGACACCAAAAAATTCTTGGATATATAGTGTCTAAAAACGGCATAGCCATCGATATGGATAAAATTCATGTTATTGTTAAATTTCCTAGACCAACAACAATCAAAGGGGTTTAGGCTTTCATGGGACATTGTGAATATTACAGACGATTCATTTACATGTATGCTATAGACACAAAACCCATGTATGGTCTGATTACACTCTTTGTATGGACTGATGAGTGTGGAAAATCCTTCATGAAGCTTAAACAAGCTCTCACTTCAGCCCCGATATTGAAAGCACCAGATTGGAAGAAGATATTCCATATACATGTTGATGATGCTTTCAATTTTTCCATTGGATGTATATTAGCTCAACCAGGAGATGAAAATTTTGATTTTCCTATTTCTTATGCTAGTAGTTAGTTGAATGTGACCGAGAAGAATTATTAAACTACTGAAAGAGAAGGGTTAGGGATGATCTATATTGTAAAGAAGTATAGACATTACCTATTAGCCAACAAATTTGTGTTCTTTGTGGACCACCAAGCTTTATTGTACTTGGTCAACAAGCCATGCAACACAAGAAGAATAGTGAGATGGTTCATCATTTTTTTGGAATTTGATTTCATTGTTGTTGTAAAAAAGGGCATCACACACCAAAGAGCATATCATTTGTCAAGGATTATTTCAAGAGAACCACCAAAAGGGATAGACGATGATCTACAAGATGCATATATGTTCTTCGTGGAGATGATACCTGGTTGCTCCTAAAATATGGTTTCATTGATGACTATAGCTCAAGTGGGCTCTCAAATACCACTTCCTTATACCAGGATTAATTGGGCAATTGATTATACAAAATAAATCAAGATGGGATACTGCTTTGTGAATTAATCCTGAGGAGAAAACCCAATACCTAATTCAAGCACACATAACCATTGTAGGACTTAGCTTTGCAGAAGACCAAACTATGCAACAAATCTTGAGACTTGGAGTATTTTGGCCAACCATGAGAAGTGATGTTCACACATTTGTAAAAGATTGTCTTCAATTCTAGAAAAAAACACCCATGCCTCATGTGACATTATTTCAAATATCACTCGTAGGCTAAGTGGAGTAACTATCTAGTTACCTACTTATCAAAAAGCAGAAAATTTTTGGAGGATATGAGTAAATGCCACCAAAGAGATATTGAAGCTAAAGCAAAAGACTATGCTCTTATTGGAAACCAATTGTACCAGAGAGGAAAGGATCGACATTTGCGTCTATGTAAAAATGAAGACGAATATATCCCCACTCTAGAACAAGCACATGATGGATTAGCTGGAGGTCACTTTTCTAGTGAAACTGCCGCTAGAGAAATTTTAATGGCAGGCATATGGTGGCCAACACTTTTTTCAGATGCCAAACAATATGTTCAAAGAGCAAAAATTTCAACGAGAAAAAATACCAACTAGGGTAGATAGCATGCCTTTAAGACCAATTATGGGGATTAGAGATTTTGCAAAATGGGGCATACATTTTGTCAGACCAATACAACCGTCTAGTTATAGAATTCAAGCTTAATATATCATTGTAGCTATGGACTATTTGACCAAGTGGGCAGAGGCTAAGGCAACCAGAAAGAATGATTCTAGAACCATAGTTGCATTCTTGTATGAGAATGTATTCACAAGATATGGATAGTAGAGCACTTCCATATCATTAGCTGACCATTTGGCAGGGGTCGGGGGGGTCCCAAGTAAATAATCTAGGTTTTTGCCACATGCCAGAATTGGATTCTAACTCCACGGGCAGCTTATAGACAAGGTCTATACACAATTTACCTAGATGGTTTCAAGAAAACGGTCAAGGCAAGCTCTCAAATAGCAGGAAACAGCTCAAAGACTACAAAGTGTCAAATTTGACATATGAAGTCAAACTGACTCTGACTGAGCCCAAACTAGATGAGCAACATCAGGACTATGCAGCAAACAAGTCCATGGCTTCAAAAGTGACCAAAAAACTCTACACACCAAGTAGTAACAAAAATCAGTGATTTCAGAGTCGACAAGAGCACGAAGTGATGTCGATACGACCAAATCTTACCAAATTCATTTTAGGACTTATTTTAGGTGTAATGAAGATATGTAGGTCATAAAATTATCTTTTTATGCAAAAAATGTGATTGTAGTAAATAATCATGATTATTTACTTTTGTGCATATTTGGCTTGAAAATCATCATGTCACTTCACCTATCACTTTGTACACATCTATCTCATGCCATTGTCAAATTTGAGCCCAAAAGATCAAGAAAATATTAGATTTTGTCAAAAAAATGTACTAAAGGCTCTTCTGTCCAAGTTTTGAGTTAATTGTCACATTTTTTGATCCAAATCATCCCATATCTCACACAGAGGCTTTAAAGCATGTTTAGAACCAACTTGCAACAAAAAATGTCCAAATTGATGAAAAAGTTAATAATCGTGATTATTTACTTTTTCACCAGAATGAGTCCAAATTTCAACTTTGACCTTATGGGACCAAAGTACATGATGTGACAAGCCTACGAATCAAGTTTGATCACATTTAGATCACAAAAACCCAAAATTCCTTCATATCTACTGTTTCAGAGTCTGAAGCCTAAATCTGGCACCATTTCCATCTAGTGCACTCAAATGAGCCCACACTTCACTCAAAGCATCTAAATCACATATATTTCAAGCCTATGATGTCAAAAATGTAAAAAGTTCAAAAAAGTTCCCAGCTGTAAATAATTGCAATTATTTACTTTTGTTGCAAAATTTTTCATGGATTGCATGGTTTTGATCTCTACATGTTTTTATGCATCTATGCATGCTCCAAAATTGATTTGAAGCAAAATGGACATCATTTGCCAGCAATTCAAACTCATGGCATTTCAAAGGGGAATCCATGGAATTTTCTAACTTTGACATTGTATTCTCCTATTAGGTGCAATGCAAGTGACTGAAAAAGCAAAGAAAAGGATGACCCAGAAAGAAAAGTGGCAAGAATTGCCACCATAGGAGTTGGATTCGAGCTCTGTGAAAACGGCAAAGGCAACCTACCTATCCAAAGAAAAACTTGAAGAAAACAACACTACAATCTTCACCGACATGTTCAAGAGTGAAGATGGAAACTAGGTAGAGTTACAAATGCTACTCAAGGAAGTTTATGATGTAGCTACAAAGCCACAGACACTAAAGAAGCCAACAGAAGACTGGGACTTCAAGAATTCTGACTAAGAGCCATGTGGAGTAGATTTCCAGCGGGCCTATGAACTATTATCCACTATCAAATAGGATGGATCTTCTTAGATCACGGGTCAACAAGGCCAAAAAGTTGAAGTGGTTATCAACAAGGACATAGTGGCACAGGCACTAAAGCTGCCAACGGAAGGTATGACAATGAGGGCCAGAGATAGGAAAACAACTGGTACATTCACCAAGGATACAGCTCTCGCCACCTTCTCTGACTTAATTCTAAAGCAAAAAGAGGATCTCGACCATCTTTATCACCAACATTTTCATTTCCTCTCAAAGAGAGCTCCAAGATACACAACTCCGAATCATGCAAATGTAACTACTTTCACGCAAGTGTTGAAGTCAACAACAAGGCAAGAAATCGATCACGGGCAGTACGTGCTTACAACACTCAAGAGAAAAAAGAAGGAAGGAAAGATAACATATCTGGGCGCTCCATAAGTTCTAACATGAATCACATACCATGCTATTGGAATGGCCAACAACTTGCCGCCAGCCCCGGATTAGAATACATGGATAGTATTAATTCAACCCTCCCCACAAACCACTAGATCAAAGAAGAAAAGGGTATATAAATTAGATGCTCTTAACACTTGGCGACCACGCGCGGAGTTGATTCCCCTTTGGTAATGACAAGCCGGCCATGGCCATGAGCGCTGTTGTGCTGCAGTAGCATCACCATCGCCTGCGAAGCAAGCCGTACACGTCAGTTTTCTACCCTCTACATGCAGAAAGATGTCCCTGCCCCCCCTCAAGCGAGCCCTCCCTCTCCCTCTTTCCTCACGCATGAATGCCTGTGGGTTGCGCCACGAGGGGATCAAGAGGGGTTGCAGATTGCTGTCCAATGTGAGATAGTGGGATTGGTTGGGGTCTACAAGGAGCCGCCAAGAAGGAGAAAGCATGGGAAATGTAGGAGGTGAGCAACAGATGTTGGTGCTATCCTGAGAGGCCAAATATTCGCTTGCTGTTACAGAGCGGGGCTGAGAAGGCGATGTAAACATGGAAATGGCATCAAAGGTGCCGACAAAGTAGAGGGAGCACAAAGAGAAGAAGTGATGGCTGCTATTCCAAGAGCAAGAAAGAAGGCGGCATGAAGGGGTTGCCTGGCGTGCTGCCAGCGAGTGCGGAAAGAGCAGGAAGGGCGTTGTTCAGCCAAGAAGGTGTAGAAAGATTAGGCCGGAGCTCGAAGCAGTTTCCTTACAATGTTGTTGGACATTGCAGGCAAGCAAAATTGTTACAGGTTGGATTGCAGATTCGATTGGCCCGAGCACAAGGCTATTGAAAAGGAATCAGAACAATCTAAGGCAGCAGGCGATTCAAAGGCCATTAATTGTTCTGATGCGAGAGGAGGCGCCACTGTCAGAGGGGAGGAAGCCGTCCAATATAGTACGCAGATCTGAAGAGAAGAGAGAGAGAGAGGGGATGCTGCACCTTCAAAGACCATTAATTGTTCTGAAGGAGAGAGAGGTGCGAGGGGATGCTGCACAGAGATGTGGCCCTTCTCTTGATTGCGGCATAGAAAGTGCTCAATGAGTTTCCTACACGGAATGTTGATCTCTTGGTCGGCATTGATTGCGGGGTTCTTCCAGCATGCGGGGACGTTATGCATGGCCCCAATATGACTCTCTCCAGATCATTGTGGCATTGAGTTGGAGATGACAACGATTGCGGTGTTGACTACACAGGACGGTAGCGTTCAAAGCTATCTATATGGGATGCGGGCCAGAACACTAGGAAAGAATCTCATGCCTACGGTGTCTGTTGTGTGGGCAATATCAAAAAACATTGGGCGGGTATTTGCTGTGTGCGGTGGCTGTCTATGTGGTGCCAGATCAGCAGGATAAATCATCAAAATAATTCATAGTTCCCTTTTCACACACACTTCACTATTAAGCAGGGATTTACACAGTTCTAGATGCGGCAATTACATAAGCATTTTGCTTCGTAAATAAAACATGTGTGCATGTCAACGGCGAAATGTGGCAAGGGGTTCGCAAAGTTTGCGGCCAATTACGGGAAAAATTTTCACCGAGTCCGAGATGAGGGTAGATGAAGATGGTTGGTCCAGGAGCAAAGAGCGAAAGAGCCAGAGTGCGGCCTTGACAACCATACTTGCATCACACTTCTCGAATTCCAGAAGAACCAATCAAGGGATGCACTTGTGGGTTCGCACAATCCACTGTGCGTGCCAGGTGTATGTGCCCGAAATGTACCGCACATGACCGCATTGGGAGTGTCGAGCATGCCTCGTGTACCTTCATAAGGGAATGCACTCTTAGTAGAGGGGATCTCAAAAGGTGTAACTAAAGGGGCATCGGGGATTCAAAGGGTGTTCTTATTTTCCTATAAAAGGGAGGAGTCCTCCTTGTACGCATCGTCGGGTGTTCAATCATTAATAGAGAACATGTCTTGGGATGTCTGGTTATAGCTTCTCTCTCTATCTCTCTCTCTTGTTGTCTTTAGATGAACTCCGCGCGTGGTCACCAAGTGTTTCCATAGCAGTTCTGAGATCCTTGTTGAGCCCCTGTAAAAAATAATCATTCAGCACTTCGGCTGCCGGCCTTTGTGCCTGAGGTACCCTCTGCAAAAGCATCCGAAATTTTGCAGCGTAATCCTCCACTGGCAATGACTTCTGCCGCAGCGTTCGGAGCTTTTCCAAATGTTGAGGGACTGTCTTTTCCGTTCTGAACCTTCGTAGAAACGCTCTGGATCCGTCGACATACGTCTCAAAATGATCATCAGGGTATTCGGACAACCATTTCGCAGCTTTCCCCGAGAGTGTAGATTCAAACATTGATTGTTGATGGAGAAGAATCACCACCCCAGGATGATTCAATCCATAAGCTTTATTGAATTGGCGCAAATGTGCATCAGGGTCTTCTCTCGAAAGACCTCAAAACTGACTATACTTACTCTTAGGATGAGCCATCACCCCTTGCCCAACTGTACCTCCTCCCAAAAAAAGCTGACGAGCACTAGGAGGTGGAGACAGTGGCGGAGACACCCCCGGACTGCCTACCAGAGACGGTGGTGGAGCAACCTGTGTGGGTGAGGGTGAACGTATGACAGGAGGACATGATTGACTGCGTGAAGTATGCCTCGCTCGCTGCAACCGCCTACCACGCATCACGCTTGGTGATGGAGACACAGATTCCTCAACCCCCGGTGAAGAAAAAACAAATTCATCCGAACCACCTCTCCTCCGACGTCTTCCTACGATTGGAACCACAAGGTCAGGCAAACCCTGCGACCTAGTGTGCATGCATATTCATCGCAAGTCGTCCATCACTCATCGTGGTCGCCAGATGTAATGGCTATTGCCCACACAGGAGCAATAGGCATTACGGGAATGATTACCCGCAACTACATTATGTGAACATCAACACATAGAATGACGATAGAAGATAGTACACAGTACACAGGCGCAGAACACCTCTTGCTTCATTCATATGTAATCCAGACACAAAGTTACAACAGCAGATGCCATGAATAACATAGAGATTGGTAAGGTACATCAAAAGACAGGTATGTCCCCCATATACAACCGTTGCTCCATCTCAGATCAGGAACGGTGCACACACTCCCCCTGTCCCATGATATCCTGTGAAGAACTGCAGCCATGGTTGCTGCATACCGCATGACTCCTGATCCGCAATGTCCAGACCTCCGCAGGACCGCAGGACCGCATGTGCGACTAATGCCGTAACACCTAGCACGCATGGTGGATTGCGCGAACCCACACTCAGCCCCTCCGGTTGGAAGGTTCCGGTTGCTGATCTTCGACCTGTTCTGGTGAAGAGGAAATTTCAATGTACCCAAAGTCTCTAAAATCTGCAGTGTGTGCCCGATAGACCTCATCCAAAAGATGTGGATCTATCTCAATATGTTCCGGCCAAGGAGCCTGAGGAATAAACTGTGTTGGCAAAGAAATAGATTGCGGTGCCGGCGGCAAAGGAGCAAGAGGTGTATGTAGAGTATAATAGCGAGAGAGGTATCTATTGAGAGCAAACCAAAATGGATGGCATGGGGGTAGATTGAGGGAGAAAGAATGGGCCAAAGTCTCCACCCAAAAACACACCCTACGCCGCTCCTTATGAAATCGACGAATCATTTTGTGAAAACGAGATACATGACCCTGGGCCTCAGCACAATCCTCTGTAGCTTGCGCCCAATCAGAAATATCAAAACCTTCGGGAACAACACTCTTACCTCTGTCAGTGTTGGATGACTTGTTGAGATGTCGATCTCTACACCTTGAGCTGGCATCCACTACGGGTCTTGGCCGCTTACGGCATTTACTCACTGGCGCGTTAGGTGACCGACACGGAGGATCTCTGCCAGTGATTCTACAGCTGGACTACACTTATAGTGCCAGCCTAGTACGCTTCTAGCGAGTTCACACTTAGTGATCGCATGTACATATGTGCTACTTTTCAGCTTTAGCACTTAGTCATTTTGTACTCTCTTTTCTGAGAAGAAGAAGAAGAAGCTTTCCATCTCTGTGTGCTTTGTGCTTGTCTTGTGTAGCTCTCTTGCATCCTCATTCTTTACATGGTATCAGAGCCACGAGAAGAGGACTCTTGTGGTCCACTCAAAACCTGTGACTGTGGCCTCACATTTTGTACAACCACATCATCTTTTACATCAGCCCCAATAGTGCCATGTGCATTACTGTACCACCTGCTCATCTCATCAAAGACTACATCTCTGCTCACTCGTAATTCTCGTGTAGTAGGATTGTAGCACCTGTACCCCTTTTGTTCAAGGGAATATCCCACAAGAATACATTTCTCTGCTTTAGGATCCAATTTCCTACGCAACTCATCTGGTACATGCACGTAAGCTATGCAGCCAAACACTTTCAAGTGTGCCAAATCAGGCTTTGTACCTGTAAACTTTTCCTCAGGTGTTACATCATGCACCGCAGCTGTAGGTGTCCTGTTCATAATGTACACAGCTGTATTTACAGCTTCAGCCCAGAAATTATGAGGCATGTTCTTCTCATTCATCAATGCACGTGCAACCTCTGCAATGTGCCTGTTTTTCCTTTCTGCGACCCCATTCTGCTGTGGAGTATATCTGCATGTAAACTGCCTGTGTATACCATGCATTCGCGGAAAATCTGAAAAATCATTGGAGAAGTACTCTCCCCCTCCATCTGACCTCAACGTCTTGATTTGCATATCTGTCTCCTTCTCAATCATGACTTTGAAGTCTTGAAAGTGACCAAACACTTCACTTTTGTTACGCATGAAGTAGACCCATACTTTCCTTGTATGGTCATCAATGAAAGAGACATAATACCTGCAACCATGTATACTTGCAGTATCGGTTGGACCCCAAACATCTGTGTGCACCACCTCAAGTGGCTTTTTACATACATTGCGCTCATGTGGAAATGAGCCCTTTGACTGTTTTCCAAACTGGCATGCTGCACACACTTTATGCATACCATCCACCTTGAATTTGGGCAAACCTTTTACAATCTGTTTTGATTGCATGCTACGCAATCTCTGCTCATTGACATGGCCAATGCGTTTGTGCCAAATGTCAACATCAGCCACAACACCTGTGCCCTGTGAAAATAATGCAGCTTTTACCTCAGGCATGTCTACATTCAGCGTAAACATTCTGCCCACACATTTGCCCTCTGTGATCAGCTTACAGCCATTCTGGAAATCTTCTACATAACAGCCATTTGGATTGAAGCGAACCTGCAAACCCTGCTCAACCATTTGTCCAACAGAAACAAGATTCTTTGTAATGTTTGGGACATGAAGTACATCTGCTAAGTACTTTGATTTCCCACTCTTCGTATTTAGAGGTATGTCCCCTACATGAGCAATGGGGTGAGCTGTGTCATCTCCTGTCTGCACATAGCCTGACACATCTGGTTTGCGCATATCTCTAAACCACTCTCCACGAGACGTCATGTGATTAGAGGCACCTGAATCCACATACCAAACATCATCTTGGGTGGAATTCTCTGCAGTCATTGTATTCATTACATGCTGCATAACAAACATGCGCTCGTTTTTGTTGTCATCTGCATCTCTGCTAGTAGATGCATAGTTGCCCTGTTCTCTCTTTCTACTTGCTTTTCCCTTTGGACAGTCACGTGACATGTGACCTCTTTCACCACAAGTCCAACATTCTCTACTATCTGGAGTATGTTGCTGCCTGCTTGATCCTGCACCACGACCTCTTTGACTCCCCCTGCCTTGAGACTGGTTTCCCCTGCCACCTGTATTGTTTTGATTTGATTGACCTTCCAGAAATTGGCCCCTGCAACCCCTTGGGCCTCGACCACGACCTCTACCTCTACCTCTGTTGGAGTTAGAATAGAAGGCCTGTTCAGAATTCTTTCTGCCATGAGAAGAAGATGTGTCAAGGTTCTTCTCCTCAAGAATAAGCATAGAAATCAAATCTTGGAACACGGGGATGTCGTCTCTTGTATTCATGGAAGACCTAAAATGTACATACTCATCTCCTAGACCATCCAAGCATGCACGGACAATGTCATCGTCTTCCACTGAGACTTTAATAGATCCAAGAGCCTCAATGATACTCTTGATCTTCAAAGCATAATCATTGATGGAGAGGTTGTTCCTCTTAACCTGATTTATCTCCGACTTTAGTTGAAGCTTCCTGGCCTTGGTGTTCACCTCGAACACTCTGCCTAAGTTTTTCCATGCAATGGCGGGGGTTTCAGCATCCTGTAGATAGCCCATCATGCCATCTGTGATGCTCATAGAAAGCCAATACATCACTTTGCTCTGGCCTTGTTGCCAGTCCCTCAAAGCTTTCCTTTGTTCTGCTGTAGCATTTGCCTCGGGAATCTCTGGTCCATTACCACTACGTTCGAGAGCGAGTGTTGGCGGGCGACATCAACTTGGTCTACGTCAGCACAGAGGAGCAGATAGCGGATATCTTTACCAAGGCCCTCGGAGCTGAGAAGATTCGACGTTTCCGGACTATGCTTGGACTCTGCGACATGCAGAGCTCGAGGGGGAGTGTTGAGATGTCGAGCTCTACACCTTGAGCTGGCATTCACTACGGGTCTTGGCCGCTTACGGCATTTACTCACTGGCGCGTTAGGTGACCGACACGGAGGATCTCTGCCAGTGATTCTACAGCTGGACTACACTTATAGTGCCAGCCTAGTACGCTTCTAGCGAGTTCACACTTAGTGATCGCATGTACATATGTGCTACTTTTCAGCTTTAGCACTTAGTCATTTTGTACTCTCTTTTCTGAGAAGAAGAAGAAGAAGCTTTCCATCTCTGTGTGCTTTGTGCTTGTCTTGTGTAGCTCTCTTGCATCCTCATTCTTTACATGACTCAGGTTGCTGCACCACAACCTGCTGAGTTGGTGGCTGCGCTCGCACCTTAGCAGATAAGTGTGTGCTCTAGCTCTGTAGTTGATTGTCCAAAAAGCCATAGAGATCCTGTTGCATCTCCACTACCAACGCATCCAAATCATTCATACTGATCATTACATCCCCAGAGTGCGATGCTAAGTATGAGGCAAGGCTATGCTGCGTTCTCAATTGAAGTAGTTCCTCTTGAATAGAAGCCACAAACGCAGCATTAGCCCCCCAAAGCGTTTGTATTTCTGCATTCTGCTGGCAAGCAATTGCAGCCAGATCTTCATTTTGATTGGTCAACTCGGCAATGCGAGTCTGCAAGGTCGTTACCTGCGATTCCAGATCATTAACTCTACCCTCTGTGGCGGGGGCTGGCCAGGCCCCACGAATAGACTCCGCAAGTCTGCTCAAAAAAGTGCCGCACGCCTGTATTTGGTCAGCAGGGTTAGCTGTCGTATCCTCCCAGGGTAGCGCTGCGGGAAGAGTACCTCCCGTCGAGGCAGCCGCATTGTTGGTTCCAGAAGTTTCCAGTTGCGAGGGAACGTCCGCAGCCGGAGAGCCCGTTGTCGTGCTGTGACACGTACATAGTGGGAACGCATGCTACAAGAGTTATCTTGTAATTTTTTAGATACATAATTATATTTCCTATAGTGTACATATGCATATTTAAGTATAATAATAAGCCTTCTATCTCATCCTATTATTTTTCTCAAGGGTAACCTATCCTTACTTTACCATCAGAAAATACTATGGGAAAAGCATCAATAGCTCCGCCTCGTTAACTTGGGGCAAAAAGCATTGATTCTTTATTTCTACTATTTCATTATCATCTCACACCCTAGCTAGATCTTATATCTAGGGTAAACTCCAATATATATATATTCTATGTATTTTTTATACTTTTCTTATATTTCTTTTTAAATAGCTACTAGGAGAGAATCAAATCCTAGTGGGATACTAGGTGGCATGATTTCAAAGATACACTTATTTTAATGCATTATTGCAAGCATGATTACAAAATTTTTTTCAAGGAGCAATGTCATGCTTTCATATGGCATGAGGTGTCCTTTGGAATAAAATGAAAGTCTAGGCTAAGGAGACCACATGAAGACTTTTGTTGCCATAAATGGACCCTATTTTGATGAATTTTTTACACAAGGTTCCAATCCGAATTGGAAAATGATTTTAAAATAAAAATCGTAGCTAATGAGCTGAAGTTTTTGCCCATATTTTTACTTTTTTATTTGAAGCCACGGTTGAGGAGTTATGATCAAAATACTAGACCCCAGTCTGCCCACATCATGCAGGGACAGCTCATTTCCAACTTTTCCAATTCCTGTTCACACTGGCTCCTCTCTTCTTGTGTAAACCCTTGGGGGTTCCCTTCACCTATAAAAGGGGACCTCTTCTTCCTTGAAAAGGAACTCAAGCATTCAAGCCATTGATGAGAGGAATTCTGGAGGGAGTGAGTAGTAATGCCTAATTGTACTTAGCCATTAACATAAGCCCAAGCCTACACTTTCTCCTAGAGGGAGACTAGCCATTCTTGCAACAAGCTAACCTTGGAAGATCAACTCTAATCAAAGAAGGTCTTGCACTTGGTGTATCAATCAAAGTGGAATTATCCACTCTTCTTCTCTCTCCCATCAATAATGGTGCCGAAGGGTTTCAAGTAAGATGTGTTCTACATTGATGTTTTCTTGATTTCTTGTTGTTTTCATTTTCATCTCTAATCCAACATATATATATATGTATCTAATCTCATCTCCTTAACCAAACCTATCTCTCTCATTCTTAGTAATTCATCCTCTCTAGGTTCTCTTGCTACAGGTACATCTCTCCCCGCAGTATCCTTATTGCCTACGGGCAAGAATAGGGCTTGGGAGGGAAACTTCTCATCTCTTCACTTCTCTCATATCTACATTTCTCACATACTATCCTAGATGAATAACCCACATGATGATCATTTCTATCGCTTTCACTTTGTACGATCTATTAGAATTAACGTATGGATTAGCTGTAAAATACACTTTCAACAACGTATAGTGTTTCTCTTCGGCCCTGAAAGGCTCAATGAAATACTTCTATCACCGGATCCCATCATACTACCTCTCATAGACTATAATTTTTCTTTTGATGTAAGCGTAGTTATCTTGCTATGAACCAAGAGGATTTGTACACACAATTAATCCTAATCACTAGACAAAATATATATATTATGGTAAGCACAAAACTACAATTCCAAAGAACAATTCGTAGCCTATTTGGTCAGCCAAGATTGAATGCCATTAACTCATCCATTAACCCTTTCATATTACCTATGATACGATATGACCATAGCCTTGATGTTTTCATCTTCGTATTGTTTTGACATTCTCTTTTGCGTTCTTTCTTTGTGTGTGTGAGTGCAAGAGAGAAAGAGTGAGTCTTCTTTGATTGCACTTCTTTCCAAACCCTAGTCTTCATGGCATCTATGGTTTAACTCCTTCATATAGTTTTTGTTGAGTTCTCTCACAAACTCTCACAGCCATAAGCCCGGTGCTTTCCTGGCAAGACCGCAAATTTCTCGACACCGTCCTAGGCGGAGTAGCAATTGCCACTCTCTCTTGCATTCGGCGGCGCCAGCGTGCCACCGCAGAATCCTCCGGCACAGGAGATGCAGTCGCAGGAGGTGGTGTAGAGAACTGTTGTTCCTCTCGGCCATGCTTGCAGGTTGTTGGGCTTGCAGTGGCCATATCTTGGGCTCCAGAGGGTACCATTGCCGTTGATGGACCCGGCAAATCCCCAGTGCCAACATTCAGCTGCTGTGTTTCCCGCCCAGCAGGAACTGCCAAACTTTGTGTTTGCGACAGAGAGGCAACAGTCCCTTGGACCACCAATCGATCATCTTCAAAATGGCATAGAGGACGCAGAGCGAGAGGAAAAACTTCCCTTAAGGGAAAAATCAGTGTGAGCAGCTGGCTGACTTTTGTATTGGTTGGGGTATTTCGCCCCAACTGTGCCATCACTCTTTGGCATTCTGCCAGCAGTCTTTCTCTGACAACTGTTGCCCAAGCCACTGGCCCAAAGTTGGTTGAATGCAAAACATTCCTTGCTCTGGTCGAGATGGTATAGGTTTTGGTTTGTAGCCAAATTGCCTCGAGAAACCATCGATACGCATCCCTGGTCGCTACATCTGACAACCTTGAAAGCTTATATTCACCTTTCACTTCCAAGCCAAACTCATGCTCGACATCTGCAACAAGAATCACATGAGATGCTCGCACCACCCCATCATTGGGCAAACAGCAACACCTGGCAATTCTTTCTGCTGTCAGCTGAATCTGTTGGTTATTGAGCTCCACCATATCTCCCATAGCCAGTTGCTCAATCAAACCTGCTGCCTGCGGGTGAGCAGGAATCCCTTGCCAATCCAAGTTGGCGAACACGCGTAGCCAAAAATCCTGCAACCAGGCATCCACTCGGAGAAGCGCTAACTGTTTCACTGGAGTAAAGGGGATGCATTGCAGGAGAGAATCCTTCATGGCGACGATGAGAGGCGGGAGCAGAGAATATTGAGCCAAGGACACGCGATACACAAAACAGGAGAAGCACAAAAATAATCATCTGCATGCAGTAACCCTCTCACAATGAGTTCCCAAAATAGGGCGAGCCACGGTGTCGCACCCATCATAGCTCCTTTCCCGCTTTCCAAGATTGCATGTGAAAGAATAACCAATCATTATTAGGGCGGCTTCCGGCTCTTGTACCACAGCAAAGGGGCACTGAATCGGGGTAGGTGAAACGTAATGGCGCAGTCTGAAACCATTGACCGGTACAGAAATTACCTCCCCTCATAAATCCGCCAAATAAAAAGAGATGGGCCCGCATGCTTGCTAAATCAAGAATGGTCCTGACCACCGTAATTTAAGCTTCACAGGCATCTTCCCAAGGCGGGAATTAAAGACAAGGACCAGTTGTCCCCGAACAAATTGCCATGCTTTCGGGCGATCCAACCATTTTTTCCGCCTAGACTGCATATCCTGCAACACCGCAAAGCTATGCAACCGCTCTTTGTCTAGTTCCTACATAACATCCAAGCGATAAATAACAGAATCTTCCGGAAGAAGCCGATCCGCAATGAGCATCCGCAAACTCGGAAGCACATGCTCCACCGGAGTGATTGCCTCCATGCCAAATGCCAACTTAAAAGGAGTCAATCATGTTGCCACTTTATAAGTTGTCCGATAGGCCGATAAGGTGGAAGGAAGTTTCACATCCCGATCTGTTCGATGCATATTCACTAACTTCGTTAATATCCGAATCAATTGCTTATTAGTTGATTCTGCTTTCCCATTTGCCTAAGGATAATATGGAGAATATTTCCTGTGCAATACAAAATAAAACCGTAGCATTCTCTCCATCACCTTATTCAAAAAATGACTTCCCCTGTCACTAGCCAGCTCAATAGGGCAGCCATATCTGGAAAATATATCCTTATATAAGCATCCAGCCACAGAAACTGCAGTATTATCTCTCAAAGGCCATGCCTCCACCCATTTGGTAGCGTAATCCATGGCTGTCAAAATGTACTTATTACCCGTGTGAGTTGCAACTAGTTTAAAAGGTCCAACAAAATCCAAACCCCACTTTTGAAAAGGCTCCAAGGGCAAAACCGGCTGAAAAGGCATTCTGGACATTTTAGTAGGTTGCTCCAACCGCTGACACACATCACTCTGTTGCACATAATTTCTCGCATCTTGAAACAATGTAGGCCACCATAATCCGGATTGGAGAACCTTTCCAGCCGTGATTAATGCTGCAAAGTGACCTCCCGCAATACCGGTATGAACTTCCTCCAAAACTGCTTCCTACTCCTGTGGTAGCACACATCTGAGTAATACATCCGCCACCGTACGATAATAGAGCTTCCCCATTATAATCTCAACATTCCTGCTTCTGATATCCATACGTTTCCTCTGATGGCTGGACAAGAAGGAAGGCATTTCGCCGCTGTCGAGAAAATGAAACATCTCCTCATACCATGTCCATGGGATGCTAGGGATAACCCTTGCATGTTGCGGAACTGCTTCAAACACTGATTGTTGATGGTGGAGAGGAATCACCACCCTATGATGATTCAATCCATAAGCTTTATTGAATTGTCACAAATGTGCATCAGGATCTTCTCTCGAAAGACCTCGAAACCGACTATACTTAATCTAAGCATGAGCCATCACCCCTTGCCCAACTGTACCTCCTCCCGGAAAAAGCTGACGAGCACTAGGAGGTGGGGACAGTGGCGGAGACGCCCCCAGACAGCTTACTGGAGACGATGGTGGAGCAACCTGTGTGGGTGAGGGTGAACGTACGACAGGACGACATGACTGACAGCATGGAGTACGCCTCGCTCACCGCAACCGCCTACCACGCACCGGGCTTGGTGATCTAGATACAGATTCCTCAACTCGCGGTGAAGAAAAAACAAATTCATCCAAACTACATGGCTTGCCAATATCCATAGTGTCAGATAGAGATACTAGAATGACCAATAATTTCTGGGAGGGTCTCTTTGAAAATTTAGGGACAAGGCTAAATTTCTCTTCTGCCTATCATCCCCAAACGGATGGCCAAAGTGAAATAGCTAACCTAACAATTCTTGATCTACTAAAAGACTATGTAATGGAAGCAAATCAAAGGTCCCAATGGGATAAGTACTTACCCTTAGTGGAGTATGCCTACAATAACACCGTACATACTTCCACGGGAAAAGCACCTTTTGAGGTAATTGAGGGAAGATCAAAAATTCCCCTGCTACTTAAATTACATGGGAAGATCTTCGTTGCAGGTGAGTATAGACGAGACCTACAAGAATCTTTCCAAAAGATTAAGAATGCAATCTCTATCTCACAGCAAAGGAAAAAGAATGTTGTTGATAAGCACAGAAGAGCCCAAGCCTTTAAAGAAAATGATTGGGTCTTACTGAAATTTTCCAAGGCTTAATTAAGGCACAAGACGGGAAAGAATCCTACGGGACACCAAAAGTACTATGCTAAGTTAGCAAAAAGGTACTATCATCCCTTTCAAATTCTTAGACCAATCAATGAGATGGCCTATCAATTCAAGTTTCCCAACCATTGGCTCATACACAATGCTTCTCATGTGCTCCTACTAAAGCCTTACAAAGGAGAGCCACCTCAAGAACCAACTATCGAAGACCCACCGGAGATCAAGGACCAAGAAGAGGTGTTGTAGCCCGAGTCCATTTTCTGACAAGAAGACTTGGTATTAAGAGGCGGTAAGACTATCCGACGATATCTTATTTAGTTTATTGTCTTATAGGACTATCTTTTTTTCTTTATTGTGCACAAATGTGAAGTAGTATGCATGCTTAGAATCAAGTTTACGGAAACGACGTCTTCCAAACACCAAGTAGAGCTTGTCACTCTACTATGGAAGATTGATAGGACTAATGTGCAGACATGTTTGCGGCAGCCTTGGGCTCGCAAGCACCAAATGGATTAGTCATCCATTCTAGAATGATGTCGTAGGGTAAGATAGGGATCCTCTACCCACTAGAAAAAAGACTAATGAATAGGCTTTATCTTCTCTACCCCATAGCCGAGGACGACTATGATTTCATGATAGAGGTAATGTCATAATAACTAATATCTAATTCTCCTAAATGATTTTCTCATGTTAAACTGATCATTTAATATGGGGAAGTGCCAAGGGACAAAAAGCTAGAATATTGGATAAGCCGGCCACAGTAGGGATCCAAAGGGGGGTCCATCTACAAAAGAGAAATGTGCAACAATAGGCTTTAAAGATCCTAAGTTTGAACCCATTAAGACTTCCAAAATGCTAAGGTTCCTAAAATCAAAGGTTGTGTCCAATGGTCAAGCTTAGTAAAATTGGATTCTTTGTGAGTGTGCAAAAAAAGTCTTCAAGACTCCTACATAGGAGGGGGAGAGCCCTATAAGTAGGGGATGACAGAGAAACACACACACACTCATAGGCTCCCTTTATACAAAGGGAATAGGCGACACATGTCAGCTCCCTAGCCCAATTTCGCACAAGGTGTACTAAAATCCTATTGGATGGCCATAGAGGTGGACCAATGAGAATTAGGCTAGAGTAAATCTAGCTTAATTCATTTAAAAACACTTAATAAAAGAACCAATAAGAATCAATCTCTTTAGAAGACTATTGCAAAGTCTCCCAAGGGGTCCAATGAGCATTCAGCAGCCCAATGGCTTGCTTGATTCCTATTGGCCAGAAGAAAAAGCAGTCCAATGAGAGTTTAGTTGCATTATTTAATTACCTTAAGCTCTCACAAAAGGGGAAAGTGGGACACATGTCACAAGACTATCACTTATCACACACTCACACTAGATCATGTGTGAATCAAGAAGAGTCTCTCTCTCTCCTTCTCAAGCTTTAATGGAAAGCTCATCATCTACTCCAAGCTTGTGAGAAGGGAGGCCTGCACCAACAACTCTTGGCTTTGTGATGCAGATCCAACCAAGAGCCAAGCTTCCATGCATGCTCATCTCCTCCACCATGCTAATTAATAAGCTATTCTAAGCTATTATGAGTGAGTATGTAAGGAGCTGTACTTCTTTCTCGTAAGACTACTCCTTCTTCCTCTCAATCTACTCTCATACCCTGCTAGCTCTCACCATCTTCGAAGGTGTGGGAGGTCTTGGGTCTGAGACCGTGAGGGAATTGATGTTGTGTTTTATAAGTGTTTCTTTAGTGCTTGAAGCTTCAATCTTTATTGCACTAGCTAGTTATTGAAGGAACACAAATAATTGTATTGTAAAATGTCTCCCTTGATGGCGGAAACTTATAATACAAAGCCTTTTGGAGGGGGGACCGGCTCCAAGTAAATTCGGTCCTCAATTGTTGTCAATAGCTTAATTTCTCTCTCTTTCGAAGTATTGTTCATGCCTATCTAACTGGATGTTATGCCTTTTGTTGCTCTCTCCACCCAAGCACTCTTGTTATGCTCATTATCTATTCTAATGAAATGCTCACTATGTTCATGCTATTTTTCGCTACACACAAGTTACTAGGCCATTAAATGTTACAAAGAAAACTCAAATAAAACCTAAACACTAGAATATTGATGTTTCATCCATGACACGAGTTGAACAAAAGAATAAATATCAAGAGTTGAAGAAAGCTCTAAAGGAGATGTATACCACTAAAATGGAAACAACCGAGGAAGAGAGGAAAGATGTAATGAGTGTTCCATCCCATTACAAAAAATATACTCTCCAAGACCGCAAAATCATAGTCAAACAACCTGTAAGGGAACTAAGAAAAGAGGGTGAGTCCTATGAAGGACCTGAAAATGCAAAGAAGATAGATCTAGCCGAACCAAGAGAAGAGCCTAGACCTGCCTACATTGCGAATGACTTGACTGAAGAAGAAGAAGAGATTTTGTTAAGCTTGCTCTGAAAGAATACGGAGATATCTTTTCTTGGTCTTATAAAGATCTCAAGGGTGGTAATCTAGAAATTTGTCAACATACCATACCTATGAAAGATGATGTGAAGCCAAGTAGACAAAGTCCATATACTTATAATGAAACATTTACCAAAAAGATCAAAGAAGAGATAGAGAAGCTCAAGGAAGCCAAATTAATTTATAAAATTGAACACACAAATTGGGTGTCTCCAATTGTGGCGGTACCCAAGAAAAATGAAAAATTAAGAGTGTGTGTCAATCTCAAAAAAGTGAATGCAGCTACCATTAGAGATAACTACCCTCTTCCAATCACTGAGCATGTTTTAGAAAACGAGTTGCAAGAAAAGAAGCTTACATCTTTTTTATGGGCAGACACCAAAAAATTCTTGGATATATAGTGTCTAAAAACGACATAGCCATCGATATAGATAAAATTCATGTTATTGTTAAATTTCCTAGACCAACAACAATCAAAGGGGTTTAGGCTTTCATGGGACATTGTGAATATTACAGACGGTTCATTTACATGTATGCTATAGACACAAAACCCATGTATGGTCTGATTACACTCTTTGTATTGACTAATGAGTGTGAAAAATCCTTCATGAAGCTTAAACAAGCTCTCACTTCAGCCCCAACATTGAAAGCACCAGATTGGAAGAAGATATTCCATATACATGTTGATGATGCTTTCAATTTTTCCATTGGATGTATATTAGCTCAACCAGGAGATGAAAATTTTGATTTTCCTATTTCTTATGCTAGTAGTTAGTTGAATGTGACCGAGAAGAATTATTAAACTACTGAAAGAGAAGGGTTAGGGATGATCTATATTGTAAAGAAGTATAGACATTACCTATTAGCCAAAAAATTTGTGTTCTTTGTAGACCACCAAACTTTATTATACTTGGTCAACAAGCCATGCAACACAAGAAGAATAGTGAGATGGTTCATCATTTTTTTGGAATTTGATTTCATTGTTGTTGTAAAAAAGGGCATCACACACCAAAGAGCATATCATTTGTCAAGGATTATTTCAATAGAACCACCAAATGGGATAGACGATGATCTACCAGATGCATATATGTTCTCCGTGGAGATGATACCCCGTTGGTCCTAAACTATGGTTTCATTGATGACTATAGCTCAAGTGGGCTCTCAAATACCACTTCCTTATACCAGGATTAATTGGGCAATTGATTATACAAAATAAATCAAGATGGAATATTGCTTTTGTGTATTAATCCTGAGGAGAAAACCCAATACCTTAGTCAAGCACACATAACCATTGTAGGACTTTGCTTTGCAGCAGACCAAACTATGCAACAAATCTTGAGACTTGGAGTATTTTGGCCAACCATGAGAAGTGATGTTCACACATTTGTAAAAGATTGTCTTCAATTCTAGAAACTAACACCCATACCTCATGTGACATTATTTCAAATGTCACTCGTAGGCTAAGTGGAGTAACTATTTAGTTACCTACTTATCAAAAAGCAGAAATTTTTCAGAGGATATGAGAAAATGCCGGCAAAGAGATATTGAAACTAAAGCAAAAGACTATGCTCTTATTGGAAACCAATTGTACCAGAGAGGAAAGGATCGACATTTGCGTCTATGTAAAAATGAAGATGAATATATCCCCACTCTAGAACAAGCACATGATGGATTAGCTGGAGGTCACTTTTCTAGTTAAACTGCCGCTAGAGACATTCTAATGGTAGGCATATGGTGGCCAACACGTTTTTCAGATGCCAAACAATATGTTCAAAGGGCAAAAATTTCAACAATAAAAAATGCCAACAAGGGTAGATAGCATGCCTTTAAGACCAATTATGGGGGCTAGAGCTTTTGCAAAATGGGGCATACATTTTGTCAGACCAATACAACCATCTGGTTATAGAATTCAAGCTCAATATAATATTGTAGCTATGGACTATTTGACCAAGTGGGCTGAGGCTAAGGCAACCAGAAAGAATGATTCTAGAACCGCAGTTGCATTCTTGTATGAGAATGTATTCACAAGATATGGACATTTGATAGAAATTATCAGTGATAGGAGAACTCGTTTCTTCAATGAGGTAATTGATGAATGAATTTATGGACATCCATAACAAATCCACTCCATATCATCCACAAGCAAATGGACAAGCTGAGTACAAGAATAATATTCTTAGCTCGGTATCGACTAAAGTGGTTAGATCAGGACGAACTAATTGGGAAATGAATTAACATGCCGCTCTATGGTTTTGGGAAGTTCGAGTATAGATATCTAAGGTAGCCCAAAATCACCTCATTTTCAGAGCTCTCTACCTTCTTCGTGCACAATTTCCAGAGTCCACAGTCGCCCATTTTCAGTGCCGTCTCACACAAGACATGAGGGGTAAGTTCTAAACTTATCAAAGGATGTTTCTATACAATCGGGTAGCAAGTATAGGCCCAAGAAAAAACCCTAGAATCTCAGCTGTGTACGAATTCTTACAACACAAAAACAACCATATCGACCTGTCAGCTCAACCGAATTGAACGAGACTTGAACTGTAGCATTCCCCTAGATAGTAGAGCACTTCCATATTATTAGCTGACCATTTGGCAGGAGTCGGGGGGTCCCAAGTAAATAATCTAGGTTTTTTCCACATGCCAAAATTGGATTCTAACTCCATGGGAAGCTTATAGACAAGGTCTATACACAATTTACCTAGATGGTTTAAAGAAAACAATCAAGGCAAGCTCTCAAATAGCCGGAAACAGCTCAAAGACTACAAAGTGTCAAATTTGACATATGAAGTCAAACTGACTCTGACTGAGCCCAAACTAGATGAGCAACATTAGGACTATGCAGCAAACAAGTCCATGGCTTCAAAAGTGACCAAAAAACTCTACACACCAAGTAGTAACAAAAATCAGTGATTTCAGAGGTGACAAGAGCACGAAGTGATGTCGATACAACCAAATCTTACCAAATTCATTTTAGGATTTGTTTTAGGTGTAATGAAGATATGTAGGTCATAAAATTATCTTTTCATGCAAAAAATGTGATTGTAGTAAATAATCACGATTATTTACTTTTCTGCATATTTGGCTTGAAAATCATCATGTCACTTCACCTATCACTTGTACACATCTATCTCATGCCATTTGTCAACTTTGAGCCCAAAAGATCAAGAAAATATTAGATTTTGTCAAAAAAATGTACTAAAGGCTCTTCTGTCCAAGTTTTGAGTTAATTGTCACATTTTTTGATCCAAATCATCCCATATCTCACACAGAGGCTTTAAAGCATGTCTAGAACCAACTTGCAATACAGAATGTCCAAATTGATGAAAAAGTTAATAATCGTGATTATTTACTTTTTCACCGGAATGAGTCCAAATTTCAACTTTGACCTTATGGGACCAAAGTACATGATGTGACAAGCCTACGAATCAAGTTTGATCACATTTAGATCACAAAAACCCAAAATTCCTTCATATCTACTGTTTCAGAGTCTGAAGCCTAAATCTGGCACCATTTCCATCTAGTGCACTCAAATGAGCCCACACTTCACTCAAAGCATCTAAATCACATATATTTCAAGCCTATGATGTCAAAAATGTAAAAAGTTGAAAAATGTTCCCAGTTGTAAATAATTGCGATTATTTACTTTTGTTGCAAAATTTTTCATGGATTGCATGGTTTTGATCTCTACATGTTTTTATGCATCTATGCATGCTCCAAAATTGATTTGAAGAAAAATGGACATCATTTGCCAGCAGTTCAGACTCAGGGCATTTCAAAGGGGAATCCATGGAATTTTCTAACTTTGACATTGTATTCTCCTATTAGGTGCAATGCAAGTGACTGAAAAAGCAAAGAAGAGGATGACCCAAAAAGAAAAGTTGCAAGAATTTCGACCATACGAGTTGGATTCGAGCTCTATGAAAATGGCAAAGGCAACCTACCTATCCAAAGAACAACTTGAATAAAACAACACTACAATCTTCACCGACATGTTCAAGAGTGAAGATGGAAACTAGGTAGAGTTACAAATGCTACCTAAGGAAGTTTATGATGTAGCTACAAAGACACAGACACTAAAGAAGCCAACAGAAGACTGGGACTTCAAGAATTCTGACCAAGAGCCATGTGGAGTAGATTTCCAACGGGTCTATGAACTATTATCCACTATCAAAGAGGATGGATCTTCTTAGATCACGGGTCAACAAGGCCAAAAAGTTGAAGTGGTTATCAATAAGGACATAGTGGCACAGGCACTAAAGCTGCCAACGGTAGGTATGACAATGAGGGCCAGAGATAGGAAAACAACTGGTACATTCACCAAGGATACAGCTCTTGACACCTTCTCTGACCTAATTCTAAAGCAAAAAGAGGATCCCGACCGTCTTTATCACCAACATTTTCATTTCCTCTCAAAGAGAGCGCCAAGATACACAACTCCAAATCATGCAGATGTAACTACTTTCACGCAAGTGTTGAAGTCAACAACAAGGCAAGAAATCGATCACAGGCAGTACGTGCTTACAACACTCAAGAGAAAAAATAAGGAAGGAAAGATAACATATATGGGCGCTCCGGAAGTTCTAACATGAATCACATACCATGCTATTGGAATGGCCAACAACTTGCCGCCAGCCCCGGATTAGAATACATGGATAGTATTAGTGCAACGCTCCCCACAAACCACTAGATCAAAGAAGAAAAGGGTATATAAATTAGATGAAGAATTAGCAGAAAGCTCACCTGAAGCCCACAACAGTGAAAGCTCTGACAATGAGGAAAAGAGGGAAAGGAGACCATTAGGAAGAACCTCAACAGAAGAAAGCAAGGTTCTAGAGGGAAAAAGAGTCTTATGAAAGAAGCTGCCAAGCTGTAGGAGAAAACCCAAAATCATGGAGTCCGAGGGACATCAAGGGTCCATGACCAAGAACCCCATGAAGAAGGTCCCAGAAGATCCAAAGGATTTCCTTGAGCAAATGTATGTAGAAGCCAAAGCCTTGAAGATACAAGAAGCTCTAGAAGTGCAAAGGAAAACAAGAGAAGAATTGGGTGCGCAACAAAGGCAAGTAGAAGTTGCACAACAACCTGAACCACAACATGAACAAGGAGAGATTTCCCCAAGACCCACTTCACCCACTACGGAACAAGAAGACCATCCCATGCCAAGTCCAAGCCCTTCACCAACTGCTAAATCCAATGAAGGCGAGGAAGAAAAGGGAAGAGAGAAACAACATGAGGAAGCCAGTTATGAACAACCTAAGGAAAGTGACAAAGGTGAAGCTGGACCTTCTACCACAACGAACGAAGAATCAACTGAAGCAGCTACAAAGCCTCAAGAAGAATCAAGTGAACCATCTATGAATCCACAAGCAGAATCCATTGCACGGTCGAAAGAGCCGCAAGCCGAATCTGTTGGAACTTCTAAGTAGCCTTAGGTAGAACCTAAAGAATGGGATATAACGGATGAGATCATGATTCAGGTTAATGACTATGAAAAGCAGATGTAGTTGATGACAGAGAAGATGTTAAAGAGTTGGAACGGGTAATAGATGCTCTACAAGGTGAGATCAAGGGCAGGATGAACATCATTGAAGATCTCCAAGGACAGATCAAAGAACTAAACAATGAAGCAGAGAAACACCAAACTATCAAGGAAAGGCAGTAGAAAGAGATAGAAGATTTAGGGGAGCTGCTCACAAAGCTTTCAGATGCATGCAAAAGCAAGGACCAAGAGCTGACTAAAGTGACCAACAAACTTTTGATCACTACTCAGTCGGTCCAAAAGATTGAAGTACAATTAGATGTAGCCAATGCCTCATTGCAATACTCCGAGCAAAGAATCAATGACCAAGCAGCATTCCTAAGGCAGATCAGGGAAAACCTAGCCGTAGCTTCACTCAAGGGGACATATGAACTCTACAAGACTTTGGAAAAGAGAAACAAGGACGTAGAACTTTAGTTGAAGCTGGAACAGCCTCAAGGAGATAGAAGATTTAAAGAGATCCAACCAGTTGCTGAGAGAAGGGAATACGAAAGCTCAAGAGGATACAAGAACCTCTGAACAACCAATTATAGACATACCATCAGTCTCCTTTGCAAATATGGAAACACAACCAGCAGAAGGGAAGACTGGAGATTTTGAATTCCAAGTACCAATCACTAAAGAAGAATAAGTGACAATGGTCCAACTTTCTAAAGCTAAAGAAGATGCACTGAAAGAAAAACATTTCCATGAAGTATATGTTGAATGGAAAGCGGCAATGGATTGGAAGTTGAGAGTTCTCCACTCAGTCAATGTAACCCAGCTCACTCCCAACCAAATCAATGCCTAATGGCATCAACAATCATTGCCCTACCCTTTGATAAAAATGGAGCTATTGCAACTCAAATAAAGACTTTACAAGGATATGCAGGAAGAAGGTTCAGATGCTCTCTACCCCAAATGGAGAAAAAATTGGCTCAACAAGAACTCAAGGTACCTCATTCGATTTACAAGAGCACCTGTAGCAATACAGAAAGACCCTACATTCTGTCATGTACCAAGGGTAAGGACATGGCAGGCACACAAAGCATTCAAGAAGAAGAGACCTACATGGCTCACTTACCTGAAATTTCCAGCTCCAGAGCAGGGACCAACAACGGAGGAATACAGATGAAAACCCTAACGAGCTCAATGAACTTCTTTAAGAGCCTCCCTGACCTCTCATGTGCAATGCTCTATAAAATATGCGGAATGCTGCTTACATGCATTCAAGCTTTTCATGAACTGAGCAAGGAAGAGCCCCATGGATGTATTTCTTAGAAGTTAACAAAGGCTTGTGCTATGATTTGAGCAGATAGCCTTCAGAAGAATTCCTCTATGGCTTCTACGCCAGATGTATGTTCTTGCTATCAAGCAATATGTTGGCATTCGAAGAGGCTTTTTGTACAAGATACTTCACTTGGCGAACAAAGATTTTTGAGCATCTAATAAAAAAACTGACATCGAGGTTTATTGGCTATTCTGCCATTGAACTTAAAAACAAAGTCACTATTCAATTTCTACAAGTCCCTGACAAAGAAAGACACATCAGATTTGAGAAATCTCTACACGCACTTAAAGACCACCTCACTAGTCGTCAAACCAAAGACTATTTTAGCCCATGAAACTGTGCCAAGGGACGACACAACCAAGGAGGGGGGAATGTTAGTAGCAAGCTAACCCATGTAGCATTTTTTGGGAGATTTTATTGTAAAAACACTTATTCTTTTGATACATTGGTAATATTGTAACTCCTATTTTCCAAGTGGATATTATAACCGATGAGCCAGGCTATAAGCTTCCAAATTGTATCAATCTATCCTTAGTTAGAGCTCCCAAATTATTAGTTTTTGATGAAAAAAACCTTGGCTAAGGTATAAAAGCCAATTTTTGCAAGTTATTGTTAAGCTTTGGATAATAGAAACACAGCATGAGCTAACGATGCTCACTTCTCTCCTCCTCACACTTCTTACTCCTTTCTCGGTTGTCACATTGTAGTGTCATCTATTGCATTGCAACTGCAGGTAAGAGCTCTATACATTGATGTAAACATATCATGGTAATCCATTGCTTTTGGCATTGTAATGGAAGTGGCCTATGAACTTCGAGAATAGAAGAATTAAGAGAATTAGAGTGAGCCTTTTTGCTCCATTTCTCAACAAGCTTGGAGAAGGAGATGGAGCTCTTGCACTTTGCACTCCGCACAATGAGAGAATGTGTGTGGGAGAGTATACCCCCCTCTCATGCTTGGTCCCCCCCCCCCCCCCCCCCCCTCTCTCTCTCATATTATTTAATTATTTCATTTGGACATATGTCCTCTTTTTCCTCTTTGAGAGAAAGAACTTAATTATTTATTTTTATGCATCTAAATTCTTATTGGAGCCCTTTAAAACCTATCCAATAGGATTCAAGCACATTATGAGGGCCACATGTGCAGGATCATTTGGACATGTGTCTTTTATGCTTCTTAAGATATCATGTTTGAATTGAACACTTCAAGCACCTAATCAATTAAGCATGAAAACCGTTTATGCATCTTGAGAGTATATGTTTGAATTGAACACTTCAAGAACCTTAGTCATTTAAGCATGAGAAGCACCTCAAGCTTGGGCAAGGTTCCCACAAACACTTTAAGCACTTTAGGTAGCAAGCCGACAAGCACCTCATGCTTGGGTAGGGTTCCCACCTCAAGGTTAGCCCTAGCTTGCCAAAGTTCAAAGGATTTTTCAACACTAAATTTTGGAGGTCTTCAATGAGCTTAACCCTAAGGTCTTTAAGCTCTATTAGGTAGAATTTCTCTTTAACAAACCATCTCTCATTTGGACCCCTTTAACCTTGGCCCCGTGTTGAGACAGATCTAAGCACATTTCTATATTCTAACCCTTGTTCCCGTTTATTCTCCCACATTAAATGATCAATTTAATATGAGAAAGTCATTTGGGTTGGTTAGATATTAGATTTTATGACATTGCCTCTCTCTTGAAATCATAGTCGTCCTCGACTATGAGGTAGAAGAGATAAAGTTTTAGTCATTAGTCTACGTTTATTAGCTTGTAGAGGATCCCTTTTCACCCTATGACATCATTCTAGAATGGATGACTAGTCCATTTGGTGCTTGGAAGACGTAGTTGTCGCAAGAATGTCTGCTCATTAGTCCATATCATACTCCCAAAGTAGAGTGACAAATTCTACTTGGTGTTTGAGTGACTTCGTCATCACAAACATGATTCTAAGCATGTATACTATTTAAATTTTTGCACAAAAGAGGATTGGTCTTATAAGACAACAACATTGTTCATTTAGAAAGCATTTACATTTGCTTATGCTAGTGCAGCATTGTAAGCATTGACAAGGTTCATATTATCCTTAAGTTGTATTCCTCGCATCCATCTAGCATCTTCAAAAGGATAACGTAACGAGAAGAAAAAATTGAAATACACTGACAAAGGACCATATAGAGTATGTGAAATCACCCCACAAGGTACCCTTTATGTGGAGACTCTAGACGGAGTTGAAACCATTGGATTCCTCAATGGAGTAAATTCAAAAGATACTATGAACCCCTAAGACAAGAGGAATTATGTGCCATCCATCAAAAGAAAGCAGAAAAAGAACAAGCTGAGTTAAAAAAGATATAAGCCAAGATTGAAGCTTGAGATCGACAATGAGCTCAACATAGTTTGTCATCCTATGGAGTGTAGTGTTAGCTAGGAAAACCACCCAAGGACCATCCAAGTGAAGGGTTTCAATAAGAAGAAGACCACTATTTTTGGAATCCTACACGTCCCTATCATTTATGACAATGGGACTATGGTTCAAAGCTTTTTGGTCATGCCTATTGGCACTATGGAGGGTAACATAAACCTAGGGAGCATGTGGATGTCTGCAACTAAATGAGTATTGATTGGAAAAACGGGATTATCACGACACAAAAACCAACTCTTGACCGTATCCCTCAAGCAATAATCCCTAAGTTATCATCTCCCAAGGAATCACAAAGCAAAACATTATAGATCCAAGAGGTTAAAGCATTTGTACATGTAGCACAAACCTCTAGAAGTTCAACTTCCGTACCTAAAACAGAGAATGTGGCAACCATGAATCAACGTGTTTTGACAAGGGGAGCATACAAATGGGTCCCTTAATCTTTGTTAATGACCACTTCCAATGCTCAATCTGGTTCAAAACAGAAGCCTCATAAGAGGCGTCCCACTCGCCCCAAGAAATGTAAGAAAACATTACGTTAGATTTCTAAATGACTATTAGAATCCCAAGGCTACGATGACATAAATGATCAAATATGGGTGCCTAAACGTAAATTGTGTTCTTCACTGTCACCTATAGACCCATGTGAGTCAAATCCTGTAACTATGGGACCGATTAAAGACCGCGCGGGAAGGGAAAGATCACAGAATACTACACATTTGTTCTAGATCTTGTTTGGGTACCAAAGCAAGAATGATTTCTATCACTTAGCTCAGGAATAGGGAAGTCAAATGAAGTTTCATGAGGTTTATCCGCAAAAATACAACCTCTACCTACCATTGTAAATATCCAAAAAAACAAGAAAGAATCGGCACTTTTCATTGTAAGTTTACCAACTAAAGCAACGTTGCAAGTAAGATCATGGGAGAGTACCTTACCACCCTTGCAACTTCATGAAACACCTCGGGTGGCAAAAAAATATTGGTCAAATTCCTCACCCATTGGAACTTGGAACAAGTGGTTCAAAGGGTGACAACATCTTTCCAAAAAGTATGATCTACCCAAGGAAAGGGGGAGTGTTTACTGACATCCATCATTCACTTGCTTCCCCCTTAATCTTCCTCCCTGACCTCTTAACCTCCTAATAGTAGGGAATGTATATATATATAGCCCTCCTATACTAAAACCAAAAGAAAGGAGTAAAAGATCAAGAGCTACCAGACAAAATTCTTGGAACCAACAAGATCTGGTCCATGAACCAAAAATCATAGTGACACATCACGCATAATGACACAACCATTATTATATTTGCAAAGTAACCAAAATCTATTTGTGTGTACAGATATGGCTAGTATGACAGAGTCAACCACTCCTTCCTTGGGTGAGAGGTACCCTCTTTACTTTTCTCAAGTGTTTCACATTGTCTACCATGTGCTTACCTCTGAATGGGATTTGTTAGATACACTAGCAGGTGAGAAAAATTTTGAGGAATTAGAATGGCTGATATGTCTCTTGACCATGATTGATCCCTACTCAGTAGAGAACGTCTCTCCGATTTCACAAGCTTCTCCTTTTGAGAAAAATGAATATCCATTCCTAGTGACCTTCTTAGTGAACCTATGTGCATAGGATGATGAGGACACATGGTCTCACTGAGGAAGACTTTATTTATCTTGACGATGATGAGGATAGAGGTGTAGACTTAGGTCTACTAGCCCATCTATATAATATCATGTTCCCTTGACCCTATAGGAAGGTGCAAATAGATAGGTTAGGGCTCTTTATGCTGTTTTGATTTTGTTCAATAAGGGTTGGTGCCTCTTCCCACTGTTGTGCCTCCTAGAGGTATTTCCTAGTGTTTTCTAGTGTGTATAAGAATGTACTATTGTAGTTGGGCTTTCGAACATCAGGAAATCTCTTTCAAGTGCTCTCATCAAATCGAGCACAATAGCCACTACAAACAAGTGTTTCTTGTCCATTATCATTGCTTGTTGTCTTTTCTAGCATCCATGTTGTCTTCTTTGCTTGTGAATGGTACTAAAATATTCAGCACATTTCTTAGTATTTGACATTAGATTCGGTATAATTTTATGTCATAGTCCCTTGTCTAAGATTATTAATCATGAATTCTTGCTAAGCTAGTTTGACCAAGGTAGAGCATTAGATATCTTCTCTTGATACATTAGGAGATGCCTTCTTAATTTCAATGGTTACTTAGGCTCTTAATCCAATATTATGAAGCATTGCATACAATGTGCTAGTGCTTTCTAGTGTGCTTAATTCCTCTTGACCTTTAGCTTAAGTATTATAAATAAAGTTTGACTATTGTCATGAGCATGGGGAAGGTAACAGTGTCACAATGGCCCCCCAAAGCTACAAAATTGAAATGCAATCCAAGAAAAACAAACAGAAAAATAGAAAATAAAAAGTGCCAGAAATGTCAAATCTTAAGCTAGAAGAGGAATCTCGGCTTGATTTGGTACTTCACTCACATGTATTGCCTATGGTACTAGAGCCCTAGAGGTTCCCCGTGTGGGCGCTTTTCCTTGAAAAGAAAAAAGGCCTTGACAAAATAAGAACACGCGTCAAATGACTTTGAATTAATGTGTGAGAGTGAGAGAGAGAGAGAGAGAGAGAGAGAGAGAGAGAGAGAGAGAGAGAGAGAGATCCCAAAAGATCAATTAAGGCTCTATGTCGAAACAAAGCATATATCATGAACACTTTGGAGGGAAAACAAAGAAAACAATTTAGGCAATGATTTCATGTGGGGTTTCCTTTATTGTAGATAGTCTTCTAGGTATAGCCTCTAGCTAGCCCTAGGACATGAAACACTTTCTCTTGCAATTAAACAACTTAATTGGCTATATATAGAGAATTGAGAAGCTTGCCCATGGTATTAATAGTTGACCTTTAGTGCCTATTGATAGTGAAATTACTGACCCTAGACTTTTTGATGCGTTGACCTTTATAAGTGCTTATGTGTTTGACTATATTGCATTTTAATGTTTACTGCTCAAAAAATTGTTTAATATTATGTTACCAATCATTATGTGTGCTTATTCATGCATATGCTTTTTAATTATCCATGTTCTTATGAGAATGCAGTTATTGTGCCATTTTTGGTTGCTTTTGTAGTGTTTAATTGAAGCTAAAGAGTTGAGGTCTTGCAGAGGACAAGTGCACCATCTTATAGAATTAAACTTCTCGATTGATATCACGTCCATGGTCCACTAATCTCATCAAGATGTTTACCTACTACAAGACCCATACAAGTGGGCCCACCAAGTTCCTACTTTTTGAACATATCTTTCTAAATTCTGAGAACAAAATCTGCATCAAGAAGGGGGGCCTGTTAACTTTTTGTATCATCCTTATTATTATTATTTGTATTGAATCATGGATTGGGTTTGTCGGTCCCGTGGGTCTATAGTCTAGGGCTGGTGATCGTCGATGAGAGGTGCACCAAACTTGTTTAGTGCCAATTGGCTAAATGTGGGCGCTTCTACGTGAAAGGGATGGACCCAACCCATAGATAAGGTTTTACAACTAGTCTTTTGATTCATTATGAACATATCAAGCTTACTCATCAAGCATGACAAAGCACTTGAACTAGGGGTGTTCCCACAAGCATCTCAGGCAAGCTTCTCAAGGCACCTCAAGTACCTTAATCATGCAGCAAGTCAAGCACCTCAAGCATGGAGCCAGTCAAGCATCTCAAGCATCTTAATCAAGAACCTCAAGCATGAAAAACACCTCAAGTATGACAAGCACCTCAAGCAGGACAAGCACCTCGAGCTTGGGCCGGGTTCCCACCTCAAGCTCAGCCCTAGCTTACTTAAGGTCAAAAGGACTTTTACACACATTTATTGGAGGTCTTCAATGAAGCTAACCCTAAGGTCTTATGCTCCATTGGTTAGCCTTGCTCTTTGATAGACCATCTCCCTTTTGGGCCCCTTTACATTGGCCCCGTGTTGAGATAGATCTAAAAGCACATACCTATATCTTAACACTTGTTCCCATTTATTCTCCCACATTAAGTGATCAATTTAATATGAGAAAATCATTTGGGTTAGTTAGATATTAGATTTTATGACATTACCTCTCTCTTGAAATCATAGTCGTCCTCGACTATGAGGTAGAAGAGATAAAGTCTTAGTCATTAGTCAATCGTACTTAGCGGGTAAAGGATCCCTTTTTACCCTACGACATCTTTCCAAGATGGATGACTAATCCATTTGGTGCTTGGGAGACATAGCTGCCGCAAGCATGTCTGCTCTTTAGTCCATTTCATTCTCCCAAAGTAGAGTGACAAATTCTACTTGGTGTTTGAGAGACGTCGTCATCACAAACATGATTCTAAGCATGCATACTAGTTAAATTTGTGCACAATTAAAAAGAGGACTAGTCATATAAGACAAAAACATGAGTTATTTAAAAGAAATTTGTACATTTGCTTACTCTAATGTAGCATTGTAAGCATTGACAAGGTTCATACTATCCTTAAGTTGTACTCCTTGCATCTATTTAGCATCTTCAAAAGGATAATTTTTGAACTTAATGAGATACCGTCGGATAATCTTACCATGTCGTAGTACCTTGTCTTCATGCCGAAGGATAGCTTCGGGTTGTAGCACCTCTTCTTGGTCTTCAACTTCGGGAGGGTCTTCAATAATTGGTTCAATTGGTGGCTCTCCTTTGTAGGGCTTAAGTAAGCTTACATGAAATGCATTGTGTATAAGCCAATGGTTGGGCAACTTGAGTTGATAAGCCGTCTCATTGATAGGCTTCAAGATTTGGAAAGGACCATAGTATCTTTTTGCTAGTTTAGCATAATACTTTTGATGGCCCGTAGGATTTTTGCCCGTCGTTTGCCTTAATCAAGCCTTAGGAAACTTGAGTAAGACCCAATCATTTTCTTTGAACATTAAGGCTCTTCTGTGCTTATCAGCAGCAGCTTTTTGCCTTTGTTGAGAGATGGCTATAGCCTCCCTAATCTTTTGAAAAGATTCTTGTAGGTCACGGCTATACTCATCGGCGGCGAAGATCTTCCCATGTACTTTCAGTAGCAAGGGACTTTTAGGTCTTCCTTCTATGATTTCGAAAGGTGCTTTGCCCGTAGAAGTATGTACAGTATTATTGTAGGCATACTCTACTAGCGGTAAATACTTTTCCCATTGTGAGCGTTGATCTACTTCGGTAACATAAGTCTTGAGTAGATCGAGTATCGTAAGATTGGTTATCTCACTTTGGCCATCCGTTTGTGGGTGATAGGCCGAAGAGAAATTCAATCTTGTTCCTAGATTTTCAAAGAGACCTTTCCAAAAATTACTGGTCATTCTAGGATCTCTATCTGACACGATGGATGTGGGTAATCCATGGTGTTTGAAAATCTGAGATATGAAGAGAGTTGCCATTTGATGTGCCTTAATAGTCTTTTTGACAGGAATAAAATGTGCTTGCTTGCTAAACCTGTCGACTATTGTCCATATTCCTGTATTCCCATGGATAGACTTGGGTAATCCAAAGATGAAATCCATGGATATACTCTCCCATGGTGAATTTGGAATAGGCAATGGCTGGAGTAATCCAGGTTGCTTCCCTCTATCATACTTGGTCTTTTGGCATACTACACATTTTGAAACATACTCTTGTATGTCCACTTTCATGGTAGGCCAATAGAAATACGTCTCTACTCCTCGGAGAGTAGGTTGAATACCTCTATGCCCTGCATATGGAGGAGCATGGGATTCATACATAACCTTCTCACGAAGGGAATGGGTAACACATAGCCTATTTCCGTGGAGAAGATAACCATCCTGCAAGGTGAATGGTTCCTCTTTCTTCCCCAAAGCAAGGGCTGACATTATGTCTCTAAAGTCAGGGTCAGTAGCATACTCATCTATCATAGAGGATAGATCATTGTGAGTAGCTATAGACACCGCATTAACTTTTGGTCGTCGTGAAAGTGCATCGGCAACTTGATTGTGCTTACCAGCTATGTGAGCAATATGGAAATTAAATTGCGAAAGAAAATTTGCCCACCTCATTTGTTTGTCGGAAAGCTTGGTTTGCGTCATGAAATACTTGAGACTTTGGTGGTCGGTTTGTAGGATAAATGGAGTCCCCAATAGGTAGTGCTTCCATGTGTCTAGGGCATGTAGAACAGCTAAAAGCTCTTTCTCATAAATGCCCAAGACTCGTTCATCACCATTGAGCCTTCGGCTCTCATATGCTATGGCATGCCCTTCTTGAAGCAAAACTGCTCCAAGGCAATCACCACAAGCATCACATTGGACCTCAAATGGCTTTGAGAGATCCGGAAGCACGAGGACTGGTTGGGAAGTAAGCTTCTCTTTGAGTTTTTGAAAAGCATTTTGCTCCTTAGCAGACCATACAAACTTAACGTTCTTCTTGGTTAAGTCGTGTAGTGGTCCTGCTACTTGAGAGAATTTTGCTATGAAGCGTCTATAGTATGCACACATACCAATAAAGCTTCTTAGCTCATGTAGATTCCTTGGGTTAGGCCATGATTTTATTACCTCTAACTTTGATGGATCCATACGAATACCATCGTGAGAGATAATATGGCCTAGATATTGAATCTCTTGAAGGAAGAATTCACTTTTCTTGTGGTTGAGAAAAAGTTTGTTCTCCCTCAAGGCTTGAAAAATCACTTGGAGATGTTGCTTATGTTCCTCCAAAGACTTGGAGTAGATGATGATATCATCGAAGAACACTCCAGTGAATTTTCGATATGGTCTAAAAATTTTCTCCATCAAACGATTGAACGTAGCTGGTGCATTAGTCAAGCCAAAAGGCATGACTAGATATTCATAAAGACCAAATGTTGTGCGAAACGCGGTCTTTAAGATATCCTCATTCACTATCCTTATTTGATGATAGCCACTCTTAAGGTCAATCCTAATGAAGTAGGTAGAGCCTTGTAGCTTATCAAACAGATCTTCTACCCGAGGTACGGGAAATCTGTTTTTGATAGTGATATGGTTTAGTGCTCGATAGTCCACACACATACGGTATGTACCATCTTTCTTTTGCACTAAAAGGACTGGAGAACAAAAGGGAGAGGAACTAGGCCTCACCATCCCTTTGTCTACCAGCTCTTGTACTTGCCTCATGATCTCCTCTTGTTGAGCTTGTGAGACTCGATAAGGAGGTTTGTTAGGCGGTGAGCTTCCTGGAAGGAGCTCAATACGATGGTCATCATCCCCTCGTTTTGGAGGTAGGTCCATAGGGATATCATCGATGAACACATCTTGGAATCCTTTTAGAAAAGTAGGCAAGTCTAACTCTTCTTGATTCCTATCATTTTCATTTGATGAAACATTATTAGCTTTTAGAGACTCTTTGACATAAATCATGTACGCAGAAACTGAGCTCTTCATTGATTTATCAAAAGAAAGAGGATTTACAAGTGGAATAGTGCGACCACGCTCACTAGCATCTATATACATGTTCTTTCCCCTGTAGGTGAAGTAAATTCTCCTTTCAGGGAACTTCATGTTGGCAGCCATGCGATCAAACCATGGTGCCCCTAGGATAACATCCTGATGTTGGAGGGGAGAGATGAAGAAGTCTTCTTTGTCGACATAGCTTTGGACATGAAGCCTCAACTTCCCAATCAAGGGAGTAACGGAGGCTTGTTGTCCCTTGAAAGCTGAATCAGCTGTTACTATATCTCCCATCTCAAAAGCTTGAATGCCCAACTTGGTGGCCAACTCTATTGATATGAAGTTGAGAGTAGAGCCAGGATCAAACAAGATGAAGGCATCATGCTCTCTTACCTTTCCCCAAGCATAGGAGAGTGATGATCCTTTGCAATGAGCATCCTCTTTTGGAGCTTCGATGGTGGAAGCCCTAGGAGTCTCATTGCGAGTATTCTTCTTGGGGCAAGAACGATAGCCATGTCCTTGCTCCCCACACTTGAAACACTTATGGTCCTTGCGAAAAGCTTCAAGCTCTTCAGGAGAGAGTTTGTTTTTACCTTTGTAAACTCTCTTCTCCTTGGACCGATTGTTGTTGTTGTTGTTGGAAGTGCCTTGGGAATTATTTTGAGCATTGGATTTCCCCTTTGCATCATTTTTATCTTTGTTTTCCATGGGCTTGACATTACGTCTAGCCCCTTGATGGAAATTGATGCGTGAAGCAACCATGGTGTGGTGGATTACTTCGGTAATAGTACCGGGCCGTTGAGAGTTGATATATTTGGCCATCTCTTCAGGTAATCCCGCACAGAATTGTTGTCTTTGCTCGGCAAAGTCTATCTTTTGAAAGACAGTAGCTTTGAGATGTAAATCCCAAAACTTATCTACATACTTGTTGATAGACTCATGAGAGAGGAGCTTCAAGCCGCGCCATTCGGTAAGAACTTTATCTTTAGTATCGCTTGGAAGAAATTGCTTCATGATGGAAACTCGTAGAGTTTTCCATGTCTTTGGGGCTTCTCCATTGCCACGAAGGCTAGCCCACCATTGACGAGCTGATTTTTGGAAGTGCATAGCTACATGGCGTAGCTTGGAGGACTCTGTGAAGCCCTCGTCCCCAAAGGCCGCATCAAATTGCTGGATGAAGGCCAACACTTTGTCGGTAGCACCAAAGGTGCCATCGTAGGTGAGAAAAGAGATACTCTTTCCTCCCTCCTTGAACTTCTTTAGCTTTTGTGACCTTCGCCATGCAGGAAATGATTTGCGATGTCCTCCCCTCTTGTATTCTCTAGGAGAATAGCCATAACTTTCATCGGAAGAGAAGGAAGGTGAAGAAGAAGGAGAAGAGGGTGACCTCTTCCTAGCCCTTTTCTTCCTTTGTTTCCTCTCTTGCCTTTGAGAGTGATGAGGAGAAGGACTATGGGTTGCTCTTTTCCTCTTGGGAGGAGTAGGCGATCGTCTAGACCGCCTTCTTCGTGGAGCCACATCTTCAGAAGAACTTAGACTTTCATTGCTTTCTTTCTCTTTGGATTCCTCCTCTCGAATGGGAGAGAGTCTTCTTTTGGGGGTCTCTTCAAGAGGCCTCCTAAGCTCTCTCTCCTCTTGGAGAGGAAGGGAAATTCCATAAGCACGAAGTTGTTGAGTAACTTCGGCTTGCAAGGTAGGGTTGCCCATAGCTTGTTGCAACCTAGTCACAAGATAATTCACAAACATGGGAGCATCATCATTAGCACCTTCATGTGCAAAATCAAAGCTATCAATGTTCATTCTACTCTCTTGATTATTGTCAGCTATGATAACAAAATTTTATGTATGTACTTAGTGTATGCTTTGGCAATTCAAAACCTTAGTTGCCACTCCTCTTAGCCTTTGAAAATCGGCTCTTAAGTATCTACACCCACGGCTCAAAGTGGTTAATTATAGAGAATAGAGGAGTAGGTCTAACATAGCAGAGTTGCCAAGGGCTAGCTCCTTTCGGACTTCTTATGGCTCAATAATGGTAAAGCCGTAGGCAAGTCTAAAAAGACTCCATTATTAAGTCCAAAGCTCCCGAGGTGTGCACCATCCCCCACATAGTGGGCTTAACAAAACCGGTATTAGATCCCAGTTCCACTTACTCTATTATAATTAACAACATCAACCATTTATAGGCTACTTAAGGACCTCTCTTCTTAAGCAAGAAAAGAGAAACCAAATGCTCTGATACCAATGTAATGGAATTTGCCTATTCAATTTGAGAATAGCAGAATTTAATGAGAGTACTTTCAAGAAATGATTTTGTGAGCATAGCGGGTAGACATAATTGAAGATAGCAGCATAATCATAGCAATTAGTTAACTTGGCATAGACAATACTTTTGCAAGAGAGAGAGTTTAGAGAACATGACAACAATTGAGGACCGGATTTATGTGGAGCCGGTCCCCCCTCCAATAGGCATTTGTATTATGATTTCTCCCATAAAGAGAGACTTGTTACAATACAGTCTTTGTGTTCCTTGTGACCTAGGTGATGCCATGAAGATGGAAGGCTTCATGCACCACAAACATAACATAAACTTGAAGAAAGCTTTAACTATCCCAAGCCTCAGTCCCAAGACCTCAAACACCTTCGAAGGTGGAGAGAGCTAGCAGGGAATGAGGGTAGGGAAGAGGAAGAAGAAACATTTCGTAAGAGAAAGAATTAGTTCCTCACTTATCATACTCTTGTTGCTAGCATACATAATAGCATAGTAATGAAGAAGAAGGAGATGGCAAGCTTAAGCATTGAAGCATGGCTCTTGGTTGGATTTGCACTCCATAGCCAAGAGTGTTGGTGTAGGCTCTCAACCTCTACTTGCTTGCAGAGGGAGCTCTTGCACTTTGCATAGCACACAATGAGAGTGATTGTGAGTGTGTGTGGGTGAGTATACCCCCTAGGCACCCCCCTAGCTTGCTTGGGTCGACCCCCCCTTGTAGCTCATGCCTGAAGCTCATTGGACCCCTCCAGGCCTAGCCAATCACAAGCAGGAGCCATTACAAGCAACATGGGTAGCCTTGGGACAAGTGTCCCCCTTTCCCCTTTGAGAGAGAGGACTTGATAAATGCTAAAACAATTAGATAATTCATGTAATTTATCATTGGACCCCTTTGAAGCTTAGCCAATAGGCTTCAAGCAACACATTAAGGTAACATGGGTAGGGGCCTGACATGTGTCCTTGCTGCCTCTTCAAGTTGGGGCTTCCCTTGTGTGTGTGAGTGGGTGTTCTCTCTCTAGCTCCTAGGAAAAGGGCTCGCCCCCCCTCCTGTAGGAATGATTTTGACTTTAGGTGATCAAGCACCTTACTCATCAAGCATGACAAAGCACTTGAACTAGGGGGTGTTCCCACAAGCATCTCAGGCAAGCTTCTCAAGGCACCTCAAGTACCTTAATCATGCAGCAAGTCAAGCACCTCAAGCATGGAGCCAGTCAAGCACCTCAAGCATCTTAATCAAGCACCTCAAGCATGAAAAACACCTCAAGTATGACAAGCACCTCAAGCAGGACAAGCACCTCGAGCTTGGGCCGGGTTCCCACCTCAAGCTCAGCCCTAGCTTACTTAAGGTCAAAAGGACTTTTACACACATTTATTGGAGGTCTTCAATGAAGCTAACCCTAAGGTCTTATGCTCCATTGGTTAGCCTTGCTCTTTGATAGACCATCTCCCTTTTGGGCCCCTTTACATTGGCCCCGTGTTGAGATAGATCTAAAAGCACATACCTATATCTTAACACTTGTTCCCATTTATTCTCCCACATTAAGTGATCAATTTAATATGAGAAAATCATTTGGGTTAGTTAGATATTAGATTTTATGACATTACCTCTCTCTTGAAATCATAGTCGTCCTCGACTATGAGGTAGAAGAGATAAAGTCTTAGTCATTAGTCAATCGTACTTAGCGGGTAAAGGATCCCTTTTTACCCTACGACATCTTTCCAAGATGGATGACTAATCCATTTGGTGCTTGGGAGACATAGCTGCCGCAAGCATGTCTGCTCTTTAGTCCATTTCATTCTCCCAAAGTAGAGTGACAAATTCTATTTGGTGTTTGAGAGACGTCGTCATCACAAACATGATTCTAAGCATGCATACTAGTTAAATTTGTGCACAATTAAAAAGAGGACTAGTCATATAAGACAAAAACATGAGTTATTTAAAAGAAATTTGTACATTTGCTTACTCTAATGTAGCATTGTAAGCATTGACAAGGTTCATACTATCCTTAAGTTGTACTCCTTGCATCTATTTAGCATCTTCAAAAGGATAATTTTTGAACTTAATGAGATACCGTCGGATAATCTTACCATGTCGTAGTACCTTGTCTTCATGCCGAAGGATAGCTTCGGGTTGTAGCACCTCTTCTTGGTCTTCAACTTCGGGAGGGTCTTCAATAATTGGTTCAATTGGTGGCTCTCCTTTGTAGGGCTTAAGTAAGCTTACATGAAATGCATTGTGTGTAAGCCAATGGTTGGGCAACTTGAGTTGATAAGCCGTCTCATTGATAGGCTTCAAGATTTGGAAAGGACCATAGTATCTTTTTGCTAGTTTAGCATAATACTTTTGATGGCCCGTAGGATTTTTGCCCGTCGTTTGCCTTAATCAAGCCTTAGGAAACTTGAGTAAGACCCAATCATTTTCTTTGAACATTAAGGCTCTTCTGTGCTTATCAGCAGCAGCTTTTTGCCTTTGTTGAGAGATGGCTATAGCCTCCCTAATCTTTTGAAAAGATTCTTGTAGGTCACGGCTATACTCATCGGCGGCGAAGATCTTCCCATGTACTTTCAGTAGCAAGGGACTTTTAGGTCTTCCTTCTATGATTTCGAAAGGTGCTTTGCCCGTAGAAGTATGTACAGTATTATTGTAGGCATACTCTACTAGCGGTAAATACTTTTCCCATTGTGAGCGTTGATCTACTTCGGTAACATAAGTCTTGAGTAGATCGAGTATCGTAAGATTGGCTATCTCACTTTGGCCATCCGTTTGTGGGTGATAGGCCGAAGAGAAATTCAATCTTGTTCCTAGATTTTCAAAGAGACCTTTCCAGAAATTACTGGTCATTCTAGGATCTCTATCTGACACGATGGATGTGGGTAATCCATGGTGTTTGAAAATCTGAGATATGAAGAGAGTTGCCATTTGATGTGCCTTAATAGTCTTTTTGACAGGAATAAAATGTGCTTGCTTGCTAAACCTGTCGACTATTGTCCATATTCCTGTATTCCCATGGATAGACTTGGGTAATCCAAAGATGAAATCCATGGATATACTCTCCCATGGTGAATTTGGAATAGGCAATGGCTGGAGTAATCCAGGTTGCTTCCCTCTATCATACTTGGTCTTTTGGCATACTACACATTTTGAAACATACTCTTGTATGTCCACTTTCATGGTAGGCCAATAGAAATACGTCTCTACTCCTCGGAGAGTAGGTTGAATACCTCTATGCCCTGCATATGGAGGAGCATGGGATTCATACATAACCTTCTCACGAAGGGAATGGGTAACACATAGCCTATTGCCGTGGAGAAGATAACCATCCTGCAAGGTGAATGGTTCCTCTTTCTTCCCCAAAGCAAGGGCTGACATTATGTCTCTAAAGTCAGGGTCAGTAGCATACTCATCTATCATAGAGGATAGATCATTGTGAGTAGCTATAGACACCGCATTAACTTTTGGTCGTCGTGAAAGTGCATCGGCAACTTGATTGTGCTTACCAGCTATGTGAGCAATATGGAAATTAAATTGCGAAAGAAAATTTGCCCACCTCATTTGTTTGTCGGAAAGCTTGGTTTGCGTCATGAAATACTTGAGACTTTGGTGGTCGGTTTGTAGGATAAATGGAGTCCCCAATAGGTAGTGCTTCCATGTGTCTAGGGCATGTAGAACAGCTAAAAGCTCTTTCTCATAAATGCCCAAGACTCGTTCATCACCATTGAGCCTTCGGCTCTCATATGCTATGGCATGCCCTTCTTGAAGCAAAACTGCTCCAAGGCAATCACCACAAGCATCACATTGGACCTCAAATGGCTTTGAGAGATCCGGAAGCACGAGGACTGGTTGGGAAGTAGGCTTCTCTTTGAGTTTTTGAAAAGCATTTTGCTCCTTAGCAGACCATACAAACTTAACGTTCTTCTTGGTTAAGTCGTGTAGTGGTCCTGCTACTTGAGAGAATTTTGCTATGAAGCGTCTATAGTATGCACACATACCAATAAAGCTTCTTAGCTCATGTAGATTCCTTGGGTTAGGCCATGATTTTATTACCTCTAACTTTGATGGATCCATACGAATACCATCGTGAGAGATAATATGGCCTAGATATTGAATCTCTTGAAGGAAGAATTCACTTTTCTTGTGGTTGAGAAAAAGTTTGTTCTCCCTCAAGGCTTGAAAAATCACTTGGAGATGTTGCTTATGTTCCTCCAAAGACTTGGAGTAGATGATGATATCATCGAAGAACACTCCAGTGAATTTTCGATATGGTCTAAAAATTTTCTCCATCAAACGATTGAACGTAGCTGGTGCATTAGTCAAGCCAAAAGGCATGACTAGATATTCATAAAGACCAAATGTTGTGCGAAACGCGGTCTTTAAGATATCCTCATTCACTATCCTTATTTGATGATAGCCACTCTTAAGGTCAATCCTAATGAAGTAGGTAGAGCCTTGTAGCTTATCAAACAGATCTTCTACCCGAGGTACGGGAAATCTGTTTTTGATAGTGATATGGTTTAGTGCTCGATAGTCCACACACATACGGTATGTACCATCTTTCTTTTGCACTAAAAGGACTGGAGAACAAAAGGGAGAGGAACTAGGCCTCACCATCCCTTTGTCTACCAGCTCTTGTACTTGCCTCATGATCTCCTCTTGTTGAGCTTGTGAGACTCGATAAGGAGGTTTGTTAGGCGGTGAGCTTCCTGGAAGGAGCTCAATACGATGGTCATCATCCCCTCGTTTTGGAGGTAGGTCCATAGGGATATCATCGATGAACACATCTTGGAATCCTTTTAGAAAAGTAGGCAAGTCTAACTCTTCTTGATTCCTATCATTTTCATTTGATGAAACATTATTAGCTTTTAGAGACTCTTTGACATAAATCATGTACGCAGAAACTGAGCTCTTCATTGATTTATCAAAAGAAAGAGGATTTACAAGTGGAATAGTGCGACCACGCTCACTAGCATCTATATACATGTTCTTTCCCCTGTAGGTGAAGTAAATTCTCCTTTCAGGGAACTTCATGTTGGCAGCCATGCGATCAAACCATGGTGCCCCTAGGATAACATCCTGATGTTGGAGGGGAGAGATGAAGAAGTCTTCTTTGTCGACATAGCTTTGGACATGAAGCCTCAACTTCCCAATCAAGGGAGTAACGGAGGCTTGTTGTCCCTTGAAAGCTGAATCAGCTGTTACTATATCTCCCATCTCAAAAGCTTGAATGCCCAACTTGGTGGCCAACTCTATTGATATGAAGTTGAGAGTAGAGCCAGGATCAAACAAGATGAAGGCATCATGCTCTCTTACCTTTCCCCAAGCATAGGAGAGTGATGATCCTTTGCAATGAGCATCCTCTTTTGGAGCTTCGATGGTGGAAGCCCTAGGAGTCTCATTGCGAGTATTCTTCTTGGGGCAAGAACGATAGCCATGTCCTTGCTCCCCACACTTGAAACACTTATGGTCCTTGCGAAAAGCTTCAAGCTCTTCAGGAGAGAGTTTGTTTTTACCTTTGTAAACTCTCTTCTCCTTGGACCGATTGTTGTTGTTGTTGTTGGAAGTGCCTTGGGAATTATTTTGAGCATTGGATTTCCCCTTTGCATCATTTTTATCTTTGTTTTCCATGGGCTTGACATTACGTCTAGCCCCTTGATGGAAATTGATGCGTGAAGCAACCATGGTGTGGTGGATTACTTCGGTAATAGTACCGGGCCGTTGAGAGTTGATATATTTGGCCATCTCTTCAGGTAATCCCGCACAGAATTGTTGTCTTTGCTCGGCAAAGTCTATCTTTTGAAAGACAGTAGCTTTGAGATGTAAATCCCAAAACTTATCTACATACTTGTTGATAGACTCATGAGAGAGGAGCTTCAAGCCGCGCCATTCGGTAAGAACTTTATCTTTAGTATCGCTTGGAAGAAATTGCTTCATGATGGAAACTCGTAGAGTTTTCCATGTCTTTGGGGCTTCTCCATTGCCACGAAGGCTAGCCCACCATTGACGAGCTGATTTTTGGAAGTGCATAGCTACATGGCGTAGCTTGGAGGACTCTGTGAAGCCCTCGTCCCCAAAGGCCGCATCAAATTGCTGGATGAAGGCCAACACTTTGTCGGTAGCACCAAAGGTGCCATCGTAGGTGAGAAAAGAGATACTCTTTCCTCCCTCCTTGAACTTCTTTAGCTTTTGTGACCTTCGCCATGCAGGAAATGATTTGCGATGTCCTCCCCTCTTGTATTCTCTAGGAGAATAGCCATAACTTTCATCGGAAGAGAAGGAAGGTGAAGAAGAAGGAGAAGAGGGTGACCTCTTCCTAGCCCTTTTCTTCCTTTGTTTCCTCTCTTGCCTTTGAGAGTGATGAGGAGAAGGACTATGGGTTGCTCTTTTCCTCTTGGGAGGAGTAGGCGATCGTATAGACCGCCTTCTTCGTGGAGCCACATCTTCAGAAGAACTTAGACTTTCATTGCTTTCTTTCTCTTTGGATTCCTCCTCTCGAATGGGAGAGAGTCTTCTTTTGGGGGTCTCTTCAAGAGGCCTCCTAAGCTCTCTCTCCTCTTGGAGAGGAAGGGAAATTCCATAAGCACGAAGTTGTTGAGTAACTTCGGCTTGCAAGGTAGGGTTGCCCATAGCTTGTTGCAACCTAGTCACAAGATAATTCACAAACATGGGAGCATCATCATTAGCACCTTCATGTGCAAAATCAAAGCTATCAATGTTCATTCTACTCTCTTGATTATTGTCAGCTATGATAACAAAATTTTATGTATGTACTTAGTGTATGCTTTGGCAATTCAAAACCTTAGTTGCCACTCCTCTTAGCCTTTGAAAATCGGCTCTTAAGTATCTACACCCACGGCTCAAAGTGGTTAATTATAGAGAATAGAGGAGTAGGTCTAACATAGCAGAGTTGCCAAGGGCTAGCTCCTTTCGGACTTCTTATGGCTCAATAATGGTAAAGCCGTAGGCAAGTCTAAAAAGACTCCATTATTAAGTCCAAAGCTCCCGAGGTGTGCACCATCCCCCACATAGTGGGCTTAACAAAACCGGTATTAGATCCCAGTTCCACTTACTCTATTATAATTAACAACATCAACCATTTATAGGCTACTTAAGGACCTCTCTTCTTAAGCAAGAAAAGAGAAACCAAATGCTCTGATACCAATGTAATGGAATTTGCCTATTCAATTTGAGAATAGCAGAATTTAATGAGAGTACTTTCAAGAAATGATTTTGTGAGCATAGCGGGTAGACATAATTGAAGATAGCAGCATAATCATAGCAATTAGTTAACTTGGCATAGACAATACTTTTGCAAGAGAGAGAGTTTAGAGAACATGACAACAATTGAGGACCGGATTTATGTGGAGCCGGTCCCCCCTCCAATAGGCATTTGTATTATGATTTCTCCCATAAAGAGAGACTTGTTACAATACAGTCTTTGTGTTCCTTGTGACCTAGGTGATGCCATGAAGATGGAAGGCTTCATGCACCACAAACATAACATAAACTTGAAGAAAGCTTTAACTATCCCAAGCCTCAGTCCCAAGACCTCAAACACCTTCGAAGGTGGAGAGAGCTAGCAGGGAATGAGGGTAGGGAAGAGGAAGAAGAAACATTTCGTAAGAGAAAGAATTAGTTCCTCACTTATCATACTCTTGTTGCTAGCATACATAATAGCATAGTAATGAAGAAGAAGGAGATGGCAAGCTTAAGCATTGAAGCATGGCTCTTGGTTGGATTTGCACTCCATAGCCAAGAGTGTTGGTGTAGGCTCTCAACCTCTACTTGCTTGCAGAGGGAGCTCTTGCACTTTGCATAGCACACAATGTGAGTGATTGTGAGTGTGTGTGGGTGAGTATACCCCCTAGGCACCCCCCTAGCTTGCTTGGGTCGACCCCCCCTTGTAGCTCATGCCTGAAGCTCATTGGACCCCTCCAGGCCTAGCCAATCACAAGCAGGAGCCATTACAAGCAACATGGGTAGCCTTGGGACAAGTGTCCCCCTTTCCCCTTTGAGAGAGAGGACTTGATAAATGCTAAAACAATTAGATAATTCATGTAATTTATCATTGGACCCCTTTGAAGCTTAGCCAATAGGCTTCAAGCAACACATGAAGGTAACATGGGTAGGGGCCTGACATGTGTCCTTGCTGCCTCTTCAAGTTGGGGCTTCCCTTGTGTGTGTGAGTGGGTGTTCTCTCTCTAGCTCCTAGGAAAAGGGCTCGCCCCCCCTCTTGTAGGAATGATTTTGACTTTAGGTGATCAAGCACCTTACTCATCAAGCATGACAAAGCACTTGAACTAGGGGGTGTTCCCACAAGCATCTCAGGCAAGCTTCTCAAGGCACCTCAAGTACCTTAATCATGCAGCAAGTCAAGCACCTCAAGCATGGAGCCAGTCAAGCACCTCAAGCATCTTAATCAAGCACCTCAAGCATGAAAAACACCTCAAGTATGACAAGCACCTCAAGCAGGACAAGCACCTCGAGCTTGGGCCGGGTTCCCACCTCAAGCTCAGCCCTAGCTTACTTAAGGTCAAAAGGACTTTTACACACATTTATTGGAGGTCTTCAATGAAGCTAACCCTAAGGTCTTATGCTCCGTTGGTTAGCCTTGCTCTTTGATAGACCATCTCCCTTTTGGGCCCCTTTACATTGGCCCCGTGTTGAGATAGATCTAAAAGCACATACCTATATCTTAACACTTGTTCCCGTTTATTCTCCCACATTAAGTGATCAATTTAATATGAGAAAATCATTTGGGTTAGTTAGATATTAGATTTTATGACAACTTCCTTCCTATGTGAAAATTAGTTTTCCCTTCTTTCAGAAGCATGCACAACATGAAAGAGAGAATATCTGATCTCATATCAAGGCATCAATCTTAGACTATCACCTTATTATATCACATATGAGACTCATGTCAATAACTATGATGCAAAAGGAAATCCGTTTTATAAAAAAATGACCATATGACTCGGGGTAGATAGCCATATGTCAACACATATCCTTATGGAAATCAAACAAATCAATAGAACAAACCATAAACATATATGAATTTCACATCAAAATCATGACTCCATATGGTACCCCTCCTTGGTAGCACCTCTATACGTGTAGCTGATCCCATACCCAAAGAAATCAATAACTTGCACCCTTGATGTGATAATGGTGGTCTATATATATCTTGTCATGTGTATAATTTTTGTACAAGCTCTCACTCATGTATGTGAGAAGAAGAAGCACACACACTCTCTATTGTGTCTCTTCTCCTTTCACTATGATTGTGCTCTTTATCAACTTTGTGACTGAAACCTCTATGTAGCTCTCATCACGCTCCATTGCAACAAAACAAGGAGCCTTTTGACAATGATAAATATTGTTTAACTATGGTAACAAGCTCTAAAATCCATAGTTACCATCTCTTTCTCTCACTCTACTTTTATTTCCGTTTCGTGCATGGAAATTGAGTGGGAACTATACTCTTGATTGGTGCTTTTGTGTGTACATAGGCATGTATGGGCTTGCAAGAAGCATATGATATTGATTTATGCTTCTCTAGTCATGTTTAGCACCTTCATGTGTGTGTATACACTCATGCGTAAAAAGCATGCTCTTCTCTTACGTCATGGATGAGTTTAGGACATTGTTTTGATTGTATCTTCCAAACTACTATGAATTTGATCAAACCCTTTGGATATCTTATTAACTACATTGTTTAAATAATTTCCTCTTATGTGCTCATGTCAAAATTCTCCTTGTGTGACTCTAAAGTTATGGTCAATATACAGCTTGCTATGTTTCTATCCTTAAATAAAATTTTGGACTTTAGGCCCCCTTGGTGAAAGCATGTCATATGCCATCATCTGATGGACAATCCCACAGAAATAATTAATACTTTTATTGGATATGGTGGTGGATTTCTTTCTTCAGCTCTTATAAGTATTTATTAGATCTTTTATAGTGGATATAAGTTCTCGTATATGTGCTTTGTGTGAGCATAGATGCTTCTTATATAGTTCTCCGGTAGGCAAAGTGAGAAACAGGACACCCAAGTTTTGGCTCCAAAAGCATTTTTAGAATTCTAAAAAGAGATTTTCCTTTCTCTAGAAACATGGCTTGCTTTTTTTTAGCTTTTGGTCGTTAACTCGTATCCAATTACCGTCCAATTTCATAGTTAAACTTACCCAGTAATAACGAATTTTGGCAACTAATGCAATTGTAGGTGATTTAGACCTTATTGTACCACCCTAGAATAATCACAATGCATACCATCCGGCTTCAATGTATTAAGGGTGTCGCTTTTTATAAAAACAATTTCAGTGAAAACTAGTTTAATCCCATTCTTAGCAGAATGTCCATCGCGCACATATTCTCAATGGTAAAAAATAATGTTTCTAAGATTAGAAAATATTAAAAAGCATGTTGCTTTGAGAAATCATAAAAAATGAAAAAATACAAGAAGCGAAGAAAAAGAAAATTTCTCTAAAATTGCAACAGCTTCACCTGGTCTAACAAAACTAGGAATTTCCCTTTTCCTAAAAAAGAATTGAAATGCACGAAAAACAAAAAAAACCAAATTTTTACAAAACTAAACCATAGCTTCATGAGACCTAGTAATAATAGGATCTAGTCTTGCTTCTCTTTAGAAAGCAACAAAAAGCATGAAAAGCAAGAAAAAGCAAAAAAAAATCAAAATTGAATCAAGTGTCATCTAACCTAGTATAGCTTGGAAACGGCTTCGCTTGACACTTGAAGGCATTACAACCTTTCATAGAAAGTATTCAATTTCACAAAATTTCTTATCAAGTATTCAATATCACAACAATGGAGGTAAACGTATGTGCACTTGGAAACTATTTATCTTATTTTTAAAAGAGTGCCAAAAATCGGGGATTTTAAATCCTTCCACACTTGAAAGATTTGAAGTGTCCTCACATTGACAAAAAGGGAGGGTAATTGTATCTCAAAATATCATCACATCCCCAAGTAGCAACTTCCTGAGGATAATTAAGTTGACAATTCAACAAAATGCTCAATAATGGTCATGTTACAAGGAGGTTTACTTTTACTTCAAAAGTTGCATATGTGGAATTATTCAAAAGAGAATCATAAAATATGTGTTTTGTATTGGATATATATTTCTTCAGGAAGCTCACATGAAAGATTTCATGCACCTTGAGGTGAAGTGGTAACAGCAGTTGATAAGCTTGAACATTGACCTTCTCTATGATAACAAAAGATTCACAATACCTTGCACTAAGCTTCTTGCAATTACCTATTGAAAGAGAGCTACATTTAGGCTTTACTCTTAAAAATAAAATATCTCCTTCTTCAACTAGACAAGTAGATTGTTTAGGGTCACCAAAACTCTTTTGCACATCCTCAGTAGTCTTTACATATGGACATATAAGATCAATCTATATCTACATCGCATGCAACATTTCCTTAGAATCTTGAACTCTTATGAGTGGATATGCCTACTTTATTAGAGTAAGGCACTTTTGACCATAAAGTGATTGAAAAGGATACATCCCAATTGTACATTTAAAGGATCTAAATTATAGGCAAATGCAGCCAAATGTAAATACCTTGTCCACTTACTTCGTTCATGCATACAATAGGCTCTCAACATGGCTTCAATAATTTGATTTTTTCTCTCAATTTGGCCATCAATCTAAACCTGTGATAAGTGCTAATAAAGGCTAATTGAGTTCTTATATCTAAAAATAAGGTCTTCCAAAACTTTTAAGTAAACTTTTACATTGCTATGTGACGAGGTAATCCATGATGCATGAAAACACCTTGCATGATAACTTCGGCTATGTCTTTTTTTGTAAACGTCATCTCTACTTGGAACAAGTCATTCATTTTTGTAAGCATATCAATTGTCACAAAAGTGGAATCATATCCAAGAGGTTTAGGAATTCCTATGCTAACATCCATGCACATGCATTCTCATTTCATTTGAGGTGCATCAATTGGATGAATCTTACTAGGGTGTCCAATCCGTTCAACTTTAATGGGCTGATATGTTAAGCATTTGGTAACACAACACGATACATCTTACTTTAATCATGGCCAAAATAAACTCTTCCTCAAAGTAGCATAAGCCTTAATGGATCTTGGGTGTCTTGCAATAGGGATATCATGTGCTTCTGGGAAAATTTAAAGTTTGATACTTTTATTCTTGGGAATACAAAGATAATTGTTGAAGTATATATCACCATCTTTAACTTGAAATCCTTTGGTTTTACATTCTTGTTTCTACCTTTGATTAATCAAACTCAACAAATACTGAAATTTTTTAAAATAGGGGTCCTATGGTACACTCTTACAAATAAGGTCAATCAAAGATGTAAGAGAGGTTGCTATCACAACTACTGTACTCTTCTTACTTAAATCATCAGCTATCAAATTTTCTTTTCTTGGTTTATATTCAATTCCAAAATCATAATCACAAAGAAATTCCATCCATCTTCATTGTTGGATATTTAGGTCAAGTTGGGTGTCAATGCACTTGAGACTTTAATAATTTGTATGAAACTAAAGTCTTCTTCCAAGTAGATAATGTCATTATACTTTGAGAGCATGTACAAGCACTAATAACTCCAAATCATGAGTAGATTCACAGTCAATTTTTTAATGCATAAATTACAATACTCATAAGCTACTATCCTTTCTTCTTGAGAGAAAACACTGCCAATTGCTTGTCCACTTGCATTTGTGAGGATAGTGAATGTCTTCATGAAATCCCACAGTCACAAAATAGGATCATTTACTAAATCTTCTTCGAGTTTCTCAAAGCTCCCCTAGGTACAAGAATTCCAAGTAAACAATTTAGCTTCTTGAGAGCATGGAAATTCTTAGTAACTTGAACTTTTCGGCCCTTGCCTTGATTTCCACCTTTGTTGCTAATTCTTTGAAAGGATTATTCCATAATGTTCTTTGATAGGCTACATGGCAGGAAGGAAAAATTTTGGTCATGGGCTTGAAATTGTAGATTCGACAAAGAATCCAGTCATGAATGCCTCCTTGAATGTCTGCATGTATTGAGAGGGCAAAAACATGACTCGAGCATACATACCCATGATCACGTTGCGGCTTGGAATCTCTATCTACACGTTCTAGCACACGACTCTGGTGCCTTCCAAGAACACTTTCCACAAGTTCCACTAATTCAATATGTTTAAATGTCGTGATGTTGGTTATGAGCATTTTTGTAATCTTCACGAGCATCTAACATGTCAAATCTGGGACATCCCTCATCTGGGTGATGACCCCTTGTAAGGCGTTCACCATGTGATTTTTTGAGGATGGGAAGTTGTTTGCCGGCTTGGTGAGGACAATATAATTTGGGGAGTAATTCAACATTGTAGGTTGTTTGCTTTTCCATGTGTAGAAGCTATCCCAGGATCGTTGTCTATCAATAGGAAAAAAAGTAAGATCGATCCTGAGATGCTATGGAGAATTTTTGCAATAGGCCTCATCATGCGAGTGCTTTTTGAACCACCTCTTTTGCCAAATGAATTGGTTTTCAAGAATAGCTAGTACTTGGTCATTTGTGTTAGGTACTTCCCTATAATCTCCATTGTGGTTTGGCTCGAGTGTGAGCATAATTTTTTTTCCACACGAGACATTCTTGCTTCATTAGTGGAAGTGAAATCATTTTATGGCCATGGTTCTTAACTACCTCATTTGGCGTTATCATCAAAAGTGTCGCTGATTCTATCACTTTAAGCTCATATTGCATATAATCTCTATGTGATGGGTCCCGCACTTCTAAAATCAATCTTTATATCTCATCTTGTGCATCTCTTTTCTCTTTTGGGTCTTCAAAATCATGTAACCCACCCTCTGTAGAAGCGCTTGGCAGATCTACCAGGGGAAGGTCCATGCTTGTATTCTATTTGCCCGTTGTAGATGGTGGAACATTTACTACTATTGTCTGAGCTTGGATGACACTAATGGCCATATTCTTCTTTGCCATTCTATGGCGTGTGATATTGTCTAGGCAGCCAACTCTTCATGTGCTTTGGCCAAGTGCTACTTCAGCTGTGCTTGATTTCTTCTTCTCTTTGGCTTTTAATGGCCCGATGTCTGGCAATCAAAATCTGACACTCATACCTTTCTTGAATTAGTTCTTCTTTGAGTTTTTTTAGCTCTTGCAATGTTGATGCCGGAGCCGATGAAGTAGAAATGGGGGTTGGTGTGTCTTGCATTGCCAAAATTCTTGTCATGGTGTTTTTGACCACACCATGGTGTTTCTTTATAGTTACTCTTCCATCCATTGTTGATCCATTTGTAATTGGTTGTTCACCTTGTTGAAATTTTGAGCTTCCTTGTAATAGTAGGCAACATTTTAAGCTTCCTTGTAATAGTAGGCATTTTTTTTTCGTAGTCTAGCTCAGCATGTAGATTTGATTGTATGCCTTGAATCTCGTCAATTTGGTGTTTTAGTTCTTGACTTTCTCTTTTTGTTTTGCAGCTTTGGCTTTCGCCTGTTCCAAATCCAATTCTTGGAGGTTATTAATAGCCTTTTGACATTAAAATTGTAGTTTGACATGCTCTAAGTGTTCATCAATGTCAAAAGATTGGATGAGTTGTTCCCCACCCTCGATAATTTCCCTTGTGCAAAGAGACATTGGTCTTCTTTTTTATGTGTCCGATTTGCTTGAGGTGCGAGCTTCTAGATCTCTGACCTTTGGCACTTCCCTAGTCTTCTCCTACTCTTGCTTTTGATTTGTAGCTTTTTATTTATAGGAAGAGTATGTTCCATCTTTTCTTGTTCTTCTACCTTGTTTTCCTTTTCCTTATCTTTGACACTGGGTTGCACCTGTGGCAATTGTTCAAGCTTTGTATCTTGGATTCTTGAGCAGGAGGGGGGGTGGTTGGCTTGGTGGAGAGGGGTGGCACAGTTTTTGTCAAAATTTCTAGAGGTTTCACACTCATCTCCTCCCTTGCTTGTTCTTCTTCATGCATGACCTTGTTCTGAGACTATGAGGAGTCGTCCGATAATTCAAGATCATTATTTTATTGCTTCTTTGACTCCTCTTGTGCTCGTTGTGTAGCTTTTCACTTAAGCTCATTAGGGATGCATTGTCACATGGTGCCCGCAAGCTCCACATTAGTTGTGGCTTTCCTCCTCTTGTATTGTTTTATCATTTCAAGTCTTCCTGCCTTTTGTTTCTCCAATGGTCTATATTGATCATCATCTCCCTCATCATCTTCATATGCTCCTAGCCTTTTCTTCTCCTCAGCTACCTTATCTCATCGTTTTTCTTTTAGCCTATGAGCTTCTTCCATGGATCTCTTGGTCTGAGAGATAGGGATTTTCTCTCTTTGTTTTGCGGACATTTGTTTGACCCACACTTGATAGAGAGTAAAATCTTCCTCCTCTTTGTCATCTTCTTCATCCTCAGAGGTCTGAAATTCTAAAGGTGTGGTGTGTCTTTTTTTTTTTTTTTCATGTTGAGATTGATATTTGACTCTGTTTCTTCACTATCATGTGTTTTTCTTCCAGAGGTTTGTGGTGCCCCAAATCACATGGAATATCATGGGGAATGATATGAAAAAAATGAGAAGCTACAAGACCATGAGCTTGTTTGGAGCATGTGATGATACCTCTCTTGGAAAAAGATGGACTTGTAGCACCAGTGATGTGTTATATGTGCCTACTACCACAAATAATTTAGCATCATTTTGGACACACAATGGAGCGGGAATATGAGTCCAATTCAATTGTTATGGCTTCTTTATTGAGAAGTTTTATAATGGCACACCAGGAAAGATATTGGCATGTGTGATAAAAAAATGCCACCTATTGTCATTGGAAGTAACATATCCATGCTTACAAAGTGGCATGTATGCAAACAAGTCAATGAGACAAGAGGAATGGGCAAAATTATGGCATAAAATAATTGGTCATGTCATTTTCAAAAGGTTGAATCTCATGAAAACAATGCAGATCTTTCACAGTTTTGCCTAGATTTGGAAGATTTGATTTTGGCCTTGTTTGTGAAGCTTGTCAAGGTTGCAAATATACTCGTTTACTATTTCTAAAAAGGGAGAGAATTGGAGAAAATTGGCATAAATCCTTTGGAAATTGTTTGCTCAAACATTGATGGACCTTGTGATCATGCCACACCATACTATTGCCAATATTTTATCGGATTCTCATATCGCTTTATCAAGATGACATCAGTCAATTTCCTAAAGGCAAAGTAATAGGCATTTAACATGTTTTTGAAGTTCAAAGAAATGGTTTAGAAACAGAATAGATGTTACATTAGATGCCTACATGTAGAAGGAGGTACATGTCAAATGATTTTGATGTTTATTTTTTCACGAACAAGGATTAAGAAGGGAAATCAATTGTGCATACAGAGTCCTACCATACACCGAGGGTAAATTTTTGAGCAAACCGAAATCCGAGTGAATATTTATATGGCATGGGCCCATGTTGTCCTATGTGGTGCGGTTTGAGCCCCATCCTCAACATCAAGGATGAAGCAAAAGGGGGCATGCCACCTAGGGACCATGTCTATAGTTTTCTTCTATTCTCTCTCTCTCTCTCTCTCTCTCTCTCTCTCTCTCTCTCTCTCTCTCTCTCTCTCTCTCCGTAGCATATGTAGAACCACCTTCAAAGCCTAATAGAGCAATGATATATGTGTGCCAATTCTTGTCTTCACGTCAACGTTCAAGAGAAATGACTCATGAGGCGGCAATTATGTCTAAAAATAATAAAGCAATTCATCTCCACAGCCTACAAAACCAACTCAAATTCAAATAAATTTAACCTTGCAATTGGGGGTATTTTAGGAATTCCAAAAAAATTGTAGGACATATTGGGAATTTATGGCAAAATATTTGTTGGGGGGATGGGACGGGGTTGGGAAATTTTTGAAATTTGACTGGTGTTTTGGGAATAGAGGCAAAACAAAATCAAGATGTGTCAGCGAATGTATTTTGGCAGATGGAGACAAACAATGACAATGTAGTAGCATTGACAGATTTGTTTTTTGCAGGTGTCGCCCAAGGTCAGGCTGACATGGGCTTTGGGGGGGGGGGGGGGGGGGGGGGGGGGGGGGGGGACACGGGCACGTTTTTTTTAATTGATTGGACTACAGTCACCCAAGCGGTTTAGTCTAATGCTTTGTTTGGCTACGTCGTAGGCAAGAGGCTTGATCGCCTTTGAGTGCTTAGCATGTAATTTGTCACAAAATACCTCACAGAAGAAGGCAATTATGTCTTTAAAAAATCAAGCAATTCATCTCCACAGCCTACAATTAGCCAACTAGTTATAGCATCTCGTTTGATATACAATCATTCTTCTAATGAAAAGCTATTAAAAAAATATTTTTGGAGAGATTTACTCTCACAAGTTCACAACTAGGGGTATTTGGGGAATCTTGGAAAATTTGAAGGGAATTTTGGAAATTTACAACAAAATATTGAAGGTATTTTGGGAATTTTTAAAGGTAAACAGATGCCGACTGGTGGAAACGCCTCGTTCAAGGTCCCGTGGAAGGATAGGGTGGGGGCACAGGGGCGCACAGAAACATGGTGGGGAGACGGCAGATTCTCTCTCTCTCTCTCTCTCTCTCTCTCTCTCTCTCTCTCTCTCTCTCTCTCTCTCTCTCTCTCTCTCTCACACACACACACACACACACACATACACACACACACACACTCATGCGTCGGGTTTTCTTTGAGGAGATGCGATGTGCTACGATGATTGCACAGTATCTACGACACTATCTAGTTGCGATGTGCTATGGCACTATCTAGCCATTGTATATTGGGTCTTCTGCTCATGGTAGTCATGGGGGGTTGATCGCCCCCTCTTCACCATATCTTGCGTTTGTGGTCTACTCTCTCTCTCTCTCTCTCTCTCTCTCTCTCTCTCTCTCTCTCTCTCTCTCTCTCTCTCTCAACTAAAGGCAAAGGAATAGATTTTTCTTTTTAAAAGTTAGCAATGTGTTCTAGAAAAAAATTCCCTCAAAGCGTATGTGTCGACACAGCCCTTTCGAGGGAGTTTTTTTTACTATACAGCGAGAGAGAGCGGAAGTTGGACAGAACGACTGTGTCTATTATTAATAAAAAAATTGTGATTAACAATTTCGATTCTCAACCTATCTTTCACCAATAGCTGCCCATGACTAACAAGGCCTCATTGTGTTACATCCACAACCAGTGTTCATAGAAAACCGATCTTTAGAGTATTTTTAAAGGACAAAAATCAAAATTCTCAACTAGTTTGGAGGGTCACCTTGATGAAAACCGACTAAATTTGGAAAATTTAGTGTAAAAACTAGTAAAAACCAATAAATTTTTACAAAAAAATTGGAAGATTTCCAATGCTCTCCTTGTTTCCATTGGTTGCTAAAAATTGGTGTGAACACAATGTACGACAACAATCTCACCCTACCTTTCCAGTAAGGCCACACATTGTTAAGAGTTGGGTGGAAACACTTCCCGCCACCTACTCGTCACAGGTTTTCTAGAACCAAACTGTGTGTGTGTGTGTGTGGTGTGTGTGTGTGTGTGTGTGTGTGTGTGTGTGTGTGTGTGTGTGTGTGTGTGGTGTGTGTGTGTGAGAGAGAGAGAGAGAGAGAGTTGCCTCTCAAAAGAAAAAATTGTTATAGCCCTTGCCCCCATCAATCTTAACACTTGAGGATGGCGATGGCACGAGTGGCTGTGGATGTGGTGGTAGGCAGTCTTCCTGAGAAGGAGCAGGGTATTTTTGTGTCCAAGCTACATCACAAGAATTTCCATAGAGTCATCAAAGATGTGTTGCACATTTAGAGAGAGAGAGAGAGAGAGAGAGGGTCTTTCGGATTCAAACAAAGGGTTTGGACTCTAGAGTCTTTGTTTTTATTGCATACACAATGAGAGGGGGGGGGGGGGATTAGAAAAAGTGGGAAACAAAATCTTAATGGATTTTATTAAGATTCTCATTTTCAATAAAGACGGGGAGACAAGCATGCAGTAGTTAGCACAACACAAACTTCTTACTTGCAAAACTGACCTTCAATTTTGTCTTTTGGGATCTTGGTAGATTCCTCATAAAAGCTAAGTAAAACTCAACGAGGATACTGATACTCGTCAACAAATAGCAACAAATAGGTAATGGTCTCAATCCGCAGCACCCTAAAATATTCACGATAGTCATCTATAAGGTTTCCCAATGAGCAAAGAATTCAAAAATACTCAAATATAGTGCAAAAGTAAAGGGGGGGAGGGGGTCAAGCATTGATGCACAAGAAGGCCTGCAGACAGCATGTCAAGAATGTTAGACTAGTGTTCGAGAAAAATTATTTTCACAAACTTACAATTCCTTTGGGCAATGGTAAGGCTATGAGGTTTTTTTTAGCTGCCAGCAAAAACAGAAGAAATAACAAGCTCAAGAGCCAATTTCAGGCTTGCTAGCACCTACCTCTTGCTTAGCATATCCACTCTTATATTTAATCACCAATTTATTTAGTCTCTCAAGTGAAGAAATAAGTGACTTATATAAATGAGTGACTTATAGGAACTCTTGGCTATGTGTGTTTTGATAAAGTGCCTCTCAATAAGTCGTTCAATTTTATCATCGCCCAAAAAAGTTCGCTTGGAGTTTGGGATTCCTCGTGCATACACACCACAATAGAATGGAGTTGCTCAAAGAAACAAGAATCATTGTAGAGATAGCTAGAGCCATGATGAACGAGATGAATATATGTCATAGACAAATTGGGATGAGGAATTAGAAGTCATGATTATTTGCATGAACAAGGAATCGAAAAGAAAATTAGTTTCACACACACCACAGTAGAGTGGAGTCGTTGAAAGAAAGAATAGAGTCATTGAGATAGCTAGAGCCATGAATACAAAATTTCCATATGAGAGACTCTATGAAATTAAGCCAATTGTTGCACTAGTATGGTAGTGTAGTGAGCCCTATAGTGAAGCGAAGCAAGGAACACACACACACACACACACACACACACACACAGGCACACAGAGAGTTGGAGCTCTTTATCTCCCCCTTCATGGTCCCTTGGCCCCGCCTCATGCATGGGAATTATTTTCCTCCACTTCACACTTGACCCTCTTGGCCCTTATTAAGGTTAGGAGGTGGTTCACATGGACCATGCCCCTAGCTCTTAGTATTGTGCATGCGTGCCTCAACTATAGGGTACATCACATTCCTTCCCCCTTGAGGTTAATTTTTGTCCTCAAAAATTTCATTGGAAGCAAGAACCTTTAAGTTGGGGAATATTTTTTGAATAATTCTTAGTCACTCATATGTTAAACTCTCTTCAACACAATCTTTCCACTTAACTAGACACTCTTTATAAATTGTATTTCTAGTACTTTTTTCTCTAGTGTCTAGTATTTTCTCTAGTTCATGATGTGGAAGAGATTGAGTATTTATGAGTTCCATTATCTGATCATCTTCAATAAGGTTATCAGATTGACCCAACTTCTTTTCGTCTACTAATATGGAATACAAGATATATTCCACTTGTCTCTAGTAAATGGAGTTTGTAAGCCATATCTCCAACTCTCTTTAGTATTGTGAAAGGTCCACAATACCAAGGTGATAGGTTTGGACACGGTCCCTTCTTCATGGTTTCATACTTTTCAGGCACTTTCAAATAGACTTTGTCCCCCTCCTCCAATGTAAGAGGCCTTCTATGCAAAACAATATATGTATTTGCTCTGTCTTGAGCTCTTTTAATACTATCTTTAGCAACTTTAAGAATTTCATTCATATCTTGTAAAAAGTCTTTAGCTTCTTGAACCTTCTCCTTTTGCAATACTATTGCATTAGGAGCTCTAGGTTGAAACCCATACACTAACATAAATGGACTATATCCAATGGAAGAGTGCTTGGCACTATTATATGCAAACTCTGTTATAGGAAAGTTCTCTTTCCAATTAGTTTACCATTTACTTACATATACTTGTAGCATATCTTCTAGGATTTGATTAACCCTTTCAATATGACCATCCATTTGAGGATACTCAGTTGTACTCATGCTTAGATTAGTATCCAACCTCTTAAACACAACTCTCCAACAATGGCTATTAAACTTCCTGTCTCTATCTACTGACACAATGTTTGCTGGTTAATCGTATAATCGATAGAGGTTTTCCATAAATAATCTAGCCAATTCAGAAGTTTTAACATTAAATTTCGTTGGAATAAACCTAGCCATTTTGGTTCTTGTGTCCACTATTACTACCTAGATAGAGTTGTGCCCCCTCTGTGTTTTAGGTAAACCAATTATTAAATCCATGGATATTCTCTCCCATTTCCTCTAATGGATAGATTAGTCCTCCCACGTTAAGCCTTTTAGTCTTATTGATCTGGAATTTACCACATTTAACTACATATTCTAGGATGTCCTTATACATTCGATACCAAAAGAAAAAATGCATCTTAACAAGACTATGAGTCTTGTTTACACTTGGATGTCCCATACTTGGACTATCATGACACTCATAGAGTATCTGGCACCTAATTTGTTTGTCTTTAGGGACACATAATCTACGTTTGTAGAGTAAATAGGCATCATCTATGGAAAAATTATTCCACTTAAACCTTTATAAGGCACCCGTTGATGCTTCATTCTCACTGAAAACCTCTTGTTCTAGATCCCCTTTCTGGATGGTTTCCTATATCTTGTAATATGCAGGATCAACCTGACATTTCCCTCTTAATGATTCAAGCATATCACTATTGATTCGAGTAAAATGCAATTCATTTATCATAGGCATCTTGCTAAGGGAATTTCCTACTCCATTACATTTCCTATTTTGATACCTCAACTCATAATAAAACTCTTGTAAGAGTGGCATTACGACCTTTATATTTTGTTTGATTGGAAATCCATTTAATGTTTTCTTGATCAAACCCTATCATGACCTTAGCACCATACAAATAGTGCTTCCATTTCTTCAATGAATGGACAATAGCATACAACTCCCTCCCATATATTGACTAATTTCGTTCTGCATAGTCTAACTTTTTACTTTCAAAAGTTATTGTCGCTCCTTTTCTTTGTAGCTTACTGGACGAATGAAAAATTGAAAGTATAATTGATGTTCTCCAAAGAATCTTGGAACTTCTTTATGTAAATTTCATTCACCATAGTTTCTAAGTAAACAACCCATTCACAAGAAGTACTCCCTCCTACTTAGCAATAAGGTTCTTAGCTTGTTAATTCACTATTAGGTTTAGAAAAATCTAGTTTTCTTTGTCAAAAACTCAGCAAAAGTCTCAGATCTATTTTTAAGTCCAGCAAGATCATTCATTTCTCAACAAAATTCTAGTATGAAAATTAGTGCAGAATCCATAAGACACAAAAGGGACGAGGTTTTTCCAAGGTTTCAAGAGGTCAAAAGTCTTAACTAGATTATCTTCAAAAAAAACTCTTGAGATCCAAAAATAGGATTAATGTCAATTTCTACAAAAGAAACTAATAGTCTCCGACACTCATTTGTTCAAACTGAGATCTAATCAAGAGATTAATCTCCCATGCTAAGTCCATCACATCATCAGCAGATGACAGCAAGCCCTCAAGTCATCAAAAGCTTAACATTTCAAGGATATCAGTAAAACAATCAAGCCAATAATGCTAGCATCAAAATATTAGTGTCAACAAAAAAACCAGAGTACAATAGAATGAAAGAAGTACCAATTATTTCACAATTTACATGACTCAAAAACCAGTAAACCAAAGTGAAAACATGCCCAATAAGAATTTTTTTATTAATGTCTAGTACCCAACCAGTTCACCAAAGATCCTTAATATCATTAGGTGCTTCAGCAAAGAGCCAAACCATTAATGCCTAGTACCCAACCATTAACAAGAGATCCTCGATATCATCAGGTGCCTCAGGAAAAGGCCAAACCATATGACCAATAACCAGCTACTAAAAAAAATGAACAGATTTATTTTACTTGTATCAGGGAATAAATATCAGTCATGCTAAAGCAATGAGCTAGGAGACACCAATTCTTTTGGATGTAACTAACTAGAGGTATGGAAATCACAATGTAAGGTAGTGTAAGAAATGCAAGACTTATAGAATCCTATCTTGCCATACAGTGAGCTTCAAGACTAAATTCAAGTAACTAGAATGATCCATTTCCAAAAGACAACTAAACAAATGATAAGACCACTCAAGAGACAGGATATTGCAATTTGTCCAAAAAAGAGGGATTCCATTTTTTAAGTCCCATCCCCAAAATTTCAAACAAAAAGTTAAGAGTGTTAGGACATTCTAGAATAGCCTCAATACAACAATACTAGTAAAGAAACAGATTTTAGTATGCATAGCATCACTCAAAAAGGTCATCACATCTCAATTTAGATATGGTGTTCTAACACTAGGTTGGTAACCTAACAGGACATAAAAGTGTCCTTCATAGGGTCAAAATTACCATGATTTTTTTATTAGAAATGGCTAAGCAAGAGCTCTATTCAACGCAGCAAGCACTGTTTGAGTAATATAGATCTTTGCTAGCTGTCATGGATACAAAGAAGCCACTCATTTGCATTGTCCATTGAAAATGAAGACATTGTTTATGACAAGTTATTTCCTAACCTCACAGCACTATAATACTAACCAAGATATATCATGTATGATCTAAACTATAGAGTGTTGGTGTAGGCTCTCCACTTCTCAACAAAGATGGAGAAGGAAATGGAGCTCTTGCATTTTGCACTCCACACAATGAGAGAATGTGTTTGTGTGTGTGGGGGGGGGAGAGTATACCCCCCCCTCTCATGATTGGTCCACACCTCTCTCTCTCTCTCTCTTGTATGATTTTATTATTTCCTTTGGACATGTGTCCTCTTTTTCGTCTTTTGAGAGAAAGAACTTAATTTTTTTTTTATGTATCTAAATTATCATTGGACCCCTTTAAAACCTAACCAATAGCATTCAAGAACATCATGAGGGCCACATGTGGAGGATCATTTGAACATGTGTCTTATATGCTTATTAAGTCATTTGGTTGAATGAAATACTTCAAGGACTTATTCAATCAAGCAAGCATGTGTCTTTTATGCTTATTAAGTCATTTGGTTGAATGGAATACTTCAAGGACTTATTCAATCAAGCATGGACGTTCATGTCTCTTGAGAACCTATCTTTGAATTTAACATTTCAAAAACCTTAGTCATTTAAGCATAAAAATCACCTCAAGCTTTGGACAAGGTTCCCACAACCACTTTAAGCATCTTAACACCTCATGCTTGGCTACGATTCCCACCTCAAAGTTAGCCCTAGCTTGCGTAAGGTCAAAATACTTTTTAACACTAACTTTTGGAGGTCTTTAATGAAGCTAACCCTAAGGTCTTTTAAGCTCCACTAGGTAGCATTGCTCTTTGACAGACCATATCTCATTTAGACCCCTTTATCATTGGCCCCGTGTTGAGATAGATCCATAAGCACATGTCTATATTCTAACCCTTGTTCCCGTTTATTATCCCACATTAAATGATCAGTTTAATATGAGAAAATCGTTTGCGTTGGTTATATATTAGAATTTATGACATTACCTCTCTCTTGAAATCATAGTCGTCCTCGACTATGAGGTAAAAGAGATAAATCCATAGTCATTAGTCAATTTGTCTTAGCACATAGAGGATCCCTTTTTACCCTACGACATCATTCCAAGATGGATGACTAATCCATTTGGTGCTTGGGCGACATAGCTTCCGCAAGCATGTCTGCTCTTTAGTCCATTTCAACCTCCCAAGTAGAGTGACAAATTCTACATGGTGTTTGAGAGACGTCGTCATCTCATAAACATGATTCTTAGTATGCATACTACTTAAATTTGTGCACAATAAAGAGAGAATTAGTCTTATAAAACAAAAACATTGATCATTTAAAAGAAACATGTACATTTGCTTACTCTAATGTAGCATTGTAAGCGTTGACAAGGTTCATACTATCCTTAAGCTGGATTCCTTGCATCCATCTAGCATCTTCAAAAGGATAATTTTTGAACTTAATAAGATACCGTCAGATAATCTTACCATCTCGTAGTACCTTGTCTTCATGCCGAAGGATAGCTTCGGGTTGTAGCACCTCTTCTTAGTCTTTGATTTCGGGAGGGTCTTCAATAATTGGTTCATTTGGAGGCTCTCCTAGGTTCACATGAAAATCATTGTGTATGAGCCAATGGTTAGGCAACTTGACTTGATAAGCCACCTCATTGATTGGCTTGAAAATTTGAAAAGGACCATAGTATCTTTTTGCTATTTTAGCATAATACTTTTGATGGCCCGTAGGATTTTTGCCCGTCGTTTGCCTCAATCGAGCCTTAGGAAACTTAAGTAAGACCCAATCATTTTCTTTGAATGTTAAGGCCCTTCTGTTCTTATCAGCAGCAGTTTTTTGCCTTAGTTGAGAGATGGATATAGCCTCCTTAATGTGCGCATTTGTCGCACGTGTCAATGCAAGGAACTTGCCGATACACTGTGTGCGAGCCACAAATGGCTCCAAGCACGCAACTAGACTAATCTAGCAAGCTCAAGAGAGCAAGGGTGTGTCACTCACCGCTCTACGCTCACCTTCGTGGAAGATTCCTCGCTGCGAAGAAGAAGGAGCCGCCGCCGTACCGTGCTCAACCGCTTCGCTGCCGCCGTGCCATCGTCACAATGCTCAATCTCTCTCTCTCTCTCTCTCTCTCTCTCTCTCTCTCTCTCTCTCTCTCTCTCTCACACACACACACACACACACACACACACACACACGCACACAAAAGGAGGTGAAGAAGAAGAAGATGGAGATGGAGATGGAACAAGAGCACTCTTCTATTGCACAAATGAAAGAATAAATGAATTTTAGGTTTAGTTGACTTTTATATGAGCTCGCCCCATTCACACTTGGGCGCCCATGATTAGCCAACTAACCCTTGAATGTTCCAGTTAGATTGCGCCTCTCATCGGCGATCACTCTACCCTTTTCCTATTGGATCGACAAGCCCAGTACCTGACTCTACGAAATAAATAATACGACGTCCGTCGTAGGTGATAGGGTGTCCGTGAGCCGCGAGGGTTAACATGCCCCCCTTCTTGATGTAGATTCCGTCCTCGAAAGCTATTGAGTTGAAGCTCGTTCTTCAAGGTGGAAGAGCATTTGAGATGAATGTCCTTAGCCTTCTTCAGTCATTGCAAAATCAAACAACATTGTACAGTAATTGCATTCTCATATACAGTTAAAAAGCATATGCATTTGTAGACAAACAAATTGATTGGTGACAAAATTTTAAACCATTTGTCAGCAATAAACATTAAATTATAATATAATCAAATGCATAAACAATTGTAAAGGTAAAAAACTAAACAAGTCTAGGGTTGCCAATCCAACGGTCCAAAGACACTAGAGGTCAACTATTAATACCATGGGCAAGCTTCTCAATTTTCTTTGGTCAATTAGGTTGTTTAATCGCGAGAGCTAAGTATTTCATGTCCGAGGGCTGACTAGAGGCTATACCTAGAAGACCTTGTAGTTAATCTACGATAAAATAAATTTCTCATGAAATCATCGCCTGACTTATTTCCTTTTCTTTGACCCCCCAAAGTTTTTTCACAGTGATTCAATTTCGATGTGTGTGCTTATTTTGTATGCCTTGGGTTTTTTGCTTTTCAAGGAAAAGCGCCCACACTGAGAACCTCTAGGGCTCTAGTACCATAGGCGATACATGTGAGTGGTGTACCAAATCAAGCTAAGGTTTCCCTTCCAGCTTAAGATTTTACATTATGGCACTTTGATTTTTTGTTTGTTCGTTTTCAGCATTTTAATTTTGTAACTTTGGGGGGTCATATAATACTGTTATCCTCCACAGGCTCATCACACTAGTAAACTCCCTTTATCATACTTAAGCTAAAGGTCAATAGGGACTAAGCCCACTAGAAATCCCTAGTACATTTCACACAATGCTTCTTAAATCAGATTAAGAACCTAATTAGCCATTGATTATTAGGAAGGCATTCCCGATGGTATTAAGAGAAGATCTCTAACGCCTAGCTTGATCAAACTAGCTTAGTCAGACTGCTGATTTTTACACCTAGACAAGTGATTATGACAAAAAATTACATTGAATTTAATGTTTGATACTAAGCAAATGCGGTGAATATTATGCTACCAAGCACAATTAAAGCAGACCAACATGGATGCAAAAAAGATAAGGGGCAATGCTAATGGACAAGAAACACCTGTTTGTGTTGGTGATCGCGCTTGATTTGAAAAGTGGATGAGAGAAAGATTCCATGAAGGTCCAAATCCTAATCACAGCAACACGTTCCTATATACACGAGGAGACACAAAGAATACCTCTAGGAGGCACATAAGTGGGAAAAAAGAACTTTGCTAATCACTAAACTCTAAAACAGAAACACTCCTATTGTATTAATCCTACCTACCCTCCTCATCACTTGAGTAATGAGGATCAAAGGTGTTTGATGACATAGGTTTCCGTTTCAGTGTATCGGATGTGAATGTGTAGGTCTGGGTCAATGTTTTGACTTTTATTGTGCATACACGTTTGCTAATTGCTCTTGCTCTTTATTATTTTTAATTTTTGTGAGTATAAGGCTTTATATATACATTCCCTAAGATTGGGAGATTGGGAGGTCAAGGAGGAAGGTTGAGAGGGAAGCAAGTGAATGATGGATGTCAGCAAACACTCCCCCCTTCCTTGGGTAGATCATACCGTTTGAAATGAGCTCGTCACCCTTTGAAACCAATTGTTCCGATTGGTAATAGGTGAGGATTTTTTCCATTATTTTTCTATTACCTTAAGTGCCTCATCAAGTTGCAAGGGTGGTAAGGCACTCTCCCAGGATCGAACTTGAAGTGGTTCATCAGGTGATTCTTGAACACTGGGAGGTGTGGATTGCTTTGTAGCTTCATAGAGGTCCACTATTGTAGGTGGAGACTGTGGATAAGCGCTTACCTCTATGGATGCATTATATGAGGAGCTAGAAGCTTCATGGGACTCCCCCCTTCCTGAGCTAGGTGGAACAAATCGTTCTTTCTTTGGTACCCAAAAATGTTTCTTGTCAGACCTCTTCTTGCAAGTTATTTTTCCCAGGTGTATGGCGGCAAGGTGTTTTCACTCACAATTTGTTTTGCCCATGTTTAGGGCCAGTGTATAGCCTCAAGGTTTTTTTGCTCATTGTGTCTCTTTTCACAAGTTGTTTTTGCTAGATCTATGGTGAGTGTATGGCTAAGAGGTCTTTATAGCAAGTCTCGTTGATTCTTTTTGCAAGTATATGAATTCTCTCATCACGATTTCTTGGTGCTTTTGTGAGTTTTGTAGAAAGTTGCTCTTTTGATATTTGGTAAGAAGTTTTTGCCAGGTGATTTTTCCCATTTTCTTTGGAAATTTCTCCTCATTAAGTTTCTAAGTAGGAAGTTTCTTATTATTTTTGTGTTAATCTATGCTAAGGGTTTATGGTTATGGGATTTTAATTTCTTGCAAGACATTTATGGTTGCGTTTTTTGTCCTTTTAGGTATGAACTTTTTGGCACAAGCTTATGGTTGCATCTTGTTTGGCATTTATGGCCACATTTTTTGTCACTTTTAGGTAATGCATATGCTTATGGTTTATGGTTGTAGGGTGATGCTTTCATGTTTTATGCTATACTATAGTCATAGTGTCATTGTGTGTGATTTTTCTTACGGTTGGTTTATGGTCTTTTTTATGGATGCTTATGGTTTTGTGATCTATGTCAAGTTATGACTCTTGGTCCTACAACAAATATGATCAATGCGATAGCAATAACGTATGCTATGGATTACATTCTCACATATTATGGACAATCATAGTTTTCACTATGGTGTATATGGCTTAAAAATTAATTAGCCCGCTAATGGATATGGACTTCGTGAGGTTATGATCATTGTCGGGTACAAAATTATGGTTTTTGCAAACGCTTGAAGTGTTTTTTCTTATAATTATAATCTTTGCAAGGTGTGGTTATGGTCAGTGTGAGTGCAAAGTTATGGTTCTACCTTATCCAATTTCTTTTGCTCATGGCTATAGTCTTTGCCATCCTTTTTTTCTTATGGTTATGTTCTTCACCAACCTTAGTCGTTTCTAGGTGTTTTATTGACTTGTGGTTATGGTCTTCATGGCCATGTGTTTTTTTTAATGGTTATGGTAGGTGATTCTCTATTGTTATTGGCAGGTGGTTGTAACAAGTATGGTGGGAGGTAATGGTAAATTTGTAATGGTTATTTGTCTCGAACTTATGGTGCTTAGAAGTGTGTATTTTTTCCAATGAAGATATGGTGCTTTTGCACATGGTTTCATGGTCTTGTTTGTTTGGCTATCCATCACAAGTATGGTTATAGTCATTATAATTTATTCCCAAGCCCAAGGAAGAATACTCTATGCATGTACTTAGGAGCATGACATGTTATCCTTGTATCGTCATACATGTTTTTAAAATTTATATTGGATGCAAATCCAACCAAGAGCCATGTTTCAATGCTTAAGCTTGTCATCTTCTTCATCTTCATTACTACGTTATTATGCTATGCTAAGCAAGAAGAGTGATGATAAGTAACGAACTATTTCTTTCTCCTATGGAATGTTTCGTCTTCCTCTTCCTTACCCTCATTCCCCACTAGCTCTCTCCACCTTCGAAGGTGTTTGAGGCCTTGGGACTGAGGCTTGGGATAGTTAATGCTTTTTGCAAAGTTTATGTTAAGCTCGTGATGCATGAAGCTTTCCATCTTCATAGCATCACCAAGGTCACAAGGAACACAAAGATTGTATTGTAACAAAGTCTCTCTTGATGGGAGAATCTACAATACAAACACATTTTGGAGGGGGGACCGGCTCCAAGTAAATCCGGTCCTCAACTAATGTCATATTCTCTAATACTCTCTCTCTTGCAAAAGTATTGTTCGTGCCAAGTTCATTAAGTATTATGTTTATGTTGCTACCATCAATTAAGTTCACCCTCCAAGTTCTCAAAGTAATCTCACAAAAATGCTCACTATAATTCTCTTAATTCCGCTATTCTCAAAGTTCATAGGCCATTTGCATTACACCACCATTGAACCCATGAGTTCTGGGCTTAGAGTTGAGTGTGCTGCCAGTCAGAGTCTGTGGAGGTTGATTTGAGTTAGTCGAGTCACATGTTGTTCAAGTTCTACTGTTGAGTCGCTTTTGTTTTGTCTTTAATTGTCTACAATGTTTTCATTCTGCTGGAGTGAGATTTTACACACACTCTGAGGAGCACCCATGATAGAGAGCACGACACAATATTTCCATTACAGTGATTATGTATGTATAATATATAATACAATTTTACATTATAATACAACAAAAATGCCATTTGATTGTGGGCATGTATTTAAATTTACTTTCCATAACTCTCATCCCCCTCTTACGTTAGTAGGCCTTCTCACCTTGTTACTTTGTGAGCCCAAGGTCCCTTTTTCAAATAAGGCCACCATATTGAGCCACTTGGACTAATCTTGAGCACACACTGCGGATCTTAATCCAATGGATGTCCGATGTCCAAGGAAGCAGAAGAAAAGCACTGCGACCTGCAGGGCTTTCCATGGGTTGTCATGAGTGCTGGCGCAGGTGCTTCAACAGCAGCGAAAGTTGAAGGCGCTAGTTGATCTTCCGAGGAAGACTGGATGTGGAACACGCAGCGTGCGACGTAAAGGTGTGTATTTTATCTCCCCTCCATGCAGATGATGAGCAAGGAAAGGCCGGTCCTGCTCATCCAACAACTCCTTTTCTCGTGCATGTGTGCGCCCTCTGCCCTCCTCTCCTCTATCCCCTACTTCTAGGATCTTCTGATCAGCGAGCCATGGCAAAGGATAGCACACGCTCACCATCACCGCCACCTCGATGCGAGATCTCCTTGCCCTGCTCGGATTCCACTCGTCCCTCCAATTTTGTTAAGTCCTGCTCTTCCTCATTCATCAAAAGAAAAATTCAATGTTATCCTTCGGTTGCTACGAGCCGCTAACCACCTCCTATTTCACGATTTCACAGATTACTGTATATCTTTTCTTGCATGCACAAATTTTTATAGCAAAGAGGAATCACGGACTCTGTATTCGGTTGCTCTTCAGAGTCTTTACCATCATGGATTGCCTTGACAAAGAAGATAGAGATGTTGAGAAGCTTTTGCAAGAATTTGTTGCAGTTAGCGAGGAGCCCTTCACTGCAATAACATTAATTCTGAATGGACAAGGTATAAGTAAAACTGGTGATCTTTTAGATGTTTTGAGTCAGATGTAATTGTGTGCAGTCTATAGAGCACATCCAAGCAACAATTATCTGACGCTCTTGTCCAATTTCAATTGAGCCAAACTTGTAGTTGCATGGGTGCCAATGCTTTTCTGAGCCCTTTGAATCTGCATGCATGCAACTATTCGGAACCTTACCATGTGGCCATTGTCAAAGAGGAGGCCGGTGGTGCTGAGTTTGACTCTTGCTACAGGAAGTGGTGCTCAAAGATCCTCGAACATTTGAAGCACTATGACCTTAACGTCCTACTCCAAAGGCTTTAGAATATGCAAAGAGGATGAAGCCTACAAGCACCAATTAAAGTATAGGGAAGAGAGAGAGAGAGAGAGAGAGAGAGAGAGAGAGAGAGAAATGAAAATGAAATGTTATATTAACGTCTTCAAAAGGCCATAATGACCTATGAGACCCGAAAGTTACAAAGTGGTGGATCTGATACAAAGTCAGAGTAACAAAATAACCTACCAATAGTACAAAACAAAGATAGAGAGAGAGAGAGAGAGAGAGAGAGTGAGTGAAGGGAGGAGAGAGAGAGAGAGAGAGAGAGAGAGAGAGAGAGTGAAGGGAGGCAAGGTGGAAGAGTTGCGAGGGAGACACGTGTTCTCAACGACCGCTAGATCGATCCTTCCGTCCCTTGCAAAGATTGTGCATAGACGCAAGTGCGTACGCAGACACGACGTATGAGAGGAGAGCAATTAAATGGAGAAGAATGATATTAACGCAAGGTAGTGGAAATATATATATCACCTTCCTATATGTTGTTGATGGCCTGCCAAGAAGGGCGTGGGAACGGCTTGCGATGGAGGCGCGGAAGGTCCATGATGGATGTCCAAAGGTTGTAGCTGGTAGCGGGTCATTTACGAGCTCTGGCACATGAGATGCATAGTGAAAGAGCTGTATGAGCGGTACATAATACATTGTCTAGCTTGGCGGGACATCTGCCATTTTGAAATTTGGAGAGTGCTAGCTGCTAGATAGATAGTACATATTAGAACACTAGTTTACAAATTACAATAGAACTTTGAGAAGTCTCTCCTTATAATATGAAAGAGAAGGGACTCCCGTGAGAGCTTGAAAGTGGTTATTGGAGGCCCAAAAATGATGGATCTTTAGAGATGCTTATTGCTTATTATTGCTCAAAGCACAGGACTTTTGAGAGTTCAAAAACATAGTTCAATGCAGAAAACAAATCTAATGCTATTGAAAGCGAGATCGTCACAAATGCCTTGAAGGTAAAGGGCATCAATAGATCTTTTACACTTGTTTTGGTGACGAGCTTGAGTATGCGGTCTCTATGGCCACAAACACACACTCATTACATCTTTACCTTTGGGCAGTGCTGAAGAGAGTTGTTACTTGATTGAGACCTTGATTGAAATCCCCTGGAAATAACATACGTTAAATGGATTGATAAATTTGGTGTCGTATTGCCTTGAAACATAGGTTGACTTGTTGAAAATTATAACGTGGGGCATTTACAAGTTCTAGTTTGTGGTAGCTTGCCACAATGCCCATTAGGCAGTTGAATGCAAGGTAGTATGGGCTTTATAATAATCGCTAAATATGACACCATCTTCACCAGTTTTTGGCTTTGTTTCAAAGATGAATGACATCGAGCAAAATGCTATCCTTACTAATCGCCATGAGCGTCACGTAGTAGTAGTTCGTCTGATCCGTGTTTGGGTAATTGAGGAGCAGAGAGAGTATGGTGCCTTCTGCTATGGGGACACCGAACTCAAAACGCGCGTTAGTCAGTAAGGAGGCAAGAAAAAAATATTGTTGACCGAAGCAGCTTACAACACACACACACACATACACGCGTGCACACACACACTCACACACACACACACACACACATAGAGAGAGAGAGAGAGGCTAATACTGATCAGAGGATATATAACATAAAGTTAGATCTGCTTCTCTTTAGGCTTAATCAATATCCTACATCTTTTGTATTTGCCTTAATGCGTGTTTTGTGTATGGCAGAGAGGACATATAATCACAACACTGAACATTTTGATTGGACAAGTTCGATTCCAACTCGACAATATTGCAAGGTCCGTTATCAACATCCAACTTTCCATGCCTATGTGTTTGCTTGGCGCAACACATAAACGCTACAGGGTTGGGCACGGCTTCCGTTTCTTATCATTTTTGGAGAGACCACAATGCCAGCTCTCCACCATACTTTTGTATGGCACCTCTGCATGACGTGCACAATATACTTTGTAGTTTCGATATGTGACGTTTCATTGCAAGATGATATGTTTAACTATTCACATTGCTTTTTTCTAGCATGACTCAAATATCAGCTTATAAATTGGACAATCGAAAAGCACCAGTACAACATTGTAGGTCAGTAAAGCACTTCATTTCTTATTCCAGTTCGTTGATCCTTTATCCATTTGCTTGTTTTAAAATTTTGGACATTACTTCCTTTGGTTCAGTTTATTTGGATGTTGTTTCCAGAACTATACAGTTATGTCGATTAACATCTGCAAATTTTAATTACACACACAACTCTTTGCATACGGGTGCAAGCCAATGCATGTGGAGTATTACAATAGTGAATGCACAAGTAGTGAATTACAATAGTGAATACACCTTGTGTATCTTTATTTTAGCTCTAACCATTTTCTTGTTTCTTTGGAGCCACGCTGGTAGTAAAAATAGCGCTTGAACTAATTTGTCGATAGTGCCAACACAAATAGACACAAGGATAGACAAGAGCAAGGACTACAAGGTATGCTGTTACTCGTCTCTCTCTTTGTCTCTCAATCGAATCAATGCAAAAAAATGACTCTCTCTCTCTCTCTCTCTCTCTCTCTCTCTCAATCGAATCAATGCAAAAAAATGACTCTCTTCTCTCTCTCTGAGCATCGTGTGTAAGCCTCTCTCTCTCTCTCTCTCTCTCTCTCTCTCTCTCTGCCGTCGTTGGCAAGTTAGTGACGGCCTTCTTTACTTTGCTGCTTAATTTTTGTATGTCCTGCTATGTTCTGTAGATATGCCCACCAAGCAAGACTAGTTCCAATAGCCATTGCTTCGTGTTCTATTGGAACAAGGTGAGAAGGCCTACTAACGTAAGAGGGGGATGAGTCTAGCGGAAGAAGCCATTGCTTCGTGTTCTCATGGAGCCCAGGTACGAGGGGAAGAGCAGTGGTTGCCCATGAGAGAATTCACGAGGAGATAGATTGCGTGACGGCGCTATGGTCGATATGTGTGTTGAACGCTGCTTTGGAAAGGCACACCGATTAGGGTGGCACTCTCATCTGATTGGCAATCTATCAGCGTGTGTACGTTCTCACTTCGGAGTGCTAGGAATCCAACCCCAACAGTACATACAGGATGATTTTCAAAACCCATTTTCTGCAGGCAATCGCTCATGGCTTATTCTCTCCATTGCTGACTACATGGATAAGGTGCTGATGTCACCTGTTGTGAGCCATTCCAGTATCATGCACTTTGAGAGCAGGGTGCTCCAAGTCTTAGAGAGGAGAAAGGCTACTTGACTGCAAAGGACTACCCTATGGTCACTTGAGTTGGTGATGTATCTGATGAAATTCAAGGGGACGACACCTTTCTTGCAAAAACCGCACTGAGGTGCTGATATCTGTGATCTGATTGATGAATCTCATTGCTGTATAGACATTTGCAGACTACTTAGTTAGCATAGGCTATGTATGACTTTGGTGTATATATTTTGCAACCATTGTGTGAGCTTAGTGCTCATTTTGTTTGTGGAAACATCACCTGTGCACGAAGTTTATAATGATACGATTACCTTTGAGTAGTGGGGGAGGTCACTATATAGAAACCTAGTACATCACATGCGAACTTTCACTATATAGTCATTATCCCTTATCTGTGAATTTTACTCTATTTCTTTACAATCTGTAAACTTTCAAGCCTCATAAGCAAGCGAATGCAGCAAACTTGGCGCTTGAAATGGCACATTGGAACAAAATAAGTGAAATTCCAGGATGCACCTCCCTATCAGAGTACATTACCTGAGACTAAGATTATTGAAAGCTTCAATAAGGAGCTAGATCCTAAAGGGCTGATAGATCTGATGTGCAAGCTCTTCTTAGATGAGGTAGGTAAGTCGCCTCAAATTTCACCTGTTGAGGAGCAACGTCTCCTTGCACTTCACTTGCAGAATTGGTGAGCTTTAGTAGAAGGCCCTTGTGACCCCAATACAATGCCCATCTCAAATTGTAGCCGTGTAAGGATGGAGAAGACACGGTCCTACGATTCATAAAAATACAAGGGCATGAGAGGAGGACACAGTTGTTGGACCCTAAGAATAAGGTTAAGCTAGCCTCCATCCACTTCTCGGCTGCGTTTTGCATGGGTTTTAACTGATCTACTCCTCTTTTTGTGCTTTTACCTTGAAAAGACACCCAAAAACACCCTACGTTACTAAATGCCTTCAAAGAAACAATTGAGCTGATGCTCTCTCTATAAAATAGATTAACATAAACTGCCTGGATTGCATGCCAGACTTGAAAAACAAGTATTCACAAACTTGTGAGCATCCATCAACAACAATCTTGCTTTGCACTTGGTTTCAACGTCCGTCGATTGTTCAGCAGATATACAAACACATAAGACAGCAGGATGGTGCTAGCCAAACTCTTTACACGATAGATATGTACAGTTCACTCTAGTCTGAATGCGAGCATCACGTTCGAAAGCATATTGCAAGTTCTGCCTTGCTACCGCTTTCGAGAGTCACCATTTTTCTTTACATAAGAAGCCAGGAAGCCATGGACACCATCGAGAAAGACCACCTGCCTGCATCGATAGATGCAACAATTGTGCATATTTTTGGCTTTATCCTCTTACAACTTTGGCCTCTCCAAAGATGGTAGCTTCATGAGGGAGTAAACCGTGAAAGCAGTAGCTTGGTTTTGCATGCAGGTGAGAAAGACGGTGTTGCTGACCCATTGATGCTTTGGCTAGGTAATACAATGTGGCTCTGCATTGAAAGTGACGGATTAGTACTGGCTGCTTTCAAAAGATTTTCTTTGCCACAATTCTTGAGTGTAGAGGAGCTTAATGGTCCTTGAAGAGAAGCTGACTTTGCATTCAGAAGGCATCTTCCTGGTGACAAGATAGAATTAGGTCCTGGCAAGTTCCATGGATCGCCTGAAGCTGTTTTAGGAAGCAAACCAGACACTTTGATACCCTGGTTGCCATTCGGTAATGACCTAAACCGACCTGCAGCACGATCCCAGTATACAGCCATCCGACCACTACTGCATTTCTTGCCGTTTGCATGTTTCTCCACAGAGATAATGTGGCTCCTCCCAAGATGAACAGTTTCACTACCTCTTGAAGGTTCAAGCCCTTCATTAATGGGGGTCGTGCAAATCCAAGAAGGGTGCTCAATTGATGAGTGGGGGAGTATCGTCGCATCGCAAACTTGAAGTCCATGTCTACCAGAACTTAAATCCTTCCCCTGTATGCGCTGAATTGGAGTCCTAAGGACATTGGGATTGCCAAATCTTCTTTCCATGGGCAGAGGACTCAAAGGCACAGATACTGGACTGCGTGAGCGACTGCTCACAATGTCCACATCACTCTCCTCCTTTGTCATTGCTTGTCTTGGGGAGAGAGTAGTTTGTAGTAAGTTCTCTGCTTCTTTCCTTGAACCTTTTCTGCTGCTTGCAGACCCATACTCAAGACTAATACTGCTCCTGGGGGTGATGTTGCAGCTGGAAGCACAGTCAGCATTCGATGCACGAAGGCTTTGAAACCCCACTGGACGCAATATTGAAGAATTTTCCCTTGCTTTTGTTGCTGCCTTTGCAGCCTCCTTAGGGTTTAACATTGCCAACTTTAAAGCACTGATCTTGACTACGTTCCTGCTTGGCTTGTATCCTGTTCTCTCGACCACAGTTGTCGATTCTGTGTCAACAGTACATGGAAGCTTTTTTGTCTCCGTCCGTGATAAGCCATGACCCTTCAAAAGCAGGACGTCATAAAGTTGATCATATTCTAATGCCCACTTGTGGATGGATGGGTCATAACTCACCAGATTGTACTAGAACCTTACCTGTTGTCTTCTCGGACTGCACCATTCTCCAAAATACGATATACCAATTGAGTTGGGGTTTCTCAAATTTCTGACATGCTGAACAGGTATACTTTGTTTCTCCACCTGCGCAGATGCTTGTGTTTCATTTTCTACTCTCATGGCCACAACATACTCATAAGTAGAGATTCCCTGCAAAGTCACTGCAGTTCAATAAATAGTCCATGACTCCATTAGATGTAGAAGAATCTGTAGACTAGGACAGAGGGAAATATGGACCTTTCTTATCAACAACATGTGGAAAAAAAAGAGCTCCCCCAGCGGAATAGAAGCTAAAAGAGGAGTCAATGTGCATAATGCCTGCATGTGTAGAGAACAAAATCTTAAGTAGCCTGCAGTTCTTTAACCTAATCCTAGCACCCAAAACTTACCACAAGAGCAGAAAAAGGCGCAATTGAAAAACCGTTGCCAAGTTTGCTTGTTAGATATATCCTTATCTCCTGTTTGTCAGTAAAACAGCGTACTAGCACCATCAACCCCGCTATGGTTTCAACAAAAAGCTGCACAAGGATAATTCCACATGTTAAAATAATCAATCATATTGTCTCTAGAAGTTAACTCTTTATATCCTTCTGAGTTGTATATATATTCAAGCATACAAGCACAACTATGCAGACCATCGTACAAAAGTATGCTTGAACACTAGTGAAAAACCAAGCTCATTTGCAGAGACGCTTACTGACCATTATCAGGCAGGCAGCCATAAGCGCGACAAAGGAGACATAATTCTTTCTTCCAATACAATTGTTGAGCCACTGTTAAAGACCAAATACACCAACACATTGCTGTTTTAAAAGTAAGTGCAACAGAAATGGTGCATAAGCACAGCCAGGAAGAGAGGTAATAAATGTTTTGTACCCTGCAATGATGATCAAAGCCTTCAACACATTTATCGCAACTTCTGCAATGCTTGCTAAATTTGTGAACCTGCACTGCTAGGTCAAATTATTCTTAAGCATAAACTCTCCTGAAAATGGGCCCATTTTTTATGCACAGTCCAAACAAAAATCCACACTCTGAACGAACTAAAAGAATCGATCGGTTTAAAAGCACGTGCAAAGTTAAATTCTGAAAAATTGATGTATTAACAGTCTTCTGAATAGAGAAAAAGCTTTACCTCTGCATGACACAACGTACAATAAAGTTGATCTTCCTGTGAGACTTGTTCACAACTGCCACCATCCTTTCCGCATTTGTCTCCGTCAATAAAGCATTGTACCATACCAAACAAGCCCAATGATGGAGAACATGGTTTTACAACTCCAGTTTCTCTGCCTCGCTCTACATCACCTATTTTGTTTGATTTTAGAAGCTCCTTGTTTGATGTAATTTGAGAGAGATTATGGGAGGATGACTGTTCTGCTGGTTTCACAGCGGCTCTTGGACCATCAGTTGCCAAAACTCCAGGATCAGAAGGATCAATGGCTGTGCAACGGATATAGAGAAAGGAGACTGCTAACGCCTGCAAAATAGAGGACGTAACTGCTATGCTATAGCCTGCCAAGAGCTTTGAATTATTATTATGTAGAACAGACATACCACAGGTGAAAACACGCCAACAGCAACATACTCCTTGATTGTGTGTCCCAAGAATGGACAAAGGAACGTGTAAAAGATAGCTGCCAATGAGAAGAAAAGTGTGATAGCAACCACCTGCAAAATTAGCTGTTGAGATTAGAAAAATCATAGGGACAACATGCATTCTTTGAGCACACGCAACACATAACACAATCATGTGCATAGCAAGAGATTAAGTACACCGAATAAGCATGGTATTGCGGAGTGTAAGCATTATGATTATCTCAATGCATAACAGTATTTCATAAAAACGTTTGGCAGTTGCTACATTGAACCTATAATACATTATTAATTGGTCTCATATGATTGTTCTATACTTCTGATGCTTGAGGCAGAAAACTGAGATCGCTATGGATGCTGATGGAATTATTGCAAGTGCGGCAAGGCTACGGGGCTAAATTGTTGTCGTTGGCGACGACGACGGCTGAAAACTGAAAAACTCTAATTGATCTGCTGGCTAAAAACTGAACTGCTGTCTTGGCCGCGATGGGAATAGCGACCGCGACGAGGGAAAGGCTGATCTGCTGTGATACTGTGGCGGGATGCCGAGGGAAGCAAAAACGCTGCTGCTGCTGAAAATGCTGATGCAGAAAATGTTGATGCTGCGTGAGAAAAACGCCAGGCTGCTTTGGTGCTGCGGGCACTGCTTGGTGCTGATAGGTGCTGCTGCCCTCCTATTTATGCGCCCAAGGGCTGCATAAATAGGTACTAAACTCTGGGTCGAGCATGCCCCCCACAACCAGGATGATAAAAAGTCACTTTATTAATAAATGGCCTGCAAGAGGTGGGTTCACACGCAGTTGGGCAAAATTGGTTCACTGAGGTGAAAGTGCTTTGCTTGATGCAGGGTTACTATTGATGCTAGTGCTAATGGGTTGTGCAATCAAAGGGTATGCAGTAAGTGCTTGAACATGCACGTCCTGCGTACAGGCTCACAAAGGTGCCAGAACACTTCCTAGGCTGACCTAAACCCTAGAAGTAAGTACAGCTTGTCCACATGCACATAGGGTTAGATATGCACATGACATCCCCCCCTTTTCAAGGTGAGGTACCGGTATCAAGCTGTATGGCTTCCATACGGTCCGCCAACAACTCTTGGGAGTTTGCGAAGAACTCTTCGCTAGCCCACTCTGTCGTGTGGGTCCCATGATACTTGAACTTCAGGAAAGTCTGCAATGCTTGCTTCTTTGGGCTGCGCTGAAAGAGAGAGAAAATAATCTGCTTCGGCTCCAATGCTTCAACTTCGTCTACGATCTCGGGTTCATCTTCTTTAAGAATCTCCTATGAGGAATATCCTTGAAACCACTTCAAACACAATATCATAGACACATCTATTACTTGTCGAGTGACTGGAAAAAGACTATGCTTCGTAAACGACTGTGCATGAAATGCGGATGAACAATGTGACGGAGTGCCAAACCGGTCACCAAATACATGCCAAAAGTGTGATCTAAACTTGTCTTAACTTGTCTTGCTGACCTAACACTATCAATTGTGGCAAACCACAAAAAGAATACCCATGCTTGATGGACAATGCTCTTGCTGTGACTATGTCTTGCCAAGGAATGAGCATGCAAAACTGACTGACATGATGTACAATCATTAAACATTGCGTATTCCTTGAATGCAAACTTTCTATCTTTCCTAGAGTGTTGTTCATGCTGTAGCCTACCGTGCTCATCCGTGAGTGAATCATGTGCATCGTGCAATACGGCATTCCTATAAAAAGGTAACACATAAAGACGGTGACGAAAATACAAGAGACCGTCACGAATGAGAGACTCGGACAATGCATACGGACTAATCATGCGAACAAAAGATACTTCCTGAATGGGTACTGTGGACCTCGACTCGAGAGCCAAGATCGGTCCTACAAGACTTCTCGTATCTGCAACTGGGTTAGCTTTACTAGAAGCACAATCGATCAAACCACCAAATTGCTCACAAGACTGAAACCATCTAGCTTGACAGTCACCCCAAGGTGTACTCGGTACAGACTGGAGCGACTTGAAGGCTTGTTGATCCTTACAGACAATCAAATCTCTATCATGCAAAAAATGTGTGTCGTGCTTAGGAGAATGAACGACAGAGAGAGGTTTATGTTCATGCAATGACTGATTCTTTTCTAGACTCTGGGACTATATACTGAGAGAGACTGAGACTGCGTGTTTTATCCTCTTTCAAAACATGAGAGTGAGAGATTAATGACACAGATAAAATGTTCTTGTCACACCGAAGAACCACGGAAGGTGCTCCTTCAACTGAGAGAGAGAGAGAGAGAGAGAGAGAGAGAGAGTTTTCTTTCCAACTAACTTGTGGATCATAATCTTTAAACCACTTGATACCAAAAATCATGTCACATCCTTTGAGAGGAGAAACCACAAACTTACGACGAAAACCGACATTTTGAACCAAAACTTTCACATTAGGACATTCATGCGTGAAAGAAGAGTGCATGTCAGGACCAAATCCAGAGATCACAATGGGATCTATTGGAAGAGCTTCTAAACATGCGCTCTTCACGAGAGACACTTATCAAATCATGCATACTACCCGAATCAAACAAGATCACAATGCGCTGACTATTCACATGACCATAACACTGCATGAGAGACTCATTATATGATCATTAGAAACTTGGGACACATTAGTGTTCTCACCGATTGCATTAACAGATGATGTGGATTTTGTGGATTCTTTAGGTGCTTTCTTAGGACAAACTCCTTTTATGTGCCCTTTAGTGTGACATTCAAAACATCTTCCTTCCTTTGCATGCTCGGTTCGTTCTTCGAGAGTTAACCAACCTCCTAAGATTCCTTGAGCAGATTTTTCATTAGGCATCAACTTAGGGGATCCCCGAGTTTTAGCCTTTCCTTTATTATCATTGTGAGAGTTTTGTGCTCTAGGTATAGAGGAAAATTGAGAAGAAGAAGAATTACCATATGCTTGCCATTGGTCTTACCATTTTGTTGTTCTTGAGGGTACTTGACTTGTTTTCCTTCGTCTTACCTTTGTTGTGCTTCATTTCTTGTGCTAGAGTGATTCTCACGGCTTCATGGTAGTCCATAGGGTTGAAGACTTGCACATCAAACTTGATGTACTCATCCAACCCAAAGAGGAAAGTCTCCTTGCAATCCCCAACTTATGCAATTGAACGCCCAATCTGCAAAATACGGTTAGAAAAAGACATAACAGGAGTGTCAATTTTCTTAAGACCTCGCCGCCAATCTTCTCTTAACAGATCAAGATACTACGGTGGCATAAAGCGAGCCTTGAGCTTGTCTTGGAAGTCGCCCCAACTGAGAGAGAGGGGTACGCCATCCTCGGCATGCTCAAGATGCTCAGCCAATTGTGACTCCTGTCAAGCTTGATACCAATTAATGGCATCACCCGCTAGATACATAGCAGTCAAAACTTTATTGTTGCTAGTTTTCTTGTTAGTCGCAAAGTAAACATTAAATTGATGCAACCAAGAATGAATCACAGAAGCATCCACCTTACTATCATACTTACTGAACATCAACTTCTCAGCGACTCAATTGTTGGAGTCGTCACCTCTACCTGTGCTACATGATGACTCCATGGCCTCCTTGAGAGGCTCTGCCTTCGAGAAGAGTACCTATAGGAGCAACTCCTGTAGTCGTTGGTCCCGCTTTTCTTCGGCCGCTATGCGTTGAGCCTCGCGTGCTTGCTCACGCTCGAGCTCCATAGCTGCCCTTCTTTCTTCAGCCGCTATGCGTTGCTTCAGTGCTTGCTCATGCTCGAGCTCCATAGCTGCCCTTCGTTCTTCATGGTCGCGATCCATGGTGGCGCGTTGCGCCTCTTGTTGCAGCATCATCTCCATCATCATCGACTTGACCAAAGTCTCCACAGGGCCTAGTGCAATCCGTGGCGTAGATGGAGATGAGGGAGGATTGGGGAACAATCCTCCTGGTGTAGAGACTTCGTCCTCTCCAACTCCACTCTCATCACCTTCACGCGAAGTATCCATTCCGCTTCTACTGATGACCATGCACTAAGTACTTGGATACTTGAGGTACTAAGGTTCTTGGGGTGCTTGGGTACTTGGGTACTTGGGTTCTTGGGGTACTTGGGTACTTGGGTCCTTGGCTTGCAATCTACGTTTAAGAAGGCTTTTCTCTTCCCAAGCTCAACTCCTTCCTTCAAGTGCACCCCTTGGCAGCCTTGCGCTCACACAAAGGTTGCTTTTCCCCACCTCACGTCAATTGGCTTGCCGCTAAGTGCAAGGTCCGCTCTCAATGAGTGGAAAAGAGGAACGAGGGGAGGCTGGACAAGCTCTTCTTTTCTGGGTTACTTGCACCGCGATGGGAATGGAGACTGCGATGAGGGAAAGGCTGATTTGCTATGGAACTGCGGCGGGATGCCAAGGGAAGCAAAAAATCCTACCGCAAAAACGCCGCTGTTGCAGAAAATGCTGGTGCTATTGAGAAAAATGCCAAACTGATTTGGTACTGCGGGCATTGCTTGGTGCTGATAGGTGTTGCTGCCCTCCTGACTTCTTCAGCCAATTACTAGCGCCCAAGCCTCAAGGACTGCATAAATAGGTGCTAAACTCTGGGTCAAGCAGCCCTCCTCATGCCCTCCACGACCAGGAAGATAAAAGTCACTTTATTAATAAATGACCTGCAAGAGGTGGTTTTCACGCAATTGGGCAAAACTGATTCAATGCGGTGAAAGTGCTTGTGCTTGATGCAGGGTACTGATGCTAGTGCTAATGGGTTGTGCAATCAGAGGGTATGCAACTACTCTAAGTGCCTTGACATGCACGTCCTGCATACAAGCTCACAAAGGTGCCAGAACGCTTCCTAGGCTGACCTAAACCCTAGAAGTAAGTACAGCTTGTCCACATGCACATAGGGCTAGATGTGCACATGACAGTAGCCATGTATCTCAGTCGCATAATGAAGCCATCCTCCATAGTACGAAGAAAGTGCCCTTGATAGAAGGCAATCTTTGTCCCCAAGTCCTTCAAAGGTGCAAGCCATGTCATCTTGGTATCCAATTGAGTGAGATCCTGTCTCATGATCTTGGTAATCTTTGAGTGGCTTAAAGTAAGAGATGGTGCGTCTAGAGAGTGCTAAAGCCATGAAGTTGAAACATTAGCGCATACTAGCATACTAGCATGAGGTGTCACCCGTATGTGCGCGCACACACCAGAGAGAGAGAGAGAGAGAGAGAGAGAGAGAGAGAGAGAAATGAAATGATATATTAACATCTTCAAAAGGCCCAAGTGACCTATGAGACCAAAAGGTTACAAAGTGCTGAATCGGATAAAATGTCAGAGTACCAAAAAATAAAAGGTATTGAAAAAAAGGTTATTGTAGATTCCTAAACTGCTATACGTGAGCTAAGCAGCTAACTGGGGCTGTGTAGGATATGAGTTGAGGGTGAATGTGATGAGTGAGGGCTAATACAATGTGGGTGTGGGTGGATACAATGAGTGAGGGCTGATACAATGTGGGTAGGGTGTGCGATCATCAAAATCACAAGAGGTCCATCATTGGTCGCCGGCGGATCTCATCAATATCCTCCATGCTCAGTACTCTAATTGGGCGCCGCGCATATCGGGCTAGAATGATATGAATCCTTTGATATAGCCTCCGGCAATGCTGCAAAGTCCTTCGCAATCGTGGGCGTCTACATCTCCCTAGCTCGGTCGCTTGGTCAATCAACGTGCCGCTAGTGTGGCAAGAGAATGCGAGCTCTGTTGTGATAAGACTCCTCTGGCTGCCAGTGTCGGGTCGAAAGAAATCCATGATCCATCTCTGAGACTGGCTATCCTTTCTCCACAACAGGCTCTCTCTGTGTCTGCGAAGCTCGAGTAGAAACAATCTAAGACATCTCTGGTCCTCACGACTCTAGAGGGTGGTCCAAAGCCCTCTATAAACAAGCAGTGAAAGCAACCTCATATCTCATAGTACACCCGGCATTGGCATATGTAATGCAACTCTGTCTTAGTCTCCATGTAAGGTGCAATGGAAGTGATTGTTGACTTTGCTCAAGATGAATGCTCCGAATTGTGCTCAAGGGTTCCTTTTACTTACGGAAGGGAGAGCCTTCCGTTCCTTTAGTGAGAGAGTGCAAATGATCATAAACAAAGAGAAACAAAAGAAGCGTGTTCACTTTGAAGGAGTACTCAGTTCTTCTTCTTCTTCTTCTTCTTCTAACTTCTTCTAGCTCTTCAGATTCGAGCGAAGAAGTCAGAAAAGGTAAAAACCGAAGCAAGAAACAACGCTTCAGAAAGGGCAAGAAAAAGGCAAAGTAGGTTAAATCTCGCCAGAGACTGATAGTTCTAATGAGGACTCGTCTACAGACAGCTCAGATTCCGATGACGGAAACTTTTATGCGAACAAGAAGAATTTTTTAAAGCCAACCAGTATGACTTTCTCGACGATAAAAGCAAGAAAGTCCGAGAGTTTAAGGAAGGTGGCCACTCGATCAAATTTGATACTTTTTCAGGATACTCAGATGCTTCGAAGGCTTTGTCTTTTATACAGCAGTTTGACATCGCTTTCGCGGGAGGACGCTACTCAGAGTACTCCAAGATTCGGAGAGCTGCCTCTTACTTTAAGGGGAATGCTCGCACTTGGTGGTCCACGCTTCTTTTAAACAAGACTGCGCCAGTTAAATGGCTGAAATTTAAGAAGCTTTTTATTTCTTCTTGGTTGACGCAAAAATATGAACGAGATATACGAGCTGCTTGAAACTCTCTTCGGATGACCAAGAAAGATACAATCAATGCTTACTGTGAAAGATTCTGGAGCTCTTTTCTACCCGCCTCTTCATTCAAGAAGATCTCATTCAGAGAACAGATTGAGCGGTTCACCTTGGGTCTACCTACAGAGATCCGAGATCACTGCTTGGAACAGAAGTCAGCTTCTATTCAGGAGTTGATGAGTCATGCGAAGCGGGGCTTTGCCATTCACTCTGGCAGTGAATGGCAGTCTGACCTACCCCACAGATGAGGCCATGACCCAACGAGCCGAACAGACTTCTGGGAATGAAAGTAGAAAGAAAAAGCGCAACCCAGAGAAAAAGGATGCACGACCCAAGCTTACTCCTCAGAAGCGAGCTCGATTCATCAAGGAGGGGAAGTGCTTTGGATGCGGGGAACATGGACATATCTCCGCAAAGTGCCCTAAAATGGCACAGAAAGAACGAAACGATAAGGACGACGACAGGCCTGAGAGTTCGAGAGCGGCTGAGGAACGTGGACAAAAAGGCAAGATGAAAATAGGCCTGAGAGTTCGAGAGCAGCTAAGGAACGTGGACAAAAAGGCAAGATGAAAACAGGACTGGTTCCAGATTGTGTGGGTACCGATCCCGACACCATGGACGAGAGTACAGAACTTGGCCGAGCTTGGGGCAAAGTGAAAGATCAAGAGGCCCTGATCTTCTTTGATGGAGGAGCCAGGGCCAACTTCATTTCACCGGAATTGGCGGCGCGGCTCGAGATCACTCCCGATCGGATGGGACCACTTGCGGAGGCAGTTCTAGCGGCACCCGGCAGGGACGTAGCCATTACACCTGTCATTGGCAAACTTCGGTTGCATTGTCAGGGGTATTTGGGGAACGAGGACTTCTTCATAATGCCTTTGGAGGGTTGTGATGTTCTCTTAGGGATTCCCTGGTACCACAAGAACAACGCCGTGGTCGATTATCGGGCGAGGAAAACGACTTTGACTACAGAGAAGGGCAGAACTATTGTACTTGATATTAAACTAAAGGGCGAGTCTATCCCTATTGTATCGACTTCGGCCATTTCAAAATTAATGAAATCCAGTCTGTTTGTTTACTCAATCTTTATGAAAGAATTAAGCGATAATGGTAGGACAAATATGTCTAAACTTGATAAAGAATGCCAAGATTTTCTCCACTCTCAAGGCCTACCAGGTGAGTTACCACCTGCTCGTCCTGAAGATCATACCATTGATCTGATACATGGAAGCACACCACTGAACCAGCCACCTTACCGTGTGAGCCGAGCACAGAATGAAGAGATTATGAACCAAGTGAAATACCTCTTGGAAAAGGGTCTTATCCAGCCTAGTACTTCACCGTATTGCTCTCTAGTGTTGTTGGTTTTGAAGAAAGACGAATCTTGGAGAATGTGCATCGATTATAGAGCTCTCAACAAAATCACCATCAAGAACAGATTTCCGATTCCTAGGATCGATGATATACTCGAAAGGTTACAGGGATCCTCGTGCTTTAGCAGGATTGACCTGAAGAGTGGATATCATCAGATCCGAATCGCGCTGGGAGACGTTTACAAGACAGCCTTTCGGACTACTTTTGGGTTATTTGAGTTTTTGGTGATGCCTTTTGGCTTAACAAATGCTCCTGCGACATTTAACCAGATGATGGACAAGATTTTTCGAGAGTACAGACTATTTGTTGGCACTTTCTTTGACGACATCATTGTTTTCTCCAAGAATGAGGCAGAACACAGAGATCATCTGCTTCAGATCTTTCAGGCATTACGAGATCATAAGTTAGTGATTAATGCAAAGAAAAGTGAATTTTTCCTACCAGAGATACACTTTTTGGGACACATTGTCTCAGCAGCAGGAGTGCAAATGGATCCGGCCAAGATAGAGACTATGATTGGCCCGATTTGAAGAATGTCCATGAAGTTAGAAGCTTATTGGGACTGTGTTCGTACTACAGGCGGTTCATACGAAAGTTTGCAGAGGTTGCTTCCCCTTTGCATATCTTGACACAGAAAGGAGTCCCTTTCTCGTGGGGATCCACAGAGGTGACTGCCTTTCAGACATTGAAAGAGAAATTGACTACCGGACCAGTTTTGACTTTGCCGGACTTGCAGAAGTCATTTGAAGTATATTGTGATGCTTGTGGTCGTAGTCTGGGTGCGGTCTTAATGCAAGAAGGCCATGTCATTGCTTACAAGAGCAGATTGTTCTCTAGGCCGGAGATGACACCACAGATTTATGAGAAAGAGCTTTTGGCGGTTATCCATGCTCTTACTCAGTGGCGGCATTACCTACTCGGAGCGGATTTTACTGTCTTTACAGACCATCAGAGTTTGCGCTACTTGTCACAGGAGCAGCTTTCAAAAAAGCAGATACAATGGGCGAATGTCACAAACAGGAGCGCATAGCAATATAAAATATACTCGGATAAATAAAATTTATCACTTAATATTGAAGCCAGAGGATATAGAGAGAAATAGATAGAGAGAGAGAGAGAGAGAGAGATAAAGTGAGAAGATCGACACAGTACTGGGGACCAAAAGATGGGCTGGTCCCCCCCCCGTAATAGTATCTTTATTACTGAGAAGAAGTCTATACAAGCACTTGAACCGAACGTATTACCACGTTCATTCTAGAATAAGACTTGATGGTTCCCGGAAGCCTCAGCTTCCGATTCCTAGGGCAAAACCCTATTCCAAGGAACTTCCGTTCCTTATTCCAATTCCTCGAGAATCAAGGTTCTCGCCTCTGAATCTCACCTTCCAGACTCAGGGCATGGCATCCCTGCAACTCTTTTCCAACTCTCTTTCCAGAGTCCTCTTCCCGCAGAACAACTCTGCTTTCCCGGACACGAAGTCCTTACTTGGGAATCCCAACTTCCGGATCGCAACTTGAGAGACTACCTCTTTCCGATCCGTGGATCTACTTCCCAAACTCGGATACGATACCCTTGGGCTGATCTGGCTATAGTTCCTCAGAGCGCTTTTCTCCTGCAGAGGCTCATGCCTTCCTCTGCTCCTACTCCCTCACGAAGAGGAAGTACACCTGCAATCAAATACTCAAAGATCAGAACATGAAAATCGTTACCTTCAAAGTCTCGACGCTCAAAACGCAACTCGATTCTCGAAAAGCAATTCCTCGGAAGAGATATCTCCATAGAAAATCCTCTCTTCCAATCCTACACACAAAAGAGGTGTGTTCTCGGGTTCCTTCTCGTAAATCAGCCCCGTCTACAACGTTTATGGGCTAAAAACAGAGAAAAACAGCAACTTGTCGCGATGGAAACACGCTTCGTAGGCACTTCTTCGCGAGGGAACTCGCGCACTAGGTCTTGGCGACATCTGGCACACTTGGGGCAGCCATGGGCATCACCGGCAACGTCTTCTTTACGGCTGAAATCTGCAGCAGCATCTCCTCCTTGCAAAGATTGGTCCTCCCCTCTAAGTGAGGGCATGTGATGCTTTTATAGCTCCTAGCCACGGGCACGAATAGCTGCTCGCGTAGAGATCGCGGTCTTTTTTTTTTTTTTTTTTAAATAAATTTTTTTTTCATTTTTTTTTTTTATGTTCTGCCAAAAAAAGAGAGAGAGAAAACGTTGGCTGATCTGTTGCCTTATTTATCAGATGGCTGTCCACTTATTAAGTGGGCGGCCGGCGTATTTTAAAAATAATCTGAACCTGCCCAAAAACTCAATAAAACCTTATAAGTTAAAAACAATGCTTTCACAGCACTTCCCAGGCGTCCCTGGATGCAATCACATACACAGTTCCAATGCAGACATAGACATCCTCGCGAGAAAGCATCTGCTTTCCCAAAAGGCAATCCCGCTTTCTCAAAAAGCATCTGTTTTTCCTCAAAGTTTCCTCTGAACCCATCTTCATTCAAGTGCTTGCCTTTTCCTTGTGCACAATTCTAACACAGTTCGGAATTTCCTCCCGACTATGGATATTCCCTTTCCGATGCACCCGTTGTGGGGGGGGGTGAAAACACACACAGCGTCTCTATAACGACCCGACACACACTCTTGAGAAGATACACACACACACTATGGGGCACCACTCGGCTTACACAACACACCTGGCCGAGACAGGGAACACACCTATGGAGTGAGAGGAGAGAGACTATCCACTTGCCCACTCCACACAGTGACACACACACACACACACACACACACTCAGCTCAAAAGAGGGGAACTTCCGATAATTAGATACAAATGAGCTTGGGCCAACACCAAGGGGCAAATAGCTCACACAAAATGGGTAAAATATACCAGATACAATCACAAATTGGAGAAGAAGCTTCGCTCATAGGAGAAACTTACACAACCAAAACAGCAGAAAAAGAGTGAGGAATTTGGCAAAATGAACAGCGCCATCGCGTCCGGAACGGCCCAAAACCCCAGTCTACAATGTCAAAGTGCTCAAATCCGACCTCGGATGAGCAATTTACGGCCAAAACAGGCTCCAAAAACCCCAAAAACACACTTGTGGCTGTTCCTCCTCTCTTCTCCACGTTTTTGCTGGTCTTCTCTCTGTTTTTTTAGTTCCCACACTTAGCTTTATTAGTGGGGCACCCTTGGCCTTTTAGATGACCTCAAACGGACCCCAAACAGGCCAAAAACTGACCTCGCAGTGCATAGCTGTCACCTTTTTGCATCATCCGCACACCTGGCACTCAACTTTTTCCAATAATGCATCCCGCCACCACGTGAAGTAGCCCCAAAAATATGGTCCTCATGATGACCTTTCTGCATAATTATCATAAGAAAACACCCACGTTGTGTCCGTCCTCATCTGCGTGCAAATATTGACCCCATTCGGCCTCCTGACGCCACTAGATGCCATCTGACGTACCTGCTTACCTCATGTCGTCGGCCCGCGGATAGCTTCCTCGAGACGTTTTACGCGCTACCAACTCCTCATTATTGTAGAAAAAACGCACCAGTACTGGTGATAGTGAAAATCGATGCACTGTGTACATCCTGTCCTACCTGTACACATGTGGGCCCCACGTAACTACCTGGCTCTGGAAAATGGGCAATCCTTTATTCGATGCACCATGCATGGGTATGTACATATGCGCAATCCCTTGCTCCAAAAAACTCCTGACATAATTTGCCCACCCCCTAGCCTGCTAGAGCATTCATGCTCAGCAGCAGCACTAGTAGATGCTCATTCCACCTGGATCAAAAGGCCAAAGGCATATCGCCTGATTCACAAGAAGCATCATAACACCACACCTACATTTGTCAACAATCAACCAAAATGCACCATAGGTATATTCAACTAACACATCCGCCCTGTCTAGAGTTCCAAAAGCATAAATATTGCATGCCACATTCAACCCAACCGATAGAAACAACTCAAGTGACTCATCACCTGGTATCTTGGCTTCACCAGCCATAACAACAACCTGCAAATCATGCACCCAAGTAGCTAAAAGCATTGTGTGAAGGTAAAGTTGTTGATATCCAAAGCACAAAAGTATCCCCGCAGCACACATATCCGTAGCATAGGCATCCACATAGCTGAGATTGGACTCATATATGTCAAACCCCTTCTCATCATCATAAGCATACTCATCATCACACATAACTTCATCCACATCATAATCATGGCTATCACCACTATCCATAGCTTCTAGCATGGGTTCATCAGTCTCCAAGAATACAGATCCCTGCTCTAAACCGCAATCATGCTCACAAATCGGTTCGATCACTGCACATACATCAAAATATGGCTTCAAAACAAGCTCCACATCCAACAAATCCACAAAATGGTTCTCAACCTTGCCCTCTTCCCTAATTTCCAAGGAACTAGTATCCATAGATACGTGCTCATCATCAATAACCTCAACCTCACACTCACAGCCAAAATCACAAGGTACAAAAGTAGCCAATGCATCCTCTTCAAGACTTTTCAATCCTGTATCCAAAGCATTACTCGCCTCTTTAGGCTCTTCCATAAACCTGTCAACCTGCAAGACCTCTTTACGCTTCACAATAGACCTTGGGAAGAAACGAGAAACATCATAGGATAGGCTACTTTTCACCTGCTTAGGCTTAACTTCATCTTCCATGTCAAATCCATCTTGCACATGCATACTTATATTGATACCATGTTCCTCAAGACGCTTAAACTTCCATTCCTTGTGCTTTGCAATGCATACTGCATCTTCAAAAGACTCGGGCCTCTTCGACTCAACCTCGAACCGCAACCAAGGTGACAAACCATCAACAAAAAAACTTTTCTTCAATGAACAAGGGGGGGTCTCATCCTTAAGAGCAACACACCAACGAGTCCATAAATCTGTAAAACCTTGTACATAGGCATCAACACCTTGACAAGAACCTTGCTTAAGAGCATTGAGCTCATTCCATACTGCATTTGCATCTTCAAAAACCTGGAAACGCTGTAAAAAAGCTTTTATAAACTTGTTAAGACTCAAACCATAAGAAGAAGCCATTGCTTCTTTAGCTTCCAAATCCATGAACCAAACACGGGCCTCATCTTTCAAAAGCAATCCAAATAGCCTCAAAATCTTCTCCTCATCACACATATTGTTGCTTATGCATGCCACCTCGACTTGCTCCAGAAAGTCTTCCGCATCTTCACCACTTCTTACATGAAATTCCGGATAAGAGAAAGCCATGGCTACCCAAGTTTCAATGCTTTGAGAACCTCTTCGAACAAACGTGCAAGAATCCAAAACTTTTCACTACTCAATCCCCAGAAACTTCAATGGAGCTTAGTTTTAGATAAGGACAAACACATGCACATCAAATGAGTTTTCATAGTTGATCATTGGAATTACAAGAGGCAAAGGATATTTCAGGATCTCTCTTAATCTTCTTGGCCCGAACATAAAGACTATGCGCTGCTGGAAAAAAATCTTCTTGGACACATGAACATTTATCTGGATTCTCTGAGTTAAATGAAAAGGAGTGAATTGAGGGCCATTTTGATCATCCATTAAAGTCAACCATGCAGCTCCCAAGAAGGCACACCTGACTTATCCTCTGATTTTGCCAAAATTTCAGTAGCATAACAACATAAATGGCTCAAAAGACCAAAAGACCAGCCATCATAACTTGGAAAAATTTTGACAGAGTTTCCCCAGAAGTAGAGCAGTAGGAATCCAAAATATAGGCTGTATATGTATGCATAAACTGTCAACCATAGAACCCGAGCATCAAATAGGACTCACTAGTACATAGCCTATGGCGAGGTCACAAAAAGGGTGCTCCAACTACCTGTATCACCGAAAGGATCTCCACATTTGAGAATTCCCCAGCTCACTAAAAACCTCACGCTATCGACCCTCACACGAAGGCTAATGCAAATTGCGTATAGTCAAGTCTCAGAAATGACTATCTTCCAGACCAAGTCTCAGAATGGGACTGCCAAATACAACCAAGCCTGGCTCCACAAATACGAACAATGGCAGTTTCCACAAGTAACGTACAATCCAACAGACAATGCGCTCAAACAGGCGCCAAGTGATGCATACCCACAACAATTGCAAGTGACTCCACTGTCAGTATATCACTGTACTCCAGCTACCTGTACATGTGTGAATCACCTTTACCTGTACCTGTAACCTGTAATCTGTAACTTGTAACTTGTAACCTACAACCTGCAATCCTGAATCTCGAAGCTTGAAGCTCGAAGCAGAAGGTACTCGAAGAAGATCCTCCGTGGGGGCGCCAAAAGAATGTGGGGGGGATGAAAACACACACAGCACCTCTATAACGACCCGACACACACTCTTGGGAAGATACACACACACACACTATGGGGCACCACTCGGCTTACACAACACACCTGGCCGAGACAGGGAACACACCTATGGAGTGAGAGGAGAGAGACTATCCACTTGCCCACTCCACACAGTGACACACACACACACACACACACACACACACACACACACTCAGCTCAAAAGAGGGAAACTTCTGATAATTAGATACAAATGAGCTTGGGCCAACACCAAGGGGCAAATAGCTCACACAAAATGGGTAAAATATACCAGATACAATCACAAATTGGAGAAGAAGCTTCGCTCATAGGAGAAACTTACACAGCCAAAACAGCAGAAAAAGAGTGAGGAATTTGGCAAAATGGACAGCGCCATCGCGTCCAGAACGGCCCAAAACCCCAGTCTACAATGTCAAAGTGCTCAAATCCGACCTCGGATGAGCAGTTTACGGCCAAAACAGGCTCCAAAAACCCCAAAAACACACCTGCGGCTATTCCTCCTCTCTTCTCCACGTTTTTTCTGGTCTTCTCTCTGTTTTTTCAGTTCCCACACTTAGCTTTATTAGTTGGGCACCCTTGGCCTTTTAGATAACCTCAAACGGATCCCAAACAGGCCAAAAACTGACCTCGCAGTGCATAGCCGTCACCTTTTTGCATCATCCGCACACCTGGCACTCAACTTTTTCCAATAATGCATTCCGCCACCACGTGAAGTAGCCCCAAAAATATAGTCCTCATGATGACCTTTCTGCATAATTATCATAAGAAAACACCCACGTTGTGTCCGTCCTCATCTGCGTGCAAATATTGACCCCATTCGGCCTCCTGACGCCACTAGATGCCATCTGACGCACCTGCTTACCTCATGTCGTCGGCCCGCGGATAGCTTCCTCGAGACGTTTTACGCGCTACCAACTATAACCGGCCTGTTCAATCCAAAAAGGGCGGTAGACTTTACTTTAAACCTTGATTTAGCTTTCACCCATTATTAGTCGTCTATTTTACCTGTACTTTCAAGACACAACAAAGGGGAGAGGGATACAGGCTGCTAGATTGCACCTGTATGAGTAGACCGACACCAGATTGGCCCCTAACTTAGGCGCCCCTTTCGGTATTTCTTTATTCTTCAAAAGAGGGAATAAACGTTGTGAATCCCTACAAGCTGCCCCGCACAAACTCGGCTGAATTTCCACTGTTCCAGCCCGATTTCGGCAGCATAACTATACTAGGACACTTCACAGTCAGTATTCCCACGCATTGATTGACTTTCCCGACGCATACGGGCACTTCGCAAGACCTGGCGAGAATCTGCAGCACGCTGAATTCTCTGTTTTCAGCCCTGAAAATGCGCCAGATCACCTGTATAGCGGTCCCCTTGCATCCCCGAACCTCTTGGGGGTATTAGGGTCCGTTTAGGGCCAAAACCCTAAACCTGCAAAAATACACAGCAGGTTGTAATTTACTGTTTCGGGCTCCGTTTCGCGTGCCGGTCGCATCCGTAGCAAGTCCTCGAGCTCCCGCACCTGTAGGGCTACTTGCCCTTTGAATCGGACGAGATTTCTGGCGTGAAACTCTCCGAATTCACCTGTACCTGCGGGGGGATTAGCCGCTAGCTAATCCAGTACCTGTGCAAGAGGCTCTTGCCTCGGCAATCGCACATGAACCCACACAACTGTACATTGGTCAAATGAAGAGCCCACTAGAGGGGCATAACATACTGCCAAAGGGGAGAGAGAGGGCAGTGCGTAGCGTGCAGGGCATCACTCCTGGCACCGCACTGTGCATAAGAGGGAAAGCAAGCACTCCATAGCTCTTAACCTGTGACAAAAAACTGAAAATGAGGCTCTCCCCCTCCTAAATTCAGCGCCACTTCTTGTTGCATGAGGCAAGTGCACCAGAAGGTGCCACTTGGCACATTTATAAGCATTTTCCCGTTTCGGGGTTGCCGTCTAAAAATATCCCAACCGGTTGCCCAGTTGACTTCACGACAGAGTAAGAAAATGTTCCCCTTGTCATTCCGGAGGTAATGACGTCAACACATTTTCAGGTCCCAAAATAGCAGTTCCCTAAATTTTAGGAGATGCTGCCATTGTATCTTTCTAGGTCATCCGATCCTCTTTGTACACTGCGGCCACACCTAGAATTGAAATGTAGCCTCTGTAGCAAAGGATTCCACTTTGGCTAGTCAATGACCCCACTTGGCTAACCATAGTCCTTGTCCAACCTTAGTGCTCTCTTGCCCTCAGGCCTGGACTGCCTCTGGACAGTTCCACACTAGCTATGCAATGCAGGGCAGTTAGATTTCCCGAGGGGTGTTTCCAAAAAGTGAAAGTAAATAGATAATAAGAAAGAAATCAACAAAAAGGATAGATAGTAGTCACACGTTGGTGACACCAACTCCTCATTATTGTAGAAAAAACACACTGGTACTGGTGATAGTGAAAATCGATGCACTGTGTACATCCTGTCCTACCTGTACACATGTGTGCCCCACGTAACCACCTGGCTCTGGAAAATGGGCAATCCTTTATTCGATGCACCATGCATGGGTATGTACATATGCGCAATCCCTTGCTCCAAAAAACTCCTGACACCGTCACCCACCTTGTGACGCATCAGGAATACCCATCACCTAGTCCTTTCCTACCGAACTTACGGTACAGTCTCCTTCACGATGCTCTATGTCACCCATCCTATGACGCATCAGAGATGTCCGATCCCGGATGGTCGGATACTTCTTACCGATGCTCCCTGTCACCCATCCGATGTGGCGCATCAGAAGTACCCGTTCCTGGTGGCCTTACAGATATTCCCTTTCACAGTGCTCCCGTCATTACTCTGAATGACGCACTAGGAATATTCTGTACTCGGATGTCTCCAGTGAGAAAAACCCTCTCACTTAAAATTCCAATAATTCATTTAGAATTAGTTTCTTGGTGTTCCAAGCGAGAAAACCCTCTCACTTATAAATCCGATAATTCATTTAGAATTATATTTCTGTCAGATAAAGCCAATTTAGCAACAACGAACATCTTGTCACAGTTCCACTTCCAAATTGTCCATGTGCAGGGACAGAAGAATGTGGTGGCAGATGCTTTGTCTCGGAAGCCGTTGGTTCTGGCTATTTCCGCGATACATCATAGGAGCTTCGAGGATATGGTCAATCAGTATGCCACAGATATAGATTTTGCAGATATTTTCACACGGATACGGGATGGGGAGACAGTAGCAGGATACTCCATTCAGGAAGGCTACTTGATGAGAAAAACCATGTTGTGCGTTACATAGCCGTTGAGGGAAAAGGTTATAACTGAATGCCACTGTCCACCTCTTACGAGTCACCGCGGCATTGCTACCACCATGAAGGGGGTAGAGAGATACTTCTTTTGGCCGAGACTCAAAAAGGATGTGGAAGAGTTTGTGCGCAGTTGCTTAGTATCAGAAGGTCAAGTTTGACAGGCATAAGGCACAGGGATTGTTACAACCTTTACCATACCCACCCGCCCCCGGGAAAGTATTGCAATGGATTTCATTTTTGATCTCCCAAGAACACAGAGTGGTCATGATGGTATCTGGACTGTTATTGACAGATTTAGCAAACAGGCTCATTTCATTCCAGTATAGAAAACAATCAAGCCGGATCATTTAGCGAGACTGTTTGTGGCCCAGATCTTCAGATTACATGGCATGCCTGAGACAATTGTCTCCGACAGAAACCCCAGATTTACGAGTTTGTTTTGGAAGGCAATTTGGGAGAACATTGCCACGCGGTTGCAGATCTCGTCATCATTCCACCCGCAGATTGATGGGCAATCTGAGATTGCAAATTCAGTGATTCTAGATTTATTGAAGTCTTATATCTCAAATCAGAAGACTCAATGGGAAAAGTACTTACCTTTGGTGGAATTTGCCTACAATAACACGATACACTCTTCGACGGGGAAGGCGCCATTTGAGATTGTTGAAGGTGCTGCAAAGGTTCCACCCTTCCTAAGCACGAAAGATAAGATTTTTGAAGCGGATGAATATACGTGAGATTTGGATACGGCTTTTGCCAAGGTTCGCGAGACTTTGCAGAAGTCTCAAGAACGACAGAAAAAGGCAGCAGATCACCATCGTCGCGACTTGAAATCGAAGGAGGATGATTGGGTGCTCTTACGTTTTGAGAGGGCACGCCTAAGAAAGAAAAAGGGAAAGGAGAGGCTTTTTCCAAAGCTTAGTATGCGATACTACAGACCTTTCCAAATCACTGAAAAGGTAAATGATGTCTCCTTCCGATTGAAACTGCCAGATACTTGGAGGATTCACAATGCATTCCATGTGAGTCTCTTGAAACCTTTTAAGGGTGATGTGTCTGATGATGGGGAGCCTGATGAGCAACCCGAAGTGGAAGAAAACGAGGAGATCCTTGTTCCTGAACAGATTTTGGCACACAAGGATACGAAGAATAAAGCTAAAGTCCGAAGGCGGTTCTTGGTTAAGTTCAAGAACTATCCTGCATTGGATGCGAAGTGGATGGAGGAGGAGGACCTAGCAGATACTCCTCAGATTGTGAAACTTTACCTCGATGCTTTTGGTTTAGTATAGTCTACTCCAAACGGAACCCAGAATTCAGCTTGGCCAGAGATCTGGTGCAATGGGATGCACAAGAGGGGAGTTACTCCGCTCCTTTGTCAACAAATGCCTTGATTTAGATACTAGAGTCACTGAAGTCTCTTTGAGCTTCAGGGATACTGAAAGCTGACAGTATTCTGCTGTATGACTTTAATGAAATGGAATTCCTCATTATGATACTGATTTGTTATTGACTTCTTTTAAGTGCAGGAACTGATAGACGAAATGACTGCAGCATTTTGGTCTGATTGATCTCGAATAGACATGGTTGCAATAGGAGTTAGTCAATCGGACATCGATAAGGTCCGGATTGGACCTAGATGCGATTGCTAGCTACATTGCCGATAAATCATGGTCTAAGATCCGAATGAATGTTGAATGTCATGTGATGTCTAGTGATGTCCTGTGATGTCATGTGATGTGACTGTCGATTTGGTACATGTGCTAGATGTGTGCTAGATTACAATGCTTTCAAGAGGGGGGTATGTCACAAAGTGATGACGTGGCTACCGACAACAAAAACCCTAATTTTTGCCAGACACCCTAAAATTCTTGCAAACCCTAATTTCTGCCAAAAACCCTAATTTTGCAAAAACCCTAATTTTTGGAAACCCTAACCCTAACTGCTGGCTAAAACCCTAAAGTGGTTGGAAACCCTAAAAGCAGGCGGCAATGCCACGTGGCAACAGTGTACGGATTTCCGAAAATCATGGAGGCTGCTTTTCATCCTCCTAGCGACGCAATCTAGCATGCTTTTTTTGGCTACGCTTTGGATACAGAGAGAGAAAGGGAATATTTTGCTTTATTTACTCTCTTGCAAGAGAGAGGGAGAATGGTTGCTTTTGAACTGGAAGCTTTTGGGACTCTGCTTTTGGGCATCCCTTGTAATCTTTAAATACGCGGTGAGAGGCTCACTTCTCAGAGCATCTGGACGCAGAGTCTAGGAGTGAAACCCTAACCGCTCTTTGTACTTTGACATTGATTTAATACATAAAGAAATACCGAAAGGGGCGCCACTCTTTGGGGCCAATATCTCTAGGCACGGAACTCCGTTGGGCCAGTGCAAATCTATTGTGATATGTGAATTGTTTTGAAGTGGTTATTTGGTGCTGTGGTGATTGATTCTTGACTTGGAGTGTCCAAGTTTGTTACATCAGCCATAGCGTTTTTGGATCAGCATACCATCCTAGCGTTTTGCAAATCCTTTGCGACGGAACAGTTAGAAGCATCAGCGTTTTCAGTTTTCAGCACTTAGGCACAGTAGAACGACCCCCGAACCTCGCAGATCTCACCTTCTCGCAGCAGATCCTCGCCGCACGATCAAATCCCGCAAAGTTTGCAGTTTCAGCCCGGAAAACGCAGATTTCAGCATCTGCGTTTTCAGCCCGTCGTCGTCGCATCGTCGTCATCAACATCGTCACCGACATGAGTCAGAATTCAGCAGATAAAGATTTTCAGATTTCAACCATTAGCATTTTCAGATTTCTCGTCGTCCTCATCGTCGGCAAGTCAAAGCATTGTAGAGATTTGTGCAATCAATAGTAGACCGCTCTCGCCATAGAGAGTGGGGCCTTCGAAGGAGGGTTTGACAACATTCTGGTGTCGTATTCTTCTCTCTCTATCTCTCAGTCTCAACACCTTCATTCACAGTGTTCATCACTTTGTTTGTGTCCATTGCACTCTCTCACTAAAGGAACGAAAGGCTCTCCCTTCCGTAAGTGAAAGGAACCTTGAGCACACTTCGGAGCACTCATCTTGAGCAAAGTTCAACATTCATTTCCGCTACACCTTACACCAGTTTCCCAACAAAGTCACTTATTAATAATATGTGAAAAATGGCTAAAATAGGGAAAATGGGTTCTGTGCACTGTAAAATGCTCATGATGGCTACTGACCGTCATACTGATGATCATGTTGTGTGCAACCACAGGATATGCAACTACAGTACCTGGATATGCACGGCTTGCACACAAGCTCACAAAGGTGCCAGAACACTTCCTAAGCTGACCTGAACCCTGGACTTGAAGTAGCTTGTCCACATGCACATAGGGTTAGATGTGCACGTGACACTCCATATGGCATAAGGGACATATCCTGGCCTCTATTGGTACTCCTCTATGTTTGCCAGCCTCGACCCAAAGCTGGTGTGAAGCTGTGCGTATCTAGCCGATAGCACATCGTATCCCATGAGATAAGTGAGTGTCTGAAACCGGCCCATGGTAGGCGGTAGGCTTTGGCTTTCAACCGAAATTCTTTACTTTAGACTTTACGACACAAAGGAACTTCAAAAATAAGCATGTGACTGGAATTCAACACTTCAAGACAAACCACGGCCTGGTAGCTAGAGCGCTACCAAGCAGATAACGACACCATGTTGGCCCCGTAGACTTGCGCCCCTTTCGGTATTTCTTTATTCTTATTATACTTGAGAAAAACCTGTAAACTTCCGCAAGCTGTCCCACTTTTATCGGGCTGAAAATTCCTCAACTCCAACCCGATTTCGGCAACATAACCACAGTCGAAGTCTCCACGGACAAAATCCCAAGCAAACATAGACTTTCCACGCACTTTAGAGCTCTTTGCAAAACCTGGCGAGAAATTGCAGCTCGCTGAATTCTCTGTTTTGCGCTCCGATCTGCGTGCCGATCACTTTTCTGGGTGGCCCTCGAGCTCTCGCACCTGTAGGGTCACTTGCCCCTTGAATTAGACGAGATTCCTCGCGGGAAATCTCTCCAAAATGGCCTATACAAGCACCCAATGCTTTCCCGAGGCTCCCCTGACAAATAAACGATCCGAACCCTTGCACCTAGCCCTCACCAAGCTGTCCAAACCTGTCCATGGCTGTAATTGCAGGTTTTTGACCCAATTTCGCCAACATAACGACACAAATATCCCTATAGGTCAAAAGTACACGTCCAGGACACTTTCCCTTGCGGAATGGAAGCTTTCCAGTGAGCTGCAGGTCAATTTCAGCATACTGTAATTTTCTGTTTTGACACTGTTTGGTACCTACTGCCCTGTACATGCATCCCAAGGCCTTTCCGAAGCTCCCCTGGCAATTCCCTGCAGTGTAGGTGCAAAACCCTAAACCTGCAGTAAAACACAGCAGGCTGTAATTCTCTGTTTTGGACCGTTTCAAGCGGAGCGAGCACGCCTACGCGTGTCTCAGGTGCTCCCACACGCAATGGGACAGTTCCCCTGTAAATCGGACGAGTTTTTACGCGAGAAAACTCTCTGTTTTCGCATTCCTTCGCGATGGAACTGTGCGTACCTGAAGGGGATTAGCAATTAGCTAATCGATTCTTGTACAGAAGGCTCTTGCCTTGGCAAACGCGCATAAAACCCCAGAACTGTACATGGTCATCTGAGTAGCCCCAACTAGAGGGGCATTACCATATGTTCAAAGGGGAGAGAGAGATGCGCGAGAGCAAATCGTCGCGCTACATAGAGCAAGGGAGAAGGCAAGCTTTCCATTAAAGCTGTGAGCACCTGCACCCACTACTCACACACACTGTAGCACACACACTGAAGCAAAAATCAGCCCCCTCTCTTTAAATGGACGCCTCCTCTTCTTGCAGACCTGGCAAGTACATGTGGAGCTGCCATGTGTCCAATTTGCCTCTTTTGAGTTAATTCCCTAGTACCCACCAACTTATAAGTGTCGCGAGGGGCCTAAATGACTTTGAACTGAGCCTAGACACCCTTTTACTGCTCGGATTCGAGTGCCGATTAGCCCAACCAACTCGTGGTGACTTGCCCTTCCCGACTGCGGGTGAAACTCTCGGCCATCGGCCGTTTCACACTGGCCACGCAATGTCAGGTCATTTGCAACTTCAAAAAGAGGGTCCCAAAAATTAAACAAAAATCATCGGAAAGAAACCAACAACTCAAGTTAGCAATTGCCACGTCCTCATGACATACCACCCTCTTAAAATCGCAAACATCCTCGATTGCGTGCCATAAATACATGACGCTGATGATCTTGTGTTCTTAGCACTCTTTTATCATCGCATGTATCCGCAAGAAAGACTGTCAAAACATGTGTACAAATGACTTAATGAGACCTTCATACTTTTGTCAAACTGTACACTGCTATTGCACTGAATCCATGAGTACATTTGATGTGCTAGCTCTATCATTACCCCTCCTTTGCAGACGTTGGGTTGGGGCATACGTAGGCTGTAACCCAAAGGCCTCAAGGTAAAGTTGCAATATATTTGGTGACTGACATTTCATGCTTTTCCATCCACTTTGCATTCATAGGTGGATAGTTCTTGAACTTCACCAAGTAGCATCTTTGCAACCTGTCCCTAAATTTTTACGTGTGCAAAAGACTCTTGCCTCTGCAAACGAGCATAATTCCACAACCAGTGACGTACCACCCACGACCAAGTAAGCTCAAATTTCAAGATGATTTACCGATGCGTCAAAGAATCCAAGCAATCGCCTCAGAGAATCGGCAAGCAACGTGTCACCTGGCAGACCCACATCACTCCCGCAGGAGATCTAGTGGCCAATCTACCACCGTGAAGCCTCTCCCTATCTCATCTTGGTTCATACTTGCAAACCCTAAAAACGCAGCAAAAAATCAGCCCTAATTTGACCACTTTTTGGCAGGGCGGACATGCGGAATTTCCTGTTTGTCCTGTGAAGAGGAACCCTTTTCCCTGGTGTCATCTCTCCTGTCAGCCATAGTGTAATTCCAAGTTCCTATACTCTGTGTCTTTACCCAAAACAACCGAGGCTCACTCTTTGAGAAAAAAGTGATTGATGTCCCGGCCACGGAACCTTGAAACCAGCCCATGGTGGGGCGGTAGGCTTTGGCTATCACCCGAAATTCTTTACTTTAGACTTTACGACACAAAGGAACTTCACGAATAAGCCTGTGACTGAAATTCAACACTTCAAGATGAACCACAACATGGCAGCTAGAGCGCTACCAAGCAGACAACGACACCCCGTTGGCCCCATAGACTGGCGCCCCTCTCTGTATTTCTTTATTCTTATTATACTTGAGAAAAACCTGTAAACTTCCACAAGATGTCCCACTTTTATCGGGCTGAAAATTCCTGAACTCCAACCCGATTTTGGCAACATAACCACAGTCCAAGTCTCCACGGACAAAATCCCAAGGAAACATAGACTTTCCACACACTTTGAAGCTCTTTGCAAAACCTGGCGAGAAATTGCAGCTCGCTGAATTCTCTGTTTTGCGCTCCGATCCGCGTGCCGATCACTTTTCTGAGTGGCCCTCGAGCGCTCACACCTGTAGGGTCACTTGCCCCCTGAATTAAACGAGATTCCTCACGGGAAATCTCTCCAAAATGGCCTGTACAAGCACCCAATGCTTTCCCGAGGCTCCCCTAAAAAATAAACGATCCGAACCCTTGTACCTAGCCCTCACCAAGCTGTCCCCACCTGTCCATGGCTGTAATTGCAGGTTTTTGACCCAATTTCGCCAGTATAACGATGCAAATATCCCTGTAGCTCAAAAGTACACGTCCAGGACTCGCGGAATGGAAGCTTTCCAGTGAGCTGCAGGTCAATTTCAGCATGCTGTAATTTTCTGTTTTGCCACTGTTTGGTGCCTACTGCCCTGTACACCAGTGTTACCAGGGAACGGACATTTCGGGCCTTGGAACGCCGGAACGGCGTTCCGGCCGGCTGGGATTTTCTGGAACGCGTCGGAACGGAACGGCGTTCCGGCTAGAAACTGTCACCGGAACGGGACAACCGGAACGGGCTGGAACGGGACGGAACGGCCGGAACGGCCATAAACGGCAGTTTTTGAAATTGAAAAAAATGACTGTTAGGCAGCCAACGGCCATTTTCAGCAGTCAAAAAAGTATATAATGCCCCCCTCCTCCCCCATTCTTCACACACTCATCAAGCCTCAAGGCCCATTCTCCCTTGCTTGAGCCTTGCTCTCAACTCTCAAGCCAAGCTCATTCTCCCTAGCTTGCTCTCAACTCTCAAGCCATAGTGTGGCGCCGCGGCATGCCTCAAGGCTCAAGCTCTCAACCTCTCTCTCTCTTGGGCTAACTTCTAAGTTCTAACCCTCAACTTTCAAGGCTCAAGGCTCAAGCTCTCACGGAATCAAGCGGCAAGCCTCTCTCTCTCAATCCCTCTCTCTCTCTCTCAAAGTTCAAGATCAAGCTCTCTCTTTCACGGATAATCCATCATCCATGGCCTCTTCTTCTCGTTCAACCCCCTCCGTTCATGCGGGCAACACTCAAAAGGCGAAGGAATGGTCGTGGTGGGATGAAGTGACCTCGGAGGGCACCTTGTCGGCGGCGGGAGGTTCTCGTGCATGGGGATGCAAGCTATGCTCTTACACGTGGAAAGGGGGGCATGACAAAGTGAGGGCACACTTTCTTCGAGTGCCGGGACATGAGGTGAAATTTTGTGCCAACGTAACCATCGAGAAGAGGAAGGAGCTCGAGGAAAAGGATCGGCAATTCAACCATAAAGCCAAGCCGGCACGCAAAGGTATTGATCCAAAGATCCTCATTTTCCCTTCTTCCTCTCTACCCGGTGTAGGTGTTGGTGCATCTTCAAAAGGTCCAATTCGTCGCCAAAAGACCCTTACCACCTCTTGGGACCCAAAGAAGAAAGAAGAGGTGGATGCGGCCGTGGCCCGATTCTTCTATTACGACCATATCCCATTTGTCGCAGCGAGGTATGTACATTGTTTTATGATTCATCAATCTTCTCTCTCATTTCTTCCGTTATCGTCGTTTCCACTTTTTTGATACTAACCTCTTCTATGTTTGATCGAAATAGGTCGGAGTATTGGAAAGTCATGGTGCAACAGATAGGAGAGTATGGCACCGGCTATGTGCCGCCATCTTCAGAGGCTCTCCGAACCACCTTGCTCGATCGAGAGAAGGCTATCGTGGAGCAAGCAACCCTCAACATTCAGCGTCTTTGGGCAAAACATGGCGTTTCCCTCATTGCTGACGGGTGGAGCGATACAAGGAAGAGATCTATCCATGGTCTCGTCGCATACTCCAGTGGAGAGATGTACTTTGTGCACTCTCATGATGCCACTGAGAGTGGCAAGTCCGCCGATGTCCTCTCTGCAGAGTGGACAGCGGCCATAGATGGAGATGCACATCCACCAACACCAGGTACTTCATCTGTGGCTGAGATCGAGCCGGACCTAGACCTCGATGATGAGGAATGGGAGGATGTGCATGATTTACAGCCGGCTACTACGGATTGGGAGGCCTCTCAGGCTAGTGGCTCTTGAGTCTTGAGTCTTTGCCATTTATCCACCTTTTTGTATGGCTGCTTGAGCCTTGCCCTCTTTGCCATTTGTAGCTACTAGCATCTTTATGGTATTTGTCACCTTCAGTCTTTTGGTATTGTGGTCACTGAAGTCTGGTTTGAACTTTGCCCCCCTTTGGTTTTTTTGTAGCACCTTGGCCGCTGGCGGCCCTTGAGGCTTGTTACTATGTTAGCCATAATTAATTCCAAAGTGTTATCTCTGACTACTACTCTTGCAATTATTTGAGAGCATTGTGTATGTACTATGGGCATTGTGTTTGCTCATTGTTGTTCATCTGGCTATGTACTCTGGGCGCCTCACATCCCAATCAAGTCATAATAAGGTTAAATGGTCTTCGAACCGTGTTTTTTGTGGGTATTAGAGTCAAAGGACTCTAATACTACTTGTATTCAAACACATAACGCTAAAAAAAATAATATTTGGGTGTTTTTTTAGCCTGCCGTTCCGCGCCGTTCCCGTTCCGGGCCCATTCCCGTTCCCCCGTTCCGCAGGGAGGCCCGTCGCCGTTCCCGTTCCGCGTTCCGGGTAACTCTGCTGTACACGCATCCCAAGGCCTTTTCGAAGCTCCCCTGGCAATTCCCTGCAGTTTAGGTGCAAAACCCTAAACCTGCAAAAAAACACAGCAGACTGTAATTCTCTGTTTTTGGACCGTTTCGAGCGGAGCAAGCACGCCTACGCGTGTCTCAGGTGCTCCCGCATGCAATGGGACAGTTCCCCTGTAAATCGGACGAGTTTTCACGCGAGAAAACTCTCCGTTTTCGCATTCCTTCGCGATGGAACTGTGCGTACCTGAAAGGGATTAGCAATTAGCTAATCCGGTTCCTATACAGAAGGCTCTTGCCTTGACAAACGCGCATAAAACCCCCAGAACTGTACATGGTCATCTGAGTAGCCCAACTAGAGGGGCATTACCATATGTGCCAAGGTGGGAGAGAGATGCGCGAGAGCAAATCGTCACGCTGCATAGAGCAAGGGAGAAGGCAAGCTTTCCATTAAAGCTGTGAGCACATGCACCCACTACTCACACACACTGAAGCAAAAATCCCCCTCTCTTGAAATGGGCGCCTCCTCTTCTTGCAGACCTGGCAAGCACATGTGGAGCCGCCATGTGTCCAGTTTGCCTCTTTTGAGTTAATTCCCTAGTACCCACCAACTTATAAGTGTCGCGAGGGGCCTAAATGACTTTGAACTGAGCCTAGACACCCTTTCACTGCTCGGATTCTAGTGTCGACTAGCCCAACCAACTTGTGGTGACTTGCCCTTCCCGACTGCGGGTGAAACTCTCAACCATCGGCCGTTTCACACTGGCCACGCAATGTCAAATCATTTGCAACTTCAAAAAGAGGGTCCCAAAAATTAAACAAAAATCATCGGAAAGAAACCAACAACTCAAGTTAGCAATTGCCACGTCCTCATGACAATGTCCATGTATCTAGGCCTGGTCACAAAACCATTCTCTGTGAGCTGGAGAAGATGCTCTCTATAGAATGCCATCTTCGTGCCCAGCTCTTGTGTCGGTTGTATCCATGTCCTCTAGGTATCTAGCTGAATCGGGTCCTGGCGAACGAGTCTGGTGATCTCAGTCTATGTAGGGTCAAAGAGGGTGCATCCAGAGAGTACTCGAAGGGGGGCAATCTGTCCATGTTGAATACATGTAGCTAAAACCATGATGTCATTTGCCCATACCAACATATTATATCCCCCTGCAGAGCTAGCTGTCGGGAGGACTCGAGCCAACCGGGAATATCTATCTTTGGGGAGGTCCCATAGACGTTGTATAAAGGAGACATGTAAGAACTTGCCCCACTTGTCAGCTAGTCAAAGCACAGAGAATCCAGCAAAGCTTTCGATGTCAATGCCTACGCCTTCCCGTCCGTGGGATGTGGTCGATATGGATTTCATAGTGGACCTACCAGCGAGCCACAAATTCACCACGGTATTTGTGGTGGTGGATTATTTTTCAACACAGTCTCACTTCATCCCTGCTAAGCCGCTGCTCGCTCCTTACCAAACCACAAGCGCGGCTTTTCTTCAAAAATGTTTTCAAAATCGTGGTCTGCCCTTCGCAATAGTGTAAGATCGGGATGGCTGATTCTTGAGTGATATGTGGAGAGAGTTATCGAAACTGCTTGGCACACAACTCAGGTTTTCCTCTACCTATTACCCCCACACCGATGGGCAAACGGAGCGAATCAATCAAGGCCTTTAACTTTTGAAGATTATATCAGATGTTATGTGCAAGCAGACCAGAAAGACTAGGCTGACTTCCTTGAGGTCTTAGAATTCCAATGTAATGCAGTGTACACACGAGGATCGATTACACCCCGTTCGAGCTTGCTACACGTAAGGAAGTCATCACATCGTTGGCCATTGCTTCAAGCGGGGTGCAAGCAGATGATCAAGATGCCGAACAGTTCTTGTTAAATTGGCATAAACAATTGGATGTGGCCAAGCAACACTTGAACAAATACAAAGAAAAGTATGTGACCATGCAGAATGAAAACAAGCACCCGGAGTTTTTTTAAAAAGGGGACTTAATGTTGGTCAGTACGCAGAATATCAACCTTCTTGAAAACCTGACTCCCAAATTTAACCACAGGACCAGGCAGGTACTATAGGCCTTATAGAATATTGCAGGACTACAACAATGTCTGGTACAAGCTAGAGCTTCCATCCAATGTCAAAATCCATAATGTCTTCCTTGTCAGTTTATTGAAGCAGTTTCATGAACATAGTCACATGAACGGCGTTTCGGGGAGGGGAAACGGGAACAGAGTTTCCCCACCGTTTCGGACCGGCCAAAACGGCGTTTCGAGATGTCATTTTTTTAAGGTTCTTGAGCATGATTTTTTTTTTAAGATTCTTGAGCATGATCATTCACATTATGGACTACTATTTTGATTATGGACCCTATCTTATGTTTGTAGTGATTTCAGTGATACATTAGGACTCTCACCTTTGATCTTGTTTTATGACATTGATGTTTTGGATCTCGGATACTATGTGTCATGGCTCTTGACATTTTGACATGTCACATGTTACAAACTTGCATGTATCATGTGTGATTGTATCTTGGTTTGACTCGTCACACCATGAAGTACTAGGTTCTGGTTTGAAAACAGTCTATGAGGTGGTAAGTTGTAAACTTGTAACTAGTAGGTTTGTCGTTTCTGTGTTTGACCATTAAGTTTGAAACCTTTGAATTAGATCTTCTCATTTTTCAATTCTGAATACACCTATGGCCGCTCCTAGGCTACTTGTTTTATAAAATACATTGTTTACAAATTGAAAAATAAAATGCGTTTCTCAACAATTTCTGCCTCGGGGGAAACTCCAAAACACTGGTTTTTCCGTTTCTGTTTCTGTTTCTCCCATTTCCTTTTTGGGTGGTGACTATGTTCACGAATATAAAAGATTCGGCAAACATGCGCCCTAATTAGACAAAGGCATTAACCCCTTTGTGCACAAGGTGCCAGAGTTCTACATCAAGTGGCGTGGCCGCCCCACTTAATTGCATGTAGACAAAGTCATTGCAATAGATAAGCAGCTATTGCTCAAATATTACAATATGCCTAAGCTCAAGCACCTGCCCAAAATCTGATTTTGATCATGCGATGTATATACCATAGTCACAAGGAATGGCCATTTAGGTCTCCGTTCTGTCACAGATTGCTGACATGTCAAGCCACTGAAGAATAGAGCCAACATGCAGATCCCAGCCGAGGAACCTAAAACCTAGAAGCAACAGAAGAAGTTTTACCAACTTGCAAAGTCTTGTTGAGTGGCCTATCTTTAAAGAAGAGTTCCGACCAGCTTATGGGACCCCATCCGATGGGGCCAAAGTGACCTAAATAAAGCAAGACCCACACCAGAATCCCTTGCGTAAAGGCTTGATGACGTGGCAGACATGTACGGAATTCCGCATATTGCGCTGACAGTGCCACGTGGCAACATGTACGGACTTTTGCGTTTTGCATTGAAGCTGATGATGTGGCAGGTGTACGGATTTTCGTGTTTTCAGTTGCACCCCCTTTTTGGGCTTGATGCTTTTGAGTTTGTAGCTTTTCATGTAACTGCTTTTCATGGCCAAGGGCCTTTATATGAGCCAAGGGCTCATTCTCTGGCATGCTTCCTAGAGAAGGTGCAGAGTCTAGAGTACCAACGTTGTACTGCATTCAAGCAATAAAAAAAAATACCGAGAGGGGCGCCAACTGTCACAAGGCGGGCACCACGTGCCAATAGAAAAGAACAGACTGAACAGACATTTAGCACTCCAATAACAACTGAGCTGAAAGAGAGAGACGACACGCGACACGAAGTGGCGGAATTCCACCCCAGAGAGTATTGGCCCCAAACCTTGGCACCCCTTTCAATATTTCTTTATATTGCATCATCAAAGTACAAGCCGGTACTCCAGACTCTGCACCTTCTCCATGAAGCATGCCAAAGAATGAGCCCTAGCCTCATACTTAAAGGCCCTTGGCCTAAAAAGCAGTTTACATGAAAAGCTTTCAAAATCAAAAGCTTCTGGTCCAAAAAGCAATTTACATGAAAAGCTTTCAAACTCAAAAGCTTCTGGCTAAAAAGCAATGCCAAAAGCTGCCAGCGTAAATCACGGAAATCCGTACAACCTGCCACGTCATCATGCCAGTGTAATTTTCGGAAATCAGCCACGTTGTTGCAGTTTTAGGGTTAGGATTTCCAAAATTAGGGTTTGCAGGTTTTAGGGTTAGGGTTTTCAGAATTAGGGTTTCAACAGTTAGGGTTTTTGGAATTAGGGTTTCAATAGTTAGGGTTTCTGGCAAAAATTAGGGTTAGGGTTTTCTGCTCTAAGGCAACCACGTCATCACTTTGTGACACTTCTTCTGTTACTTGTTCTTCTTAGGGTTTAGGCCCCTCGGCCGGCATCTGTAAGTTGGCTCCATTCTTTAGGCTTTGACACGTCAACAGTTTGTTACATCTCCCCTTCTTGAAAGAGAGTAATCGTCTGCGATTACAGCATATCTGCAAAACAACTCAAGTTAGCTCAAAAATTTCCGAGGGACTATCAGTTTGCTCTTTTTATTAAGGAGTTAGCTTCTCCTTTCTGCTCTTTTGATCAAGGAGTTAGCTTCTCCTTTCTGCTCTTTTGATCAAGGAGTTAGCTTCTCCTTTCGTCCAGATCGAAACTCGTGATATTCCAACGTAGTAAAATTAGCCATCACACCCAGACCGTACTGATCTTCCACGGGTGTCTTGATGCACTAAAATTACATACCCAGGCAATCTCATCCAATTAGGAATATTCAATAATTGACACATCACAATGCAACACATATGCACGTTACAAGACACAACAAACAGCACCGTTGAGCACTCCCCCCGAGACAAACGGTCTGCGGTATAAAGCTACTCAACGACTACCTCGTCACTCCCCCCGCAAATAACCTAAAAAGGTCCGGGCCGTGAGCTCAAAGGATTGTACAACCAAACGATCCCCAGCCCGCAGTCTGCATCGCTTGGAGGTTCAAGCATACAACCAAACGCTCCCCAAGCATCGGCCTGCATCGTTCGGAGGTTTTCTAGCATACAACGAAACGCTCCCCAGGCATCGGCCTGCGTCGTTCCGAGGTTCAAACAATACCAAAACAGTATTTCTCACTTCTCCACCCGGGAGTAAAAATCACCAATCAATGAAACCAGTATTGAAACCAAAGTCAAACATTTCAAATCGGCACCAAAACAGGTTCAAAACAGATACCATCCATTTCAAACAGATTCCAAACAAGATCAAACAAAACTCAAACTTAAAAAGCAATCTCGACATCAGTCGAGCTCGAAAAGTCGACTGACTTTCCATGTTGAAACCTGCACCAAAAATTAGGGTTAGGTTCCTTCCATGAGGTCGTAGCCGAGCACAACATGGTCCATCAGCTCTTAGACAAACAGTGTTTCTTTAGCGGCGATGGTAGTCCCAAGAGATAGCAATCACACCGAACCTCCAAGGTCATCTGATCATGAAGAGACATCTACTGGGAGATGTCGAGAAACTTCAAGTTATAATCTGCTAGGGTTTCCATGGCAAGCATTTCAGGATACCCCACTCCGCCAGAAGTTGCACTCCAAAGGAATATGTTAGAAACCATACAACTTCGGGCAAAAATTTTCTTGAAAGCTTGCCAAGTACTTGGAGTATGCTGCTTGGTAGCTGTTGACATCAACATCTGCATGGCACTGCTTCTGAGAAAAAAAAAACAGTGACTTGAAACAAATCTGGATCCTTCTCTTGCAAGTGATCTTAATTGGATTATGCCCCATAAGACACTGCGGTGAAGACGGGAACGCGCCCGATGCGCGATGAAGTAAGGGTGGAAGTGGCTAATAAGTCCGGGTTGAAGGGCGAAGTTACCTCGAATCAAATTCCAATAGCTCTGTCTGCTCTTTTGGTAGGACCGGTATGCTTTCAGAAAAGCACACGCCTGATGCTCTGATACCACTGTCACAAGGCGGGCACCACGTGCCAATAGAAAAGAACAGACTGAACAAACTTTTAGCACTTCAATAACAACTAAACTGAAAGAGAGAGACGACACGCGACACGGAGTGGCGGAATTCCACCCCAAAGAGTATTGGCCCCAAACCTTGGCGCCCCTTTCAATATTTCTTTATATTGCATCATCAAAGTACAAGCCGGTACTCCAGACTCTGCACCTTCTCCATGAAGCATGCCAGAGAATGAGCCCTAGCCTCATACTTAAAGGCCCTTGGCCTAAAAAGCAGTTTACATAAAAAGCTTTCAAAATGAAAAGCTTCTGGTCCAAAAAGCAGTTTACATGAAAAGCTTTCAAACTCAAAAGCTTCTGGCCAAAAAGCAATGCCAAAAGCTGCCAACGTAAATCACGGAAATTCGTACAACCTGCCACGTCATCATGCCAGCGCAATTTTCGGAAATCAGCCACGCTGTTGCAGTTTTAGGGTTAGGGTTTCCAAAATTAGGGTTTGCAGGTTTTAGGGTTAGGGTTTTTAGAATTAGGGTTTGCAGGTTTTAGGGTTAGGGTTTTCAGAATTAGGGTTTCAAAAGTTAGGGTTTTTGGAATTAGGGTTTCAACAGTTAGGGTTTCTGGCAAAAGTTAGGGTTAGGGTTTTCTGCTCTCGGGCAACAACGTCAACACTTTGTAACACTTCTTCTGTTACTTGTTCTTCTTAGGGTTTAGGCCCCTCGGCCGGCATCTGTAAGTTGGCTCCATTCTTTAGGCTTTGACACGTCAGCAGTTTGTTACACCAACCTTTGGGGCTAGTGCTCTCTTAGGGTGGAACTCAACCACTCCCTATCTCGTGTCGTCTATCTCTTTCAGTTCAATTGTTATTTGAAGTGCTTAAAGTTGCTCAGTCTGTTCTTTTCCGTTGGCACATGGTGCCTGTCCTAACACATTCCCCGTTTCCATTCCAGCTACCCGTTCCAAATCCCCGTTCCGTGTTTCAAATGTGAGTATCCGTAATAGGGAATAGCATTTCATGCTCGTTGCCAATCCCTGTTCCCTGTTCCGGGTAACTATGGTATATACTTCTCGTTAAGCGTCAATGCAGTCACTATGCTGTAGTTATGCAAACAGATCCATTACTTATGCGATGCATGCGAATTGTAAATATGCATTAGGTTTGATGAGGACGTCAAAGCCCCTTAAGGGGGGGAGAATATTGGGGTTCTCTTGCGTGGGAGGTCCCGGTGTCCCCCAACGGTCCGTTGGCGATTCTTCTCAACGATGCCCCGTGAATGTCCCTCACGCGTACCTGCCTTCCCGCAGGCCATTTTTTCACCGTTTTTGGACCCGTCGGCCCCGTGAGCCTAACAACTCCGCAAGCCCCCGAAGAGACATTTTCATGTTTGGAGCCCCGCTTGGGCCGAGGAGCACCCGAGAGCGCCGTTTTGACAATTTTGGCAAATTTATGGTTTTTCGGCCCGCCCCGAATTATTTGCAACTATAAGGGAGAAGTACTCCTCTTTGGGTGATCCGGACATATTGAACCAGGGTAATTCAAAGAGTGCCGGCCAAGTTGGCAACCCTCACGTCAATAAATCCATCTAGGTTGAAGTCTAGGTAACCCACTGTCAATAGAGGTGCTCGTAGAGGCCTTTGACCCTTTTTGTAATCATCTTTTTGGAATCATACAAAGTCCCCATTCGAGGTTTTTCTCAAAATCGTGTCTCTCGTGCCTTCCGTGGATTGCCCCTCAAGTTCTCGTTCGGTCTGCTAACTTGTTTTATTGAAGGATTGTCAAACGTCCGCGGCTCCAAGTCAAGTTTGAAGGTCCCGCAGCCACGCCCCATAACACTCACAAAGATGATGAGTCCTCCCCTCATCCGTCATAGCATCGGCAAAAATCTGAGTACGTCCTCTAGGCTCTATATATACGGAAGCTGGATCAACTACGTGGGCTTGTTGCAATGAGGAGACAACAAGGCCTATCCCCAACAAAGAGGCCTATCCCTCTCTAAGTCTCTAAGAGAAAACCCGAAATCCCCCTCTAATCTCTGTGTCATGAACTCATAACCATTTGTTTCAAGAACTACGTTGTTAAATAATTTGGTTCGGGTAATGCATCCCTAACATGTCCTTTGAAAGCTCGTGTAGAACAAAGAAGCTGTTGTCTTGCCTTTCTACCTTATCCAGAAGAGTAAAAAAACCCTCTATTAATGAAGAACCTGCTTCTATAAGCAAACATATGTCTATGCAAGAGGTGCAAGCCCCCTTTTGCATTGAAGCACTCCCACTCCACTTGAGATGACAACAACGCTTCCCAGCCAGTATCAATATCAACGACCTGATGTACCACCTAAGCATAGGTAACAAGATGATCATGCCTGCTAATAAACAAGTGTTCTAAAAGAACCAGATCTTGTTCTCATTGTGGGATGAGAACGGATGTATACAAGAGAAGAGTCACCAGCCCAAAGGCTGCCCTACTGAACCTGACCCCTGATTAAACAATATGTGGGGACACGCCCCTGAACCAAATAGGAGAGCCTAGCATCGAAGACTGGGCACAGCCACAAAGAAACCCTTGTTCCATAAAACCTGGACATATTCCTGGGAGATGACCCTCAAAAACTCTAACAAGAGCTAGGATCCCAACCAGCAAAGAGGAAGGAACACAATTGGAGTGAAGTGGTTCTCTAAGATAATAAATAAAGCATCAAGCAATACTTGTAAACAAAATAAATGCACCATGGTCTGCTCACATTCTGAAGCCCCCGGAGCGCCCACCCCCCCCCCCCCCCCCCCCCAAATGGATGACCAACAACGTCATTCTACAGGTCAATTATGACACACACTGACTTATCACTCCCTTGTTGTGATTTACTCCTACCCTTGACAATGACGGCTCAAAATGACTACGTGCAAACCGAGCCACACCTGTAAAAAGGGTCTCCTCCTTGAACCATTAAATCTCTGTCTTCAGGAGGTTCAAAATGCAACACGTATAACTTGGTGGTGCCACGACTAGCAACCTCTCGCTTCTCATAAATTCTTATGATGAAAGAAGACGCGCACGCACACACACCTGGTACATGTGAGCAGGATATTGCCAACCATGGCGTCGCACCATCGCAGTAAGCACAATCAAGCACTGTCCTCGTCCGCGCAGTGAGAAACGATGAGGACTGAACTGGCTTCATCTGCAGAGAGGCCTCTCGCTGTGCTGGCGCATACGACGTACGTGATGGGGAAGGCCGCGAACACGACATTTAGATTTTCTCGTTAAATTGTTTGGGCCACCCAGGGCACTAGGATGTCAATGACGTTTGGGGTGGGGATTCACCTTTCAAGGCAGCTTATACACACACTTATGTGTAGCTCCCATCAAAAGGTTGGGCACATGAAATGAAATTTTGCCGCTGCGTCAGGAAATTGCTGAGTTGGCCGCTGGATCCCTCCTACAGCGTCAAAACCGTGAAAGTAGGACTACACACACAATTTTCTGTTGGCGGCCCTTTTTGCCCGCAAACTTCAGCATGCCGCTGAGTGATTCTTCTGCAAGTGCACTGCCTATGTGCGCAATACGAGCTTGCCGGCATAAGCCTTGAAAAGTGGAGGCACGATTCAAACTGAGAAGGACTTGTCATGTGCGTACCCTTTCAATATTATACCGTGATTACATCCATATAGTGCATACCGTGATCACAACTATGCACAATCGAGATCTGACAGCATAAATGACCACTTGCGCCTTTCAACATCGACCATTGATTCCCTTTGAGGGTGTCCATCTCAATTAGTCATGAGGCCCATTCAGCCACGACCATGCCTTTAAATGGAATTAGGTGGTTTAGGAGGACACCCCCATAGGGATAAGATTGGTGGGCCCTTCAATAGGTGGAGGAACCTTGCGGTTTGCAACGGAGGCCCGTACTCTACAAGATGTGGGAACCTTGATCTATTGCATGATGTAAACCACCTAATTATGTCAAAAATATCATAGAGGTCAATAGAAGGAACATGCTCTAGCCGCCCGATAGAAGGTGATTGTATGAGTTGAGCTCTCCATCAACGAAAATACAAGGAAGCCTTCCAATTTTTTTGAAAGAAACATCTTCAAACTTCGAGAGGTAGTATGGGGCATCAACTTCTCCTTATGAGGCCCCTTCATAATTAGGCTATAAATTACCTAATTATGTCAAAAATATCATAGAGTTTAATAAAAGGAACATTATGAGGATACGCTTTATTCCATCATTCATGCTTTGAAGCAATGGAACCTTAAGGGGTATCTACACCACAAGGGGAGATTTTTTGTACCAATGGTCAATAACATCACAAGAAGAATCCTTTTTTAGTGTCACAATAGTCCTAATGCTAGTCATCTCGGGATAAAAAAGACCTATGGACTGGTATGCTACCAATCCTTATGGACACACTTGCATAAAGATGTACAAGACTATGAGATTAACTACCAAAAGTGCCATATGAATAAGGTAGAATGACTAAAAGCAAGAGGCTTCTTCATCTTAGGGATCCTCCATGGCAAGTGGGAAAGTATCTCTATACATTTCGTATTGGAACTTGCAACTATTGTATGTGGGCATGACTCCATTTGGATAGTGGTTGACTACCTTACCAAAATGCGTAGGTTTATTTCTACAAAAACTATGGTTAAAAGTCCAAAATTATCAACGCTAGTCGTGGCGAACCTCTGTAAAGACCAAGTATGTATCTCAAATCATTTTGTCATTTCTTTTTGTAGGAATCTATGCAGATGCTCATGGGAGGCGACTAGTAGGTGTTGTGCGTATCTTGTTTGTTAGAGTGTGTGTGTGTGTGTGTAGGTGCAAGGAGCTCGTAGCATGTCGTGTTGCAGACCATTAGCTTTTTTGCATTCTGATGTAGAGCAACACACACACACACACACACACAAATGGCGTGTGCTTAGCCAAACATGGAGTGAGAGCGAATGAGGACGTTGCATCAATGACAATTGGCAGAGGCAATGCATGAACGCAAACCATAAAGAGGTGGGCAACGAGGGACGAAGATGGATGCAGATGAACGCATACCAGAGGGAGCTGAGCAACGTGGGTGGGTGTGAGCAAGGCAAGGTGGGAAGCGAGCGACGGAGATGGAGGCGAGAAGGAACGGGAGCCAATGAGGGTGCAAACCCTACGTGGGAACAAGGACCGAGGGACTTTCACCTTTGGAATTGCTGAGAGAGAAATCTTCTCATATAATTGATTAATGAATCGAAGGTGGACCCAGTAGTAAATGATCAAGATCGTAAGTTTAATAGCCATTTTTGCTGAGCAATAATTCAAAAGTTGGGCACTAAGTTAAACTTAAGTTGACTAATCATCCTAAAACTCATGATCAAACTTAATGTGTAAATCAATTCGTAGAGGATATACTACGTCCTTCTCTAGTCAAGAAACAATTGAATTGAGAAGATTATCTACCAATCTTGGAATTTTCTTACAATAGTGCCAAGAATGTTTTTGCAGGGTTTAGTCCTTAGCTAATAAATTTAAGGTATAGCATCTCAAGTGAATAGCCCAATGTGATCCTAATATTTATTTGGTCTTTAGGTATTTATTTTGCGTATTAGAGAAGATTCTAGGTAGGGAAATTCTTGAGGGGGCTACTTAAGGCCCCCAAGCTAGTATATAAAAAGCACCTGGCCCCCATTGCATTATCATCTAATTCAGTGCCTATTTGGTTGGTTCAAAACTCTCTCTCTCTCTCTCTCTCTCTCTCTCTCTCTCTCTCTCTCTCTCTCTCTCTCTCTCTCTCTCTCTCTCTCTTGTGGATCTATGCTTTTGGATTGTCAACTTTGACATGGTACATTCTCTCTTGGCTCTATGCTTCTACGTTGTCAACTTTGACATGGAATGAGAGCATTGGTGAGAGAATTGGCATGCTTAGAAGAAGGAGGTGACACCTTGATGGATTTGTGGAGAGGCTTGCTAGCATTTCCCACTGTGTTCCAAAATGCAAGTGAAGGGTAACTTTGATAATAGCATTCCAAGATGCTCAAGGCAAGGAAGCATCGGCAAACATTGTAGAGTCGTAGCACCACAACGTTTTGGAGCCCCATTCCTTGCAACGGTTTTACCTCCACCTAGCATGTGTTGAAACACTAAAGTAGAGGGTTGAGCATGCATTTTGAAACGTTAGTCCAGCAGTAGAGGTGTGAAGCCTTGATTTCAATGTCATTTTGAAAAACTTTTTTTGGAATACCTTGTGCTACGCTTTTGGAGCCCCACCCCCATTGCATTTTGAAACACCTAGAACTTGTTGACCTCTCAAGGAGGAGCTTGTGAGGGCATTATGAGATGCCTTGGCTAGGAGCCTTGAAGAGCACACTTGAGGCAGTTTAGCTTTCCTTGTTTTTTGCAACACAAAGGTCCCTAAGGGAGCTTGAGAAATAGAAGGATTGGAGACTTGTAAAGCTGATCTTTTGGAGTGCGAGGAGGAAGTCCTAGGCACCCATATTGCTAAGGCTTCAACTCGAAAGATGGCTCCACCGTGCTCGAGTGCCAACGACAAACTAAATTGTGATAACTATGCTCATTAGAACTTGATCATGTAGCTCTAGTTTTCGCAAAAAGGATTGTAGGACATTGTCACTGGCTCAGAGGTGCAACCTACAAGGGACAACAACAATTGGTACACTTGACTTCAAGATGAGAAGCATCTCAAATCATGTATTGATTGGGATGTGAGCAATGTGAAAGCGATGTTGGCCATTGCGAAGTCTTTCATGAAGGAAATTTATCTAGCTATACAGACTCTAAAGGCTATCAATGGCTCATTGGAATGTTTGACCGAGATTCTATGATGCAAGCAGTCACCCTCCTTGGACAGCTATTCCATCAAGTTTGAAATCAAAAGTTCCATGCAGTCTTTTCTAATGAAGGCAAAGGTGCTATATGATCAACTCTTGGCTATGAAAAGTGGATTGATTAGTACTCAGTCAGCCGCTTTACTACTTACAATGTCTTGAAGAGTACAAAACGGTGTCTACTATGCTTGCAAATCACGAAGAAAATCTGGAATTTGATGACCTCAACAATTTTCCACTATGAGATGTAGAGAGGGTGTTAAAGTTATAGCATCTCAAACAAATAGCCCAATGTGATCCCAATATTTATTTTTTCTTTAGGTATTTATTTTTCTTAATTGACAAGATTCTATGGGAAATTCTATGAGGGGGTGGCTCTATGCTTATGCATTGTTGACTTTGACAAGGTCCAACAAGTCAAGGACTTCTTATAGGATCATGCATCTATGTTAAATGTTGCTCATTTAAATGTTGAATAAGCACAAGATAGATATCACAAGAACGCTAATGAAAAAAAAAAGACTGATTATAATTGAAGACGGTGATCAATTTTTCTTTGTGTACTTGAACATTTAAAAAGTTTCAAGACCGGTCTAGTTCCAAAGTTATCTCCTCATTACTATGGTTTATTTGAGGTCATCAAATGCATTGGTGAAGTTGCATATTGGTGTTAATGTTTCATGTGAGTCATTTGAAAAAATGGCTAGGCATTGATGATAATGTTGTGGACCTAGATGTTTTGGTCTATTTTATTGAGACACTAAGTTTATCTCATGAACCTGAATGTATTCTAAATTCACTTGGGAAAATGTTAGTGTGATTAAGAAACATTATTCCACTTTTGTTTTTCTCCAAAGGAGAGTACTATGAGGACAAAGGTCTTGGGCAAAGAGACCTTATGGCATATGGTAAGGGGCCCTTTTGGCAAGGCTATAAAGGGACTGGATGGGTGGAGACTCGTATGCCATTACCCAATCCCTCACATAAATACTGGTGACTAAGCAATTATAACAAAAATAAGGGAACATCAATCTCTAGATTCTCAACTATAAGCTTGGGGGCGGAGAGAGAGAGAGAGAGAGAGAGAGAGAGAGAGAGAGAGAGAGAGAGTGAGTGAGTGAGTTAAAGGATGGAAAAGACTTCGTAACACAAAGTTTCAAAGGGTTGCATCTTTGTGCTTGAGAGAGAAAGATTTGACGATCATCATTTTAATTGTTGTCCTTCTAATGAATGTTTGAGGTGATTACTTTTGTTAGCCTATTAGCATTATTGTTTGTTCTTTCAATGAAGGCATCGAAATGATCCCCCTTTTTTGAACCATTGAAGCACTTTTCCCCCTTGGTAAGAGGTTTTTTTTTTCGCAGCTTGTATGCATACCCATCATTCTAGGGCTAGTGTCATCTTTGTATTAATACAATCGACAACAATGCCTACTAATATGTTCTATCTTGAGTGGGACTAAACCCTTTGACACCTTGTGACTCTCTTCCATCTTGCATCAATGAGGTGGGATTGTTAGCAACAAGCTAACTCAAATAACATTTTTCGGAGCTTTTATTGTAAAAACACTTATTATTTTGATAAATTGAAAATGTTGTAACTCCTACTTTCTAGATAAACAATGTAATTGATGAGCCGGGGCTACAAGCTTCCAGATTGTATCAACCTATCTTTAGTTAGAACTCCCAGATTATTAGTTTTGACCATAGAAACCTTGGCTGAAAGTTGAAAGTTTTTGGATAATAGAAACACAGTATGAGCTAACGGCGCTCACTTCTCTCCTTCTCGTGCTTCCTACTCCCTTCTCGATTGTCACATTATAGTACCGTCTATTGCGTTGCAACCGCAGGTAAGAGCTCTACGCGTTGGCGTAAGCATTTCATGGTAATCTGTAGCTTTTACGTCGCCAATCCGCCGCCTAATTTTATCATAAGTAGAAATTTAAGCTTAAAAATCATAAAATAAGTATAGGTGGAGTATTGGGGCATCATTGCTAAGCATTTATATGCATTCTGGGTCGAAAATGACTAGGTCAAAAACTCACTGCTGTTAATAATCATGATTTTTATACTTGACCTAAAGTGAGATTTGAGACCATAAGCATGTGTGCTTAGGTCTTATAAACATGTCCTAGAAGTTTCGTGCGTTTGGATATCGTTTGATGTTGTAACGGTTATGATTTGTTTGCCGATTAACGACTAGCTTTTGGTGATTTCCATCATTTGAGTGTAGTTTGAGTTAGATTCAAGTTGTCTGTTGTTTTCCAAGAGATTGAAAACCTCTTGTAGCCTCTATGCACTAGTCGAGTAAGCTTCGTCCCATGGATTGACGATTATATTCGTGGTTCTTGCTATGTCTGCAATAAGATAGAAGTGAGGTTAGACACACGTCCCACATTTGGCGCCGCTCTCGGGGAACGAAGAGATCTAAACTAGGAAAAACACGAGTGTCTTGTGTAGTTGTCCTTTAACTTCCTCTAGGATAACTTAGAGTCAAAACTTTCTTTTTAAAACCACATAGCTCGAGATTGTCGTCTTTTGCTGTGTAGAGGTAGCTTGGAAGTAGGTGTACTTGCTAAGTACCTTTTAGGATTGTAGGATTAGATTAGGATTTTGAGAATGATGGACGGACGAGATAAGTCTTGAGATCAAAGCTCCAAAAATCATAAAAACAAGAAAACAAGTGTTTGTGGACACTTTCCACAACCCCATTGCAGTAGAATCTAGGAGTAGGGTAAGTAGAATCCGAGGTGGGATCTCAGAAAATTTCTCTCTCTAGAAGAATCAATTGTGAGTTGTTCATGTGAAGTTGCATAATTTCAGGTCTACGGCTTGAAACAACACCAAAAGACTATCAGCCATTGAATCCGGCTGGAGATTATGCTTTAAAAGTTGTATGAACCAGTGGGTAAGCTCAAGGACGCATTTGAGGTAAATTTTCAAGAGTTTGTAAAAACTCAAATTATTTACTTTTTCTTAACATTTTAAGTCAAATTAAGTTTTGCCTTGACTCAGAGGCTTAAAATAGATCATAAAAAGACTGTCCACTGAAAAAGTTGAAAAAAGTGCTCATTTTAGGCCAAAAGTAAATAAACACGATTATTTACTTTCAAAAGTGACCAAGGTTGATACCAGAGACTCTATGCATGTGTACAAACAACTTTTGTAAAGGACCATAGAATTTGGATCACCAAACTGACCAAAATCTTGATAAAAACTGAAATCTGTACTGATTGTCGAGAACTTGAGTGTGAATTGGAAAAATTTTATTCAAACTTAGTGAAACTTGACTTAGGGGCTTATATTCAAGTGTTGAACAAGTGTACATGCTTTGTTTACCAATAAGATGCAAAATTTACTAGAAGTAAATAATCGTGATTATTTACTTTTGTCCCATTTTTCAACTTTTTTTACCAACCCAGCATACCACTAGTTTTAGCATGTTATAGTAAGCCCACAAATCAAATTTGGTAAGATTTAGATCATTGGAGTGAAAATTGTGACCAAATTTGTAAAGTCAATCTGCAGACACAAAATTGTTGACCCTTTGAACACGGATTATCCAAACTTGATGAAACTGGGCTAGGGAGATTAAGTTGAGCTGCTTAACCATTCTGTGTCAACATTGTGGCAAAAAGTTGCATAAATTATTTACATCTCTACAAAATTAGAAATTTTTGCACGTTTGAGTATACCACAAAGTCAAGCATATCAAGTAGACCACACAAATCAAATTTGGTGAAATTTGGATCACAAAAGTGAGACTTAAGCTAGATTCTTGAAAATTGAGTCTGCGAACACGAACAGTTGATAACTTGGACAAATTTTGTTCAAACTCAGTGAAACTTGTCCAGAGACCTAAACAAGTTGAATACTTGGCAAAACAAGCCAAAAAGTGCAGAAAATTGAGAAAAAGTAAATAATCACAATTATTTACTTCTGATGCATAGAGACAAAATTTTGGACTTTTGAGCTTGTACAGTGTTAGAACAATATAATACAAGGCCACCGATCAATTTTGGGTTCAATCGGATCCAAATTAGTACATGTTCACTCAGTTTTCAAGTTGCAAATTAGTCCTTTGGATTTTTGCAAAAGTAGAATCTGAAAGTCTCAATTGCTGACTCACTTAGCTCAAATTGAAGTGATACACATAGACCAGTCACAATAGTTAGCAAAAATTGTACAGTCTTTGTGAAAGAATAGCTAACTTGATTAAAACTGATACAGGAATTAGGGTGCAGACAAGGAATTGAAAGCTTGACAGGAGTTGCAATCAAGTTAAGTAGAAGAAACTGATAGCAAGTCAATCCGACGGTAAGTACTCTATCCAGGGGATTCACAAGTCTACATGAACCTTAGATTTGGTCGTATACTAGCAAGCCAAGGCATATTTGGAGAGACTACTAGTAGAGTATCCACCAAAGAGGGTGTGAATCAACACGATCACTTGGACACTATCCTTGAAGAAGTCTCAGACACTCTTTCAGAATCAACATCTGAAATGTTTTCCTATTCGACTCATTTAGGAACCGGAACGACAGTGCGGTATAAGTACATACTCACCTTTTATAAGACTAATGGCCATGGAGCTCAGGTTTACCTAGATCCTAATGAAGAGTATGCCATTCGCATTGATGACCATGACATATAGTTTGAAGAGGAATTCAGGGCAAACAAACAAGGCAAAATGTATATGGATATAAATGGAACTCAGTATTTGCAAGTTGAAAACCCTGACGTGATAGACAAATGGGGGTTCTTACCATATACATGTGGTAGTGATGTGTGTGAACACACTAGGACCGCCGGGGCATTTTTCCCTCTTTAGGAGGTTTTTTTCCCCAAGCATTGTATATACGCCCATCACTCTAGGGCTATGAATATTTCCATTGCACACAAAGTAACACACTCTCTATTGTGTGCCTTGAGCTTCCTTCATCTTCTCCAAGCTCTTTGCATTTCTCTGCACCCTAATTCCAACAATTGGTATCAGAACAGGTTACGTCCTCCCAGGCTTAGTCGCCAGCTGCTCCAGCACACGCTTGCTCACTTTCTTCGATTACAATGAGGTTTGGTGAGCATTCGCAAGTCGACAAATATTTCAAGAAATTTCGTAAAGCTTAGTCTGCTTAGATTTCCGATTCGGACTCATTTCGGCCTCCATTTCCACTACAGCACGTGTTGTTCCCGCTTCGTTTCTCCTATTTTCAGGCAGTTTTCACATCAGGTGCAGCATTTACCATGGCTGACAACAACACAGATGTCTTCAAGATGTTTGCTGTTGAGGACAGGTTTAATGGGGACAATTACCCTATGTGGGCTTATATGATGCAACATGTTCTTGTGTCAAAGGGCGTCTAGAATATTGTGCAGGGCATTGATGTACGTCCTGGTTCTGAGGATGTAGGCGATGTTGAGGATGTTGCAGGTCTTGTTGCAAGGATTGTTGAACAAGCTCGTTGGGATGTAAAGGATGCGCAAGCTCATGCATTGATTGCGTTGTCTATGAAGTGCACCATTGTTCCTCACATCCGTTCAACAAAATCTGCAAAACAGGCTTGGGATATTTTGGCTGGTCTTTATGCAAGTTGCAATGAGGCTAAAATTGCTTTGCTGCGTAAAGAGCTGGAGTCGAAGATTATGCATGAGGAAGATGATATGGACACTTTCCTTGCTAGTGTCACGGATATCAATGAGCAACTTATTTCTGCAGGTGAAGTCATTTCAGACAGTTCCCTTGTGCAGACTGTTCTTGATGCCTTACCAAATTCTTTTGCTAGTACTTGGAGATTTATGACCCAAGGAAATCTAGAAATTATCAAGTTTGATGCATTATGCACATTGCTGTTGCAAGAGTCACTTTCCAAAAAAGAAAAGGACTAGACATCGTGCAGTTAAACAGGCTTTATTGCTTCTCAAAGAAAGGGTGGTAACAGCAATGCAGCCACTTCTTATGGTTTTGCTGCGAGTGGAAAAACTTCTGTTCCTAATGCTTCTTCTGGTAGCAATTCGTCTAGAAATTCTGGTGATAAGGGCAAAAAGAAAATGAGTTGCCATTATTGTAAAGCTAATGATCACTTGATCAAGTCGTGTCCTAAGTTGAAAGCCAAAAAGGCTAAGAAGAAAGAGGGTGGTCCACTGCAAATGCTGGTTCTACTACAAATGCAGCCATTGTTGAGTCTTCTGTGAAAGGAGACTGTGTTTCTGATGTTGATGCAGAATGGGCTTTTAGCGCAGAGTGCACTTACAATCCTGTTGTCCATGATGCATCCCTTGTCAGTTGTTTGCTGCACATTCATATGTGTGGTATTTTGACAGTGGTGCTACAAAGCACATTACCTCACATCTGAATTGTTCACCTCTCTCAAGTCTGTCCCTTATGGGAATTCAGTCACTTGTGCCAACAATGCCTCTTATCCGGTTCAGGGAGTTGGAAAGATTGTGCTTACTGCTGCAAATGGCAGTTCCTTCACACTTGTTGATGCACTTTATGTACCTGGGATCAAGAAGAATCTCTTGTCTGTATCCACACTTGCTAGACTTGGACTTGTAGTCAAATTTGTGGATGACAGATGTATAGTTCATGATCTCAGTTTTGGTGATGTACTTCTCATTGTGGTTCTTTATGTCGATGATTTGCTGATCACTGGACCAAATGAGAGACATATTGCTGAATTTAAGGCTGATTTGAATGCTACTTTCAAGATGAAAGATTTGGGGTTGTTGCATCATTACTTGGGTATACAGTTTAAGCAGTGTGATGGTGGTATTGCCTTGTGTCAGAAAAGTTACATAGAGACATTGCTATGTAAGTTTGGACTTGAGGATTGCAAACCTATTACCACTCCCATGGAAACAGGTTTGAAGTTGAGTCTACATGATGTTGGCGATCCTGCTGATGTCACTCTTTATCAAACTGTTGTTGGCTGCCTCATTTATGTATGCAACACGAGGCCGGATATTCAGTTTGCAGTTTCACAGGTCAGTAGATTTATGCATAGCCTAGGGTCTAAGCATTGGCAGGCTGTCAAGAGGATTTTTTGCTACCTTAGTGGCACTTTACATCTTGGCTTGTTTTATCCCAAGGGGGGATCATTGCCGCCAGACTTACATGCTTTTTCGGACTCAAATTGGGCTGGTTGTTTTGACACGCGAGTGTCCACAAGTGGTTTTTGTTTCATGCTTGGCAGTTCATGTATATCATGGTTGAGCAAGAAGCACCTACTGTGGCCACTTCGAGTTGAGACTGAGTACAGGGCAGTCTTCACAGCTACGGTTGAGTGTCTATGGCTCAGACGCCTTATGGCTGATTTGGGTGTTGGACAAGACACTGCCAACAAGATCTACACTGACAGTCAGAGCGCATTGGCAGTTGTGAGGAACCCAGTTTTTCAAGCTCGCACAAAGCACATAGAGGTGCATTACCACTATGTCAGGGAGAGGCTCTCAGCAGGAGAGATCAGCTTGGCTTATGTGCCAACACAAGAAAACCTTGCAGATCTTTTCACAAAGGCATTGTCTCGTAAGAAGCTTGAAGCTTTCCACAAAGCTTTGGGCTTACTCCCCTTTGTGGAATGATCATGTCCTCAAGGCATGGCACTTCCCTTTACTCATGTGCCATCTCTCATTCACCGCATCACTCCATGGGGGATTTGTTACCATATACATGTGGTAGTGATGTGTGTGAACACACTAGGACCGCCAGGGCATTTTTTCCCTCTTTAGGAGGTTTTTTCCCTCGAGCATTGTATATACACCCATCACTCTAGGGCTATCAATCTTTCCATTGCACACAAAGTAACACACTCTCTATTGTGTGCCTTGAGCTTCCTTCGTCTTCTCCAAGTTGTGTGTGTTTCTCTGCAACCCTAATTCCAACAGGGGTTAGAAGTAAATACCATAATTCCAGATATGGTAGCAAAAGAAGGACCACCAACTTTAGAATTTGAGGGATACGATCAAGTTGCTTTGAAGCCTTTGAAACGACTTAGCACGGATAATCCTAGGATCGGAGTCTATTGTTGGGAGGATAGAAACGTCAAAGATCTTGTATGGACTTCTCATGCCAAATCAAGACAGTTAACACCCATGAAGATCATCTACAAGGGTTCAACAAATCTACCAACCTACCTATTTAGGGATTGTTATACCAATAACTTTGTTATGATGAGTCCTAAGGAGGTGGAATAAATCAAATACCAAAGGTACTCCATAAGAGATTGAATATTGGGCCAAGGACCAGAAACTATTCCAAGAGAGGAACTCCGTGAGAGATCTTTTGGGAGCAATGTTAAAAAACCCAAACCTACCTCATCGAAAAGAAAACCGCGTGACACTAAAGCCAGTCCAAGGCTACATGAGTCACTATTTCCAACAGACTGGTTTGAAGGACTCGGCACAGGACCAGCTGCTAGGAGACCGGGAGTTGAACCAAATAGACATATCAGACCAGCTGATTTTCAAAAATGGGTCAGAAAAAATAGTGGATCTGGGGATCCATATGACCACTTAGCAAGCTTTAAACAAGTGCTAAGAGCAGAACGCATATTTGATTTCCATACTCAATTTGAGGGATTTGGAATGACATTAGAAGGAAAAGCATTGACTTGGTTCCAAAACATTCCACCATGGTTAATCATGGACTTAAATACATTATCTCAAGGATTTGTAGCTGCATGTTTCAAAACGGGGATCAAACATAATACGGTAGCTCAAATCTAAAGCTTCAAACAGAAACAAGGTGAGTCTGTTAGGGATTGTGCAACTAGAATTAAGCAATACATTGCAAGATTCCCAGAACTAGAAATACCTGCAGAAGAAATATTAGTATCATTGTTTCTAGAGGGACTGCTAAACAAAGATCTTCATGCTATAATGTATAGCAAGAAACATATGACCCTAGAAGAGTGTGTGTCAGATGCTATTGACTTAGGAGACAATTGTGATAATTTCAATGAAGAGGATGTCCCTAAGGATAATCAAAGTGAGAAAACAACATCCACCATACCAGTACAAGTGGGAATGGCTGCTGCAACACGGCTTATAGCCATAGAAAACATGCTCAAAAGGATGAATGAGATGATGAATATCATGCAAAAAGCACCTATGAGGGGACCATGGCAAGGGATACCTCAACAGGGACAACCTATTAGGCCATAGAAATGCTGTGCAATCGAGGGGTAAATGGACCAACCATGAGACCAATGAGTGCTATTACCGACCAAAGTATGATGGAAATGTTCAATATGTGCCTATGAGGCCACAAGGACAACCCATGTATAGATATCAGCCTAATATGGCCCCAACTCAAAGACCACCAATGGGTACGGAAAGACCTCAACCCGTGTTGGGTCAACAACCTCCATATCCTGGACATAATGCAGTGCCTGTAAAATACATGCATTCTGAGAGAATCATAGATGAGCAAGCACTAGTACTTGTTACACCCTATGTTGGGCCTAGTCCATCTACAATACTGGTAGAAGGAGAGTGGTCTAATTCACATCCACCACCAATGGAAGAACATGTGACTTATACTACACCAGAGCTTGCACCGATGTACTATGTAACTAATCAAGGTGTTAGACCTCCGATGGTAAGACCCATGATTAAGCCAAGAACTGAAAACTGTCATAACTGTGGAAAAATAAATGCCCAGAGCCTGACAAGAATATTAAGCCAGTTGAAGCTTTTTGTACACAATGTTGCAAAAAGGGAGGACACTTCCCTGAAGATTGTCCAAAAAATCCTTTAAACAAGGGTTAAACAGTAGTGAACGTAGTCCAAGTGATACCTAGTAGCTCATCGGAGAGTGAACCTTTTGTTCCAATCAAGGTAATCACCAGAGGCCAGGCTAAGAAAAAGAAACATAACTCCTCTGATGACTCAGAGAATACTAAAGTTTCCTCTCAAAAGACCAAGAGAAGAAGAAGCCAAAGGTACCAGATAAGAAACCAGAAACAAAGGGTTGAAATAGAGGAGAAAGTCAAGAAACTATTCCAGGAAAAAGTGAAAGAAACTAGAAGTGAAATCAAGGAAACCACGATGAAATCTGGAGGATCAATTTGGTAGACTAAATTTTTGAGCCAATCAATACAGCCTTGGAAGCTTACCAAGCGGGACTTAAAGCAGGCCAAAACATGAAAAACAAATGGAAAAACTATCCTTCTCCAGGTATGGAAGCAGCTAAGCTTGAAGCTTATCAAAATCTGGTAAGAATTACTCAAGAGATGCTAGAAAAACAAAAAATCCAAGCTTGAGAGTATAGCAAAACCTGAGGAGCTTGTGGTAGGAAGAGAAATCCAAAGTGGTGGTAGAGCCCCACTTTGAAACTAAAAAGACAGAACTCATAGTACCTGACAGTGAAGATGCCTTAGATGGAATTACGTATATAGAAGAAGAATGGCCAGGACACGTATGGGAAAAAGTTAGAGAGATTAATGATGGGAGCTTAACTTTGTAGTCGGCTCTTATAGAGAAAGTTTGGTTAGACAATCTACCTCCTGATATGGACATGGATGTACAAATCCTTGTATGGGGATTGTGGCTTTGAAGCTTCAGGAATGTCTAAACCAATGACTCTGAAAACACTACCCTCTTACTTGGGAGATAACGAAGACGAATCCATAGTGTGTAAAACCACTCAGATAAAATGAGCCGAATAGACTCTAGAGGTAGACAACATCCATTCAATCATGTCTACACCCATTCAATGTACTCTTACTTTAGGAGAATTGTTAAAAATCAGACCATATTTATGGAATGATCTACAGAAAACTCTAGAGAAGGTGGGGATAACAGGGCTAATCGCAAAAAATTTGGGAAGATTGAAACGCGATTGGATAACAAAGAGATTAGATCCGTTTCAATGAACAAAGTTGGAGAATACTATGAAGGGGAAGAAGGAAACACAACCCTTCCAGTGAGATATAATGATATAGAAACCATGGTAATACTGGATAGTGAGGCAGGCTTAGCCATAGCCATGAAAGGAGTATGGGAATCATGGAGAAAACCAACCGTTAGACAAACTCAAATAAAATTGCAATTGGCTGATGGACACATCGAAAGACCCTTAGGACTTCTTGAAAAAGTGATAGTTAATTCCTGTGGAATTGATTATCAACATACTTTTGCAATAACTCAGTTATGAAATCATCTTGGGAAGACCTTTCATGCAACAAGTACAACTCATCCAGGAATGGGAAAACATTTATCTGTATTTAAAGCAAGTGGGATCATTAACAAGGGTTAACATAAAAGATCACACTTATAAAGATGTTATGAAAACGCCCATACAAGAATTTTACTCTGTCTCTTTGGTTGAAACTAAGCTTCCATCTTGGTTGAACAAAGATACACGTATTTGGATGTGCGGAGCCTTAGAAAACGGAAGCTTAAAACGAGAAGAATGTATCTTAGAAAGGGATTGCACAGATGAAGCTTATATCTGAACCCTTTTCGGAGCATTTGTTTGAGCCAATTGAGTGGACTCAAATTTTAGCAACAATGGATGTGTGTGTAAATACGTCTATGTCTACTCAATTTTTTGCAATGAGGATGGCTATATTATAATTCCCATACAAATTATCTCAACCCTTCACATTGAAGATGATATTCAAAAATCCAAGGACTTAATGAAAGCTCAACAAGTCTTTTCAAACCTCTACTATGATGCAACAGACGAGTTAGAAGAACATTCAACTACCTTAGATGATTCAGGGTCGGAAAAAGAACATGTGAGAGCTAAACTACTCATGAAAGGAGGAGAGAAAAAGATTTTTGACTTTCAAAACGAGAAACCAAGAAGACAACAATGATATAGAAGAAAAAGAGACACCAAAAACTTGAAATCTACACCTATGCCATCAATCTTTAGTAGAACACATTTTCTTATGCAAATAGATGCACATGATTGTGTCAAATACAAAATCACTGGTAGATATCCTTTAAACAAAAAGCAAGAAATATCAAAAACATTGAGAAAAACAAGAAAGGAAACTCAAGAAAAACCTAAATACCAGGACAAGGATTCAACCATGACATGAGTTGAACGAAGAAAGAAGTATCAAGAGTTGAAGAAAGCTTTAAAGGAGATGTGTACCACTGAAATGGAAACCACCAAGGAGGAAGGTAAAAATGTAATGAGTGCTCCATCCCATTACAAGAAATATACTCTTTAAGATCAAAAGATCATAGTCGAACAACCTGTCAGGGAACTAAGAAAACAGGGCGAGTTCTATGAAGGACCTGAAAACACAAAAAAGATAGATCTGACCGAATCAGGAGAAGAGCCTAGACCTGCCTACATTGCAAACGACCTGACGGAAAAAGAAGAAGAGCTTCTGTTAAGCTTACTAAAAGAATAACGAGATATCTTTGCTCGGTTTTATAAGGATCTCAAGGGTGTTGATCCAAAAATCTGTCAGCATACCATACCTATGAGAGATGATGTGAAACCAAGCAGACAGAGGCCATATACTTATAATGAAACATTTTCCAAAAAGATTAAAGAAGAGATAGAAAAGCTCAAGGAAGCCGAATTCATTTATGAAATTGAACACACAGATTGGGTGTCTCCAATTGTGGTAGTACCCAAGAAAAATGGAAAATTAAGAGTGTGTGTCAATCTCAAGAAAGTGAATGCAGCTACCATTAGAGACAATTTTCCTTTTCCAATCACTGAGCATGTTTCAGAACGAGTTGCAGGAAAAGAAGCTTATAGCTTTTTAAATTGAACACACAAATTCATTTATGAACTTGAACACACAAATTGGGTGTCTCCAATTGTGGTAGTATCCAAGAAAAATGAAAAATTAAGAGTGTGTGTCAATCTCAAGAAAGTGAATGCAGCTACCTCTAGAGACAATTTTCCTCTTCCAATCACTGAGCATATTTTAGAACAAGTTGCAGAAAAAGAAGCTTACAGCTTTTTAGATGGCTTTTAGGATACAATCAACTTTTGGTTGACCCGAAAGATCAGCATAAAACTGCCTTTGCAACTGAATGGGGTATTTTTGCCTATTGGGTTATGCCTTTTGGGTTAACTAATTCTCCTTCCGCCTTTCAAAGATTGATGAGACATGCTTTTAAGGAATATTTTTAAATTTTTTTGAAAGTATATGGATGATCTATGTGTACATACATCAATCCGGGCTTATCATTTTGAACACCTCAAAAAGGTCTTCGAAAAATGTCGAATTTATAGGATTTGCTTAAATCCTGAAAAGTGCACATTTATGGGTAGACAAGGAAAAGTTCTTGGACATATAGTGTCTAAAAATAGCATAGCTACTGATATGGATAAAATTCATGTTATTGTTGAATTGCCTAGATCGACAACAGTCAAAGGGTTCAAGATTTCATGGGACATTGTGGATATTACAGACGATTCATTTACATGTACGCTATAATTGCAAAACCCATGTACAGCTTGATTACACTCTTTGATGAGTGTGAAGAATCCTTGATGAAGCTTAAGCAAACTCTCACTTTAGCCCCAATATTGAAAGCACCAGATTGGAATAAAATATTCCACATACATGTAGATGCTTCCAATTTTGCCATTGGGTGTATACTAGCTCAACCAAGAGACAAAAAAAATAATTTTCCTATTTCTTATGATAGTAGAGAGTTGAATATGGCAGAGAAAAACTGTACAACCACCTAAAGGGAAGGATTAGGAATGATCTACGTCGTAAAAAAGTATAGATATTACATAGTAGCTAACAAATTTGTGCTCTTTGTGAACCACCAAGCCTTATTGTACTTGGTCAACAAGCCATGGAACACAGGAAGAATAGTGAGATGGTTCATCATTCTTTTGGGATTTTATTTCACTGTAGTTGTGAAAAAGGGCACCACTCACCAAAGAGCAGATCATTTATCAAGGATTATCTCAGGCAGACCACCAAAGGGAGTAGACGATGATCTACCAGATGCATATCTGTTCTCTGTGAAAATGATACCCCGATGGTAAAAAAATATGGAATTACTAATGACCAAGCACCCATACCTCATGTGACATTGTTCCAAATATCACTCGTTCCTAAGTGGAGTAACTATCTAGTTACTTACTTATCAAGCCGAACATTTCCTGAGGATATGAGTAAATGACACCAAACAGCAATTGAAACTGAAGCAAGAGACTATACTGTTATTGGAAACCAATTATATCGAAGAAGGAAGGATCAACATCTGTGTATTCGTGAAAATGAAGATGAATATATTCCCATTATAGAACAAGCACATGCTGGATTAGCTGGAGGTCACCTTTCTAGTGAAACCACCGCGAGAGAAATCTTGATGGCAGGCATATGGTGGCCCACACTTTTTGCAGATGCCAAAGAATATGTTCAAAGGTGTGATGCATGTCAACGAGCAAAAATGCCAACCCGTGTAGATAGCATGCCTTTAAGACCAATGATGGGGACTAGAGCTTTTGCAAAATGGGGTATAGACTTTGTTGGGCCAATACAACCACCTGCTTATAGAAGTCAAGCTCAATATATCAGTGTAGCTACGGACTATTTGACCAAGTGGACAGAAGCTAAGGCAACCTAAAAGAATGATGCCAAAACCACAACCAATGTGTTCACAAGATATGGACTGCCAATAGAAATTGTCAGTGATAGGGGAACTCATTTTCTCAATGAGGTAATTGAGTATCTGCTTAATGAATTTATGGTCATCCATAACAAATCGGCACTCTATCATCCACAAGCAAACAGACAAGCTGAGCACACGAATAAAATTCTTAGTTCGGTATTAACTAAAGTGGTTATTTCAAGACGGACGGATTGGTAAATGAATCTCCATGCCGCTCTATGGACTTATAGAGTTTCATTCAAGATAATTTTAAATACTACACCCTTTAACCTTGTTTATGGTCTTGATGCCATATTGCCGATAGAATTTCTATTGCCGACACTACGGGTAGCTAAGGATCTTGAGTGGACTGGACATGAATTGTCAAAGAGGCTTGAAGATTTAGAAAAGCTTGATGAGCAAAGGCTACCTACTGTAGCTCACTTCTATGCACAAAAGCGGAAACAAAAACAGTTTTTTGATTCCCATCTAGTCACAAAAATCTTCAAAAAAGGGGGACTTAGTTGTTTCATTTTTCTCTGCTTTGCTGCATGCATCTAGTCACAAAAGTCTTCAAAAAAGGTGACTTAGTTTTAGTCTACTCCCTTAAACAACACATTTCTAAGTTAAAGAAAAAGAAAAACGGACCATTTATCATTGAAGATGTATCCCCAAGTGGAGCAGTTAAGTTGTCCACTCTAGATGGTGAACCAATGGCTAATTGGATTAGTGGATGTCGTTTAAAGAAGTACAATTTGCCACTAACCAATGAATTGCTAGAAAACATGCATGCAGCAAAGTAGAGAAAGATGAAACGACAATGGGTCATTGATGAAGCACAAGAGAAAGCTCAGCTTCGAGTACTCAAAAGGAAATCTGCTCTCAAAAATCAATAAAATACCTATGCCCATCAACACTCTGGAACTAGATGAACGACTATGGAAATTACAAAAGGATGCAGTGTCAACAGATGATGAATGGTTAGATGGAATGGACCTTCACATCAACGTACAACTGAACAATCATAGCACAAATGCAGGTCGATACAGGAGCTCGAGTAAATGCAATCAATTATTCCACGTACAAGAAAGCAACGAATCACTCTTTGACATCGGAAATATTGGCTATCAAAGGATGCAACAAGAACTCAACACCGACATTGGGAGTAGTCAACCTAAATGTGGTAGTACATGGATGTTCATGCCCTATCAGTTTGTATGCTTACCAGATGAACACATGAATGAAACGATGATTCTTAAAATCTCATGGATGCGGACATACAAGGCAGTACCAGATTGAGATACCAATCAACTCAAGCTATCACCTAAAGTTAGACAATTCATTGTTCCAATTGCACCAAGCAAAGAGGAATGGAAAAAAGGTTACCGGTAAAAGGAACCATGAAGCAATCAATCTTCTCCATCCTATAGACAAGCAAATGCTACAAGTAGCATGCAAGGAGTCAGACATATCTAGGTACCAAAAGCACAACTCAAGGACAAGCTGTTTCAAATTTGGGTGCTCAAAACATCATCTATTGTACCAAAGAAGGTTCCAAAGTTAAAAACACAAAGAAGAGAAACTTCGAGTAGGGAACCTAACACAAGATGGATTTAGAGAAAAAAGGAGAACTTATCTTCTTCGCAAATTGTACAATCGATGAAGCAATGGAGAGTTAAGACTCAAAACACTCAACCACAACAATTCATCAAAGAAAAACCAAGATACAAATGGCGAGTTAGAGCTTAACAACCGTCATCATTGATACCGATAGCTCAGGAAATCAGCATGCCAAAGCATCTTGACGATACAATAAATCAAAGAGCACACAAGCTACAAGATTTCCTCTTTGGGAAACAGCAAAAGAAAACCTCGACCTCAGAGACCCTTGAGTTAATTACTCAAGACCCAACTCTTGCACAACATAATGGGTTGAATTGCATTGATCTTCAAATCATGGTAGATCTAATTAAAGCTATGCATAGACACGATCATTCAATCCATGCACACAGTCGTCCCGGAGTACGCCATCTAGGAAGGGTGGAAGGGAACTAAGTAATTAAGGGCAATGTTGAAGAGAGAGGAAAAAGTTGGATATTAACGTGTGACTTTTTACAAAATTACCTAATATTTCTCTTACAAAATCATCAACGGCAAAAATGTAACTGATAACATCTCTCCGATGAGTGTAAATACTGTATATACTATTAAAAAATCATCAAAAAATAGTTTTTTTTGTTATTTTCATCATTTTTCCTGATATTGGTACTTAAAAATGGAGAAATCCACCAAAAAATAATAAAGTAATGTTTTTCAATGGATTTTCTTAATTATTGATTTTTCACATTGCTTTTTTAGCACATTTTATTATTTTCTTTGATTTTTTCAATAAACATGTCAAAAATTAATGATAAATAGCAAATGAGATCAGATGGAGAAACTGAAGATCCGCTGATGATCAGAAGGACAAGGCGGATGGGCACAAAAAAATTATAATCAAATCAATAGATGGACGCGGGAAGCCTAGATTAGGCCGCCAAGGCCTACTATTGCAAATTCTTACAGAATGAGCTAACGGAATCCGATTGAAGAAATTTTTGAGTCTAACATAGATTGCAAGACCTAGTAGTACTAAAAGGGGAATTTGGGGAAAAATAGTATGGGAAGTCCGAGTATAGATATCCAAGGTAGTCCAAAATCACCTCATTTCCACTGTTCACTCTTGGAGGAGAGAGCTTTCTGCCTTCTTCGGGTGCGATTTTCGGAGTTTACAGTCGTCCATTTATAGCGCCGTCTCACACGAGACATAAGGGGTAAGTTCTAAACTTATCAATGAACAATTCTATATGACCGGGTAGCAAGTCTAGGTTCAGGAAAAAACCCTAGAAATCCAGCTGTGCACAAAGTCCTAGGACACAAAATTGATGATAGCGGCATGTCAACTCAACCGAAGTGGACGAGACTTCAACTGTAGCATGTCCCTATATAATAGAGCACTTTCATATCACCAGATGACCATTTGGCTGGGGTCGAGGGGGTCCCAAGTAAATAATCTAGGTTTGTGTCATATGCCAGGATTGGATTCTGACTCCACAGGAAGCTTATAGACTGCGTCTATACACAATGCACCTAGATGGTTTCATGGAAACAATCAAGGCAAGCTCTCGAATAGCAAAAAACCGATTGAAGGCTACAAAGTGTCAAATTTGACATTGAGGCAGTCCGGGGTGGGCAACAAGAGAGGCGACCTCTAAACACCCCTCAAGGCTCCCGTGCTGCTCAATTGGAACTGGGGCAACCACAAGCACATCACAACAACAAACCCATAGCCAAACCCAAACAAGATAGGGGCACCACGTAGTTATGGTATGCGAACTAGGACGCAAGAGAGATTTTGTCACAACCAAGAAGATACACTACAAAAAACACACACAAGCAACCTCACACCAAGACACACACAAAATGGACTAGAGAGAGCTAGAGCAAAGGGAAGAGAGAGAGGAATGGATCTTGCGTAATATCTTATTTGTGACTCGCAAATGGATATGGTTCATTATGTTGCTATCGTAGAGCTTGTACAAAAACTCACTCAATGATTAGTGAATGCTAAACATTGCCCCCCCCCCCCCCCCCCCCCACACACACACACACACACACACACACAGTCTTAGGGTGTGGGAGACCTCTCACCACAATACCCTCTTACAACGGACACGAAATTGGCGATGAAAACACACTAAAACACTTTCTAAAGCAAGATCAAACGATAGAACTTAAAATACACAAGTCACCTTGAATTCACTAAACCGTATTGCACAAGTGGAAGGACGAAGATTTGAACGTTGAAGCACGCCTTTGATGCACCAAACCTCACTTTATTGATGATGGAGGAAAATATACAATAGTGGTTTTGAGATTTTGAACTCATGGTCTACGCATAGAGTGTTGGGGTGCTATGTGAGATATTGGAGGTTGTTTTACAAGAAGGAGAGGGGCCTATTTATAGGTTGGAGACCCCTCATTAAGATTATTAGAAATCCTAATTTTCAAGCTAACGAATCGGGATTATGATTTTTTCTGAATATCAAAACATTGTGGGCCTTCTTTGTCTGCTTGAGTCATGGATGTGGGCTCAAAAGAGAGCATTATTCATGGTAGATAAGGTGAAAGTAGAGTTTTAAGGAAGGAGAGAGAGAGAGAGAGAGAGAGTTACTATGCACATGTCTTGAGGTGAGGTGTCTTTTATGGTTAGGTCAATGCTATTTTGTGTTAGTATGTTAGTGGTTAGTGTTAGTAATCACTAAAAAGTGAATGATATATTTACAATGGGTAGAACGGGGTGGATGGTTGAAGTAAGATGGTTGAATGAAGTGAATAAATCCTTGTCATGGTGAAGCTTGAAGAAGGACTTACTTGTGTAGGTTCCCAAAATGACTATTGATCCTCTTCTTTGCCTTCTTTTCTTTACGCCACCGCCGCCAAGGTTGATTATCGCGATGAAAATGGTAATTCCGTTGATGAGATCTCTTAATTTGTAGAGGGTAAGCATGGTACACATGCTGAATTTATGCATATAGAGAAGGCGTAAGATGGAATTGTACTTTGGAAGTAATAGAGAGAGGCATAGAGATGGTGTATGTACATGGAGAGCTCATATGAGAGCTATGGGAGTAAGAGGGGAGGTTAATGGTGAAGAAGGTGAGAGAAACCATTGAAGGTGCAGGTTTGAGTGAGGGATTGAGAGGAATGAGTGTGTGTGTGTGTGTGTGTTGAAGTGTGGAAAGAGGTGAGAGAAGACTATGGACTACTTGTGAGAAAAGTGGGCAGATTGAGGTCCACTCAAAAAATCATAGCTCACCGGTGGTTTCTCCAAAAATCACCAAAATTTTTGAGGTGATTATTCAGATTTTGTTCCACATTTTCTCTTTTGACCACCGCTCCAAATTCGGAGTGGAGATGGGTGCCAAAAATCTCACCAAAAAGCCTATTTTTTATGCTTGCAAAAGTCTTTTAGCGGCCCCCTCCTTTGTTGAATTTGTACAATGCATCCAAGAATGAGCCCCTCCTTTGTCATATCATAATACAAAGCATCTAAGTTTCCCTTTACACATGCATGGAGGAGGATTATTGGTGAATAAAGCAATATATACATGGTGGGACTAGTGTATGGACTATTCATGGATTTTAGCTCAATGAGCACATGGTGTTAGAATAATGAGTAAAAATAATAATAAAATATGGAGAAATTATGGATATGGAAAGATATTGGAATTATATGATATGGTCCCTCTTTGTATTATTTTGGGTGAAAGAGGAAAAGGTATGCAAGTAAATAATATAATAAATGTGAGTAAGAGAGTAGAAGTCAATTTTTGTTTTCACAAGAGTGAGGGTGAAAATGTGGGGGTGATTTGTATAAAAGAAAAATATGAGGTTAGAGTATGTACACATTGGCGAAAAATATACTTATGGTGTAAGAGGATGAAAGAAGGCATACACAGGTTTAATAAAACACACACCTAAGTATAAATATTTAAATAAAATACCAAAATAATTATAAAAAATCCCTATATTTAGGCCATATATACAATGAAATATTTACACACAAAGAGGCCATAATATACTTTTTTTTTTTTTGGCTCAACTAGCCCAGTGACTAGCTAGCTGAGGGTTTTAAGAAGATATGGGAAAAGCCCCCTATCTCACACACGCCTATGTACAATGAAAAGGTAAGAATAGCCACAGTGTTTATGTGATTTTGGTAGGGTGGGATAACTTACTATGGCAATTACGGAGAGCCGAAAAACGGCTATCATTAGCCCTCCCCCAGGATGATGGTATATTCATGTACCATCATAGAGCATCTTTTCCAAAGAGAGTGCTTCAGAGTCCTTGACGAGATCTTCATCGTTTGGCCCCTTAGAATTTTGACTAGAGTTACACTCATGCTTCATGTAACAATACTTACATGAGACAACGGCCTTTTGATAAATCTTTGGTAGATCCTTCGGTAGGAGGCGGCTCAAATAGGGCTTCAAGCGATACCCGTTTACCTTCCTGGAGTGCTCTTTACCATTCAAGTCCATAAGCTGATAGTAACTTGAATTGAAAGCCTTCTTGACTATGTATGGCCCTTGCCATCTAGTTTCAAACTTGGCATCAAAACGATTGTCAAGTCGATTGTCATACCTTAGCACAAGCTCTCCTTCCTTGATGCTTTTGTCCTTCAGTTTCTTGTCGAGCTTTTCTTTCGCTTGTGTGGCTTTCCTCTTGTAGCACTTGTAAGCTTCTTCTCTTTTCCACTCAAGCTCCACTAACGTAAGAAGTAGATCCATCCATACGTCTTGATCATCTTGTGCACCTTTGCCATGAAGCCGCATTGTTGGAATGTTGAGCTCGATAGGGTGCAAAGCCTCTTGACCATAGACCAAGTGAAATGGTGTGAACTCCGTGGCTTCCCTATATCTGGTTCGATATGTCCACAAGGCACCATCCAAGAAGTCATCCCATAATTTTGTCTTGTTTTGCACCATCTTTCTAATGATTCCTGCAATGACACCATTAGCCTTCTCCACCAAACCATTTGACTATGGGTAGTATGGTGTGCTATGACGATGTAGAATGTGAAGCTCTTCACAAAATTTTTTGAGTAAACCCTTCTTGAACCCTGGACCATTATCCGAAACAATCACTAGAGGTGTGTCAAATCTACAACAAATATTAGTGTAGACAAATTGCTCACTGTTCTCCCATTTACCCTTGCCACACTTTGAGCCTCTACCCACCTAGTCATGTAGTCCACAGCCACTAGAATGTAGAGTTTACCATTCTTTGTTCTAGGTAGAGGACCCATAGCATCAATGCCCCATTTTTCAAAGGGTCCATTTGCAAGCACTATTTGCCTCGAGCCATGCATCAACCTTCTATTTCCATTTATCTGACAATTGTGACAGCTTTTACACCAATGTTGAACATCCACATGCAAACTTGGCCAAACATACCCCGCAAGCAAAATATTCTTCACAGTTAATTCTTGGGCAAAATGACCACCACATGCCTCTTCATGCAAACCTTTTAGAATGGCTGGAATTTCCTCGATAGTTGGTACTCTTCTGCACACTTGATCCTCCCTCTTTGATAGAGGGAGCCTTCTAGGAAGAGATAGAAACTTGCCTTCTTCATGAGTCTCCTTTTCTGAGCTTTAGTGAAGTCTTGTGGAAACTCGCCCTCCAAAATGTAGCCAATAATGGGACCCAATGACTCCAATCCCTGGTATCTCGGTTGCTTGGTAGCTGCTGCCACCATGATGACCTGCACTTCTTTCTCAACACATGTAACTGCTTGTTGTGCAAGTAAATCGACATCTTCATTTTGTTTCCTAGGAATATGATATAGTTGCACTTCTTCAAACTGATTAAACATCCTACGAATGGCATGAACTTTTGTCCTTAAGCTTTCATTCTTGCATGCCCAAATGCCTAAAATTTGTTTAACAATGAGAAGTGCATCTCCCTTTACCATGAGACGTTGTATCCCTTGGCCAATGCACATCTTCAAACCATGAAGTAGTGTGTCGTATTCTGCTTCATTATTGCTAGTTGAACCTGATAGATTGACCTTTTCTTTCATGACCACCTCTCCACTTGGGTTGAGCAATACTAGCCCTCCCCTTGCCTTTCCTGTGACTCGTCGAAAAGCTCCATCAAAGAACAAGGTAAAAGCATTAGGAATACTTTTAGGTGGTGGCAATGGTAGGGTCTTTACTTCAGGCATCTTAATCTCCTTCTCATGTACCCTATAAGTAAGGATCCCTGCCAATTGCGCACGCACACTATCTTCTACCTTGAAAGAGTATTGGAACTCTTGCAATTCCATAATCCACTTTGAGATCCTAGTGCTAAGATTCATTTGAGATGACACCCAAGGAAACAAATTTTCTGCAGTGAGAATTACAAAAGGTTTTGGTAGTAAGTAGGATCTAAACTTTCTCACCGCAAACATGAGAGAAAGCATCATGAGTTCTGCCTCCGTGTAGCCTCTCTCAAAAGCATTCATGACCCTACTAGCAAAGTAGATGGGTCGCATCCTGGTACTGTGGGGATCTTGTTGTAATAAAACTACACCAATTGTTTCCTTCCCAACACTAGAGCAAACAAAGAATGTGTACTCCCAACAAGGAGGCATGAGTGTTGGTAGCTCTAACAAAATGACTGTAATGTTACAAAAGTACTCTTCAAGCTCATCAGACCATGCAAATTCTACCTGTTGTGTCAACTTTTGCAAAGGATGAAGCAGCTCCGAAGCTAAGTGAATAAAGCGTGACATATACTTCACCTTTTGAATGAATGAGATGACCTCTTTGAGATTCTTGGGTGATGGGAGCTCAATAAGAGCCTTTGCCTTTGAAGGATCCACCTCAATGACTTTATAGGAAACCTTGTGACCAAGCAAGATCATTTCATCCTCACCTATGTGACACTTGTCGGGGTTGAGCTGACCTCCCATGTCATAGAGCTTCTTTAAACCTTCTTCTACCCTTTGTAGATGCAATGATTTTGAGCTATAAATGCAAAAATCATCAATAAAAACCCTAATGGATTTTCCAAATAATGCTTGAAACACCATGTTCATGAAGCGTTGGAAAGTTGCAGGAGCATTTGTCAGGCCAAATGGCATGACTCTAAAAGCATAACAACCCCAAGGAGTGATGAAGGTTGTTTCAATTGGTCCTCCAATGCAATCCCTATTTAAAAGTAACCTGAGTAGCCATCACACACAGTGTACTTCTCATGACCAGCTACCTAATTCAGTATCTTATCCTGAAATGGGAGGGGAAAGTGATCTCTTTTTGTTGCCTCATTGAGCGGACGGTAATCCACACGCACCCTCCACTTGCCGTTCTTCTTGGGAGTGACAACAACGGGAGAGACCCACTCTGAATTCTCCACTGGATAAATGAAACCTGCTGCTAGAAGCTTTCTTACCTCTTTGAGTAGAGCCTACTCCTTGATGACTCCTAGCCTTCGTAGCTTTTGAGCTTTAGGTTTGGCCTCTGGCTTTAGCTCAATCTTGTGTTGAACATCATCTACTCCACGCACGTCGGTGTAGTCTTTAGCAAAAAGCTTAGGAAATTTCCTTAACACACCTTTGAACTCCTCTCTTTCATCCTTTGTAAGTGTTGTAGACAACATACCTTTTAACATTCCTTCATCTTCCACATTTTGGTTCTCTTGGGAACCTACCTCCTCCAAACCTTGACAAGAGGTCTCTTGGTTGGTTGGCTTAAACCTTACCCCCATGACTTCGATGGAAGAATCCTCTTTAGTAATGGTGCCGCTACTTTCTTTTGAAGTGTTATCGGTCCAATCTTCTTCCGTCTCACTTTGAGATGATTCTTCATGGAGCTCCTCTTGGTGTTGCTCCTTCATGTCAAAGACAACCTTCTTATGATTGTCGTTCCTGCAAATTAATTTTCCACTCTCCCAATCCTGCAAAGCTCGCATTTTCATTAGCCATGGTCTTCCTAGGATAAATGGATAACCACTTCCCTTGGTCGACATAACATGAAAATCCACCGCCTTCTTAATGCCAAAGGCCTCTACAAAGACATTTTTACAACTGCCTACACACCTAGCCTTGCTATTGTTTGCCATCTTGACTTTGATTTCAGGTGTCTCATGGATGTGCATGCCTAGTCTTTGCATGAGTCCCTCTGTCATGATGCAAATTTGTGCACCCTCATCCACTAGACCTTTCCTAACCAATATCCCTTTTATGTAACAATCTAACATATGTGTAATGTCCTCATTCATTTCAGCTTGTGCAATTTTTACAACAGGCACACTCTCTTTTACCTTTCTCCTAGTGCTAACTGCCCTTGTTAAATCCCTTCTAACTTGTGGACATAATGCAAGGAATTGAGGCCATGAGATATCAGGACCCTTACCTCTCATGTCTTCCAACAAGTTGTATGGAGCCATACCATGTTCAAGAGGAAAGTCTTGGAGGTTGATACGACGTGAGTCCTTTTTGTTTCCTTGGTCTCCTTTGCCTTCTTTTCTCGTCCATGGTCACTTTGTGACATGACTCCTTCTTTCTCTTTACCTTTTCCTCGGCCACGCTTAATGCCATTTGCTTCCATGTCAACCTCATTGGAATTTTTCACCTCTACCACATGCACATTTGGGTCTGGCAAAGGTGGAACTCCTTCCACTCCTCGTGGAGGTGGTCTTGCTCCATTTGGCCTTTGTAGAAGCCGTGGTTGTTGACTAGTTCCTTCACTTGCATTCATCACTGGGTAATTCAAGTTAGGTCCCCCTGGCTCCCCACGGGGCCAAGGACAATTATACATCCCATGTCCAAACTCTCCGTAATTCCAACATTGCAAGACTCTCCTAAGTCGTGGTGGCTCTCACCCTTCTGACTTCTTTGCTTGTCCCTTGGGACCTACAGTTTGTGCAAGGTGAATTGACAGGCTGCTTAAAGATTCATTTAACTTCTCAATCACTTCTGCCGTTACCTCAGGAAGCTCCCTAGATGTTGATGCTTGTGACTTACCTTTGGGTCTAAGATCTTCTATTGGAACCTCTCCCCTGAAGCACTTGAGTTTCCTATATTTCTCAGCAGCCCTAGTTTTAGCTGCATCAAAGGTGGCAGGTGCACCGGCCTCAACTTTTACCTTAAGGTCAGGAAAGAGTCCGGATATGAACCTCTCCTTCTTTAGAAATTCTGCACCATCACCAGGGTTAGGAACATTTCGTATCCATAGAGCCCAAAGACGTAGAAACTCTTGCTTATACAGGTAGTAGTCATCTAAGTCTTTTTGCTTATGAGAAACAATGTCTTGCCATAGTTTTTGAGTGTTTTGGGGATCAAAGAAGTATTTCTTGAAACGATTCAAAACTTCTGTATAATTCCCCTTAACTTCCTCAGGCAAAGAGTCAAACCAAGTGCTAGCATCTTTCCTAAGGACCACCTCAAACATTTCTACACATTCTTGATGTGTTACTATCCTCTTGATACGGCAAGACATCTTGAAATTTGCTAAAAATAATTCTGCATCCTCTCCAGGCTCTTCAAAGAAAAGAGGATATCCAGACATTTGGCGTTGGGTCTCCATTGAATTGATTTCAAAGTGACGCACGTTTTTGTTTTTTTCTTTCTTTAAAAGATCTACACAATAATATTTTCTAAATTGCAATCTATTCTATAGCAAAATAAAAATATTCACATCAAATGACCTATGATCATCCATAAGAGGTAGGATGACAGGGTTTGGTGACGCGAGAATTTCTCCTACTCTTTGGGCACCAAACATGAACACCATACGTTGTTGAAAATGGATTTTTCTACTAATTGCAATGTTTATTCTAATGTGTGGAGTGAAATGAAAGGGGAAAACCTCTATTCCTGGGCCATTATCCATTGTCTATACATCACCTAATGCTTAAAACAAAACAAAAATATAGAGGTCCAAACTAAGGTCGTACCTAATGAGCGGCAAAATAAAAGGATTTACTGAAGCGTTTATCTCGGCCAACCTAAGAGGACCTAAAATTCTACGAATTACACGTTGAAATTGCAACTTAGTACTAACAATTATGTGTACCTTTTGCCTTGCAATGGGAATGAAAGGATCATACAAATTCTCGTGATTCATGCAAATTACTTGACTATGCTAAAGACTAATCCTACATAAAAATAGACAAGCCGTCCTCAGTAGGGGCACCAAAATTGAGGCGGTCCGGGGCGGGCAACAAGAGAGGCGACCTCTAAACACCCCTCAAGGCTCCCGTGCTGCTCAATTGGGGCTGGGGCAACCACAAGCACATCACAACAACAAACCCACAGCCAAACTCAAACAAGATAGGGGCACCATCTAGTTATGGTATGCGAACTAGGACGCAAGAGAGATTTTGTCACAACCAAGAAGATACACCGCAAAAAACACACACAAGCAACCTCACACCAAGACACACACAAAATGGACTAGAGAGAGCGAAAGCAAAGGGAAGAGAGAGAGGAATGGATCTTGCGTAATATCTTATTTGTGACTCACAAATGGATATGGTTCGTTATGTTACTATCGTAGAGCTTGTACAAAAACTCACTCAATGCTTAGTGAATGCTAAACATTGCCCACACACACACACACATTGTCTTAGGGTGTGGGAGACCTCTCACCACAATACCCTTTTACAATGGACACAAAATTGGCAATGGAAACACACTAAAACACTTTCTAAGGCAATATCAAACGATAGAACTCAAAATACACAAGTCACCTTGAATTCACTAAACCGTATCGCACAAGTAGAAGGACGAATATTTGAACATTGAAGCACGCCTTTGATGCACAAAACCTCAATTTATTGATGATGGAGGAAAATATACAATAGTGGTTTTGAGATTTTGAACTCACGGTCTCTCGCTTGCAATGTGTAGCTTGAAAGCTTCTCTCACACCAAGAGTGAAGCTCACAAAGTGGTTGCTACACCTAAGTCTCTCCTCACGCATAGAGTGTTGGGGTGCTATGTGAGATATTGGAGGTTGTTTTACAAGAAGGAGAGGGGCCTATTTATAGGTTGGAGACCCCTCATTAAGATTATTAGAAATCCTAATTTTCAAGCTAACGAATCGGGATTATGATTTTTTCTGAATATCAAAACATTGTGGGCCTTCTTTGTCTGCTTGAGTCATGGATGTGGGCTCAAAAGAGAGCATTATTCATGGTAGATAAGGTGAAAGTAGAGTTTTAAGGAAGGAGAGAGAGAGAGAGAGAGAGAGTTACTATGCACATGTCTTGAGGTGAGGTGTCTTTTATGGTTAGGTCAATGCTATTTTGTGTTAGTATGTTAGTGGTTAGTGTTAGTAATCACTAAAAAGTGAATGATATATTTACAATGGGTAGAACGGGGTGGATGGTTGAAGTAAGATGGTTGAATGAAGTGAATAAATCCTTGTCATGGTGAAGCTTGAAGAAGGACTTACTTGTGTAGGTTCCCAAAATGACTATTGATCCTCTTCTTTGCCTTCTTTTCTTTACGCCACCGCCGCCAAGGTTGATTATCGCGATGAAAATGGTAATTCCGTTGATGAGATCTCTTAATTTGTAGAGGGTAAGCATGGTACACATGCTGAATTTATGCATATAGAGAAGGCGTAAGATGGAATTGTACTTTGGAAGTAATAGAGAGAGGCATAGAGATGGTGTATGTACATGGAGAGCTCATATGAGAGCTATGGGAGTAAGAGGGGAGGTTAATGGTGAAGAAGGTGAGAGAAACCATTGAAGGTGCAGGTTTGAGTGAGGGATTGAGAGGAATGAGTGTGTATGTGTGTGTTGAAGTGTGGAAAGAGGTGAGAGAAGACTATGGACTACTTGTGAGAAAAGTGGGCAGATTGAGGTCCACTCAAAAAATCATAGCTCACCGGTGGTTTCTCCAAAAATCACCAAAATTTTTGAGGTGATTATTCAGATTTTGTTCCACATTTTCTCTTTTGACCACCGCTCCAAATTCGGAGTGGAGATGGGTGCCAAAAATCTCACCAAAAAGCCTATTTTTTACGCTTGCAAAAGTCTTTTAGTGGCCCTCTCCTTTGTTGAATTTGTACAATGCATCCAAGAGTGAGCCCTTCCTTTGTCATATCATAATACAAAGCATCCAAGTTGCCCTTTATACATGTATGGAGGAGGATTATTGGTAAATAAAGCAATATATACATGGTGGAACTAGTGTATGGACTATTCATGGATTTTAGCTCAATGAGCACATGGTGTTAGAATAATGAGTAAAAATAATTAAAAAAATATGGAGAAATTATGGATATGAAAAGATATTGGAATTATATGATATGGTCTCTCTTTGTATTATTTTGGGTGAAAGAGGAAAAGGTATGCAAGTAAATAATATAATAAATGTGAGTAAGAGAGTAGAAATCAATTTTTGTTTTCACGAGAGTGAGGGTGAAAATGTGGGGGTGATTTGTATAAAAGAAAAATATGAGGTTAGAGTATGTACACATTGGCAAAAAATATACTTATGGTGTAAGAGGATGAAAGAAGGCATACACAGACTTAATAAAACACACACCTAAGTATAAATATTTAAATAAAATACAAAAATAATTATAAAAAATCCCTATATTTAGGCCATACATACAATGAAATATTTACACACAAAGAGGCCATAATATACTTTTTTTTTTATTGGCTCAACTAGCCCAGTGACTAGCTAGCTAAGGGTTTTAAGAAGATATGGGAAAAGCCCCCTAACTCACACACTCCTATGTACAATGAAAAGGTAAGAATAAACACAATGTTTAGGTGATTTTGGTAGGGTGAGATAACTTACTATGGAAATTACAGAGAGCCGAAAAACGGCTATCAACATGTGGAGTCAAACTGACTCCAAATGGGCCAAAACTAGATGGGTAGCATCAGGACTATGTAGCAGACAAGTTCATAGCTTCAAAAATGACTAACCAACTCTACAGGCCATCTAGTCACAAAAATCGGTGATTTCAGAAACGATAAGAGCACGAAGTGATGTAGACAGGAGCGAACTTTAACAAATTCATTTTAGTGCTTGTCTCAGATGTATTAAATATGTTTATGTCATCAAATTGTCAATTCTTGCAAAAAAAGTGACTGTTGTAAATAATCGAGATTATTTACTTTTGTGCTTGTTTGGCTTGAAATTGATATCTTCACTTCACCTATCACTTGTACACATCTATTACATGCCACATGTCAAGTATGAGCCAAAATGATCAAGAAAAACTCTGAATTTGTAGAAAAAACACCAAAGTCTTTTCAATCCAATTTTTGAGTTAACTGTCACATTTTTTAATCCAAATCACCCCATAGCTCACACAAAGACTCCACATCATGCCTAGAACCAAGTTGGAACAAAAAATGTACAATTTGATGAAAAAGTTAATAATCGCGATTATTTACTTTTTTGCCAAAATGGATGCAATTTGAAACTTTGACAATATGGGACCAGTCCACTAATCAAGTTTGAGCAAGTTTGGATCTAAAAAACTCAAAATCTCTTTATATCTACTATTTCAGAGCCTGAAAGCCTAAATCTAGCACCATTTCCACCCAATGCACTCAAATGAGCCCACACTTCACTCAGAGTCCCAAATGCCATATGTTTCAAGCCTATGATGTCAAAATGCTAAAAGTTGGATAAAATCCTGAGCTGTTAATAATCACGACTATTTGCTTTTGTTGCAATTTTAGCCTGAACTATATTATTTTGATCTCTACATGTATGTTTAGGCATCTATGTATGCTCCAAAATTGATTTGAAGAAAAATGGACATCATTTGTCAGCAATTCAGACTCAAGGCATTTCAGAGCGAAATTCGCAGAATTTTCTAACTTTGACATTGTATTCACTTAACAGGAGCAATGCAAGTGGCCGAGAAGGAAAAGAAAAGGGTGTCCCAAAGAGAAAAGTTGCAAGAGTTGCCACCGTACCAGTTAGATCCAAGCTCAGTGAAGACAGCAAAGGCAACTTACTTGTTTAAAGAACAACTCGAAGAAAACTATACAACAGTTTTCACTGGTAGATTCAAGAGCAAAGAAGGACACCAGGTAGAATTTCAAATGCTACCATCGACAGATGGAGGTATATGATGCACCGGCAAAGCCAGACACCAAGGAAGCCAACAGAAGGCTAGGGCTAAGATTTCTACAACTAGGAACCATGCGGAGTGGACTTCCAAAAAAGAATATGAATTGCTATTCTCAATCAAGGAAGATGGGTCGGCCCAAATCACTGATCAACAAGGGCAAAAAGTTGAAGTGGTGATCACTAAAGAAATAGTGGCCGAGGCACTGAAGCTGCCAATAGAAGGTATGACTATGTGGGCAAGAGATAGAAAGACAACAGATACTTTCACCAAAGATACTGCTGTTTCCATGTTTTCTGATTACATCCAAAGGCAAGTAGAGGAACCAGCTCGCCTCTGTCATCAATATTTCCACTTCCTCTCAAAGAGACCGCCATGGTACACAACTCCAAACCATGCGGTTGTGACTACTTTCACTCAAGTATTGAAGTCGACAACCAGGTAAGAAATAAATCATACGCAGTATGTGCTTACAACACTGAAGGGCACAAAGAAATAAGGAAAGATCACATATCTGGGCGCTCTAGATGTGTTAACAAGAATAGCATATCAGTCTATTGGAATGGCCGACAATTTGCTGCCAGTCCCACATCAAAACACTTGGATCGTGTCAGCTCAACCTTCTCCTAGGACCACTCAATCAACAAAGAGAGTGTACAAGTCAGATGAGGAATCTGTAGAAAGTTCCCATGAAGCCCATAGCATTGAAAGCTCTGACAACAAAGAAAGAAGGGCAAGGATTGAAAAAGAAAGCTGTAGTGGCTCACGAAGAGGAACCGCAGCAAAAGAAGGCTAGATTTGAAAGAAAAAAATAGACATACGAAAGGAGCCGCAAAGCTGCACATGAAGACCCAGAAAGATGGAGTCTAAGAGATATAAAGGGACCAAGAACCAATAATCCTGCAAGGAAAGGACCAGAGGATCCCAAAGATTTGCTTAAGCGGATGTATGCAGAAGCTGAAGCTTTAAAGCTAAAGGAAGCTCAAGAAGCTCAAAGAAAAGCAACGGAAGAAGCGGTTAAGCAACAGAGACAAGCGGAAGCTGTAAAAGTGAGTCACATCATGACCACGAGGAGATGTCTCCACGACCCTCGTCACAAACCACGAAACAAGAAGATTAGTCCATGCCGAGTCCAAGGTCTTCACCTACAGATAATTCCAATGAAGACGACATAACAAAAGAAAAAGAGCCTGAACAACAGGAAGAAGCAAGTTTTGAAAAACCCAAGGAAGCTAAAACAGCTAAAGCAGGACCTTCCTCTACAACAGCCCAAGCAGAAGCAGCTGAGGCATCCACAAAGCCAAGGAGAAGAAGTAGAACCACCTACAAAAGAGCCACAAACTGAAACGGCCCAAACTTCCAAACAACCCCAAGTCGAGCCTGAAGATTGGGAAACAAATGATGAAGTCATCATGCAAGTGAATGAATATGCAAAGCAAATGCACCTGATGACAGATAAGATGCGAACAACAGCACTTAGCCACAGTGCCAAGGCTAAAGAGCTGGAGCAAGTGATTGATGCTTTACAAGGAGAACTAGAAGACAGAATGAACATCATCGAAGATCTTCAAGGACAGATTATAAACTAAAAGATGAAGCAGCAATACACCATATTGCAAAGGAGAAACAACAGAAAGAGATGGAAGACCTGGGGAGAGCTCCTGACAAAGTTATATGATGCATGCAAAATCAAAGATCAACAACTGACAAAAGTAACCAATGAACTTTTAACCACTACTCCGTCAATACAAAAGATCCAAGTGCAGCTCGATGTAGCTAATGCCTCTTTGCAATACTTCGAGCAACGGATCAATGATCAAATGGAATTTCTAAGACAGATAAAAGAAAACCCAGTTGTAGCCTCAATCAAGGGAAGAGATGAAGTCTACAAGACTTTAGAAAAGAGGCAAGGACCTTGAACTTGAGTTGAAGCTGGAAAAAACTCAAAGACGAGACCTTGCATTGATGCGGGTCCAAAGAGAAGAGAAATTGCTCAAGGAAATAGAGGAATTGAAGAGATAATCAGCTGCTAAGAGAGGGACAAACCAAAACTCAGATGAAGCAGGAACCTTTGAACAACCAACCATCGACATACCCTCAGTATCTTTTACTGATATGGAAACACAGCCGTCAGAAGGGCTTGCAGGAGAATCAGATTTTCAAGTACCAATCACGGAAGCCGAGCAAGTGCCATTGGTCCAACTTTCTAAAGCTAAGGAAGATGCACTAAAAGAGCAGATTGTCCAAGAAGCAAATGCTGAATGGAAAGCAGCAATGGATCGGGATTTGAGAGTTCTCCACTCATTAAATGTAACTCGACTCACTCCCAACCAAATCAATGCTCAATGGCATCATCAATCACTACCCTACCCATTGATAAAGGTGGAGCTACTGTAGGTTAAGGAAAGACTTTACAAGGATATGCAGGGAGAAGACTCAGATAATATCCACCCAAAATGGAGAAAAAACTGGTTGAACAAGAACTCCAGATACCTCATTCTATTCAGAAGATCACCTGCAACCCTATAAAAGGACCCTACATTTTGTCCAGTACCAAGGGTAAGGACATGGCAGGCACACGATGCACTGAAGAAGAAGAGGACAACATGGTTAAATTACCCACGACTACTAGCTCAAGAGCAAGGACCAGCAATTGAAGAATACATGGTGAAAACCCTAACGGGCGTCAAGACCTTCTTCAAGAGCCTCCCTGACCTCTCAGATGCAATGCTTTATAAGATCTGCAGAATGCTGCTCACCTGCATTCAAAGTTTTCACAAGTTTGAGCAAGCAGGAGCACCATGGATGTCTTTCCTCGAAGGCAACAAAGATCTATGCTATGATTTAAGTGGACAGCCTTCAGAAGAAGTCCTCGATGGCTTCTACGCTAGATGTATGTTTCTGTCATCTAACAATATATTGGTATTTGAAGAGGCATTCTATATAGGTTTCTTCACATGGCGGACGAAGATATTTGGGCCAGTGATCAACAACCTTACATCAAGGTTTGTTGGCTATTCAGCCATTGAACTTAAAAACAGAGTCACCATGCAGTTTTTGCAAGTCCCAGAAGAAGAAAGAGGGAGTCAGATATGAAAAAGCCCTACATACGCTTAAAGACCACCTCGCCAGCCGTCAACCCGGAGACTACTTCAGTCCATGAAGTTGTGTCAAGGGACGACATAGTCGAGGAGGGGGGGAATGTTAGCAGCAAGCTAACTTGGATAACATTTTTCAGAGCTTTTATTGTAAAAACACTTATTATTTTGATAAATCGGGAATTTTGTAACTCCTATTTTCCAGATAAACAATGTAATTGTTGAGTCGGGCTACAAGCTTCCAGATTGTATCAACCTATCTTTAGTTAGAGCTCCCATATTATTAGTTTTGACCTCAGAAACCTTGGCTAAGGTATAAAAGCCAATGTTTGTAAGTATTTTGAAAGTTTTTGGATAATAGAAACACATCGTGAGCTAACGACGCTCCCTACTCCCTTCCCGGTTGTCACATTAGAGTGCCGTCTGTTGCGTTGCAACCGCAGGTAAGAGCTCTATGAGTTGACATAAGCATTTCTTTTGGCATCGTCAACCTGCAGCCTAATTTCATCATAAGTAGGAATTTAAGCTTAAAAATTATAAAATAAGTATAGGTGGGGTATTGGGGCATCATTGCTAAGCATTTAGATGCATTTTGGGTCAAAAAAGACTAGGTCAAAAACTTACTGTTATTAATAATTGCGATTTTTGCACTTGACCTAAAGTGAGATTTGAGACCATAAGCATGTGTGCTTAGGTCTTATAAACATGTCCTAGAAGTTTTGTAATGTTTGGATGTCGTTTGATGCTGTAACGGTTATGATTTGTTTGCCGATTAGCGACTACCTTTTGGTGATTTCTGTCATTTGAGTGTAACTTGAGTTAGAAGCGAGTTGTCTGTTGTTTTCCAAGAGATTGACAACCTCTTGTAGCCTCTATGCACTAGTTGAGTCAGCTTCTCCCATGGATTGACAATTATATTCGTGGTTCTCGCTATGTCTGCAATAAGATAGGAGTGAAATTAGACACCCATCCCACAGGGATCCTCCCATATTCAAGGATGGAAGGTTGTGTGGCACTTTGACTAGCATCAATTTGTTCTTTCCCTCTCTCCACCCATATTCTTAACTACCTTCCTCTCCCTGAAGCCGCATGTTGACTCTCCCCCTTCTGCTGACATGGTTTTGAATGCTCTCCACCTGTGCTTCTAACTGGCTCACACCTCCCCATTGAAGGTAAGGTTGCACAATACATCTCTAGCATTTGATCTCATGAAAATTTTTAATCACCTCTAAGAGGATTCTTGGCATCCTTGTATATAGATTCTCTATTGTTGTATAAGCCACCCATAGATTCCATGTCTCTATCCTCTGCAAGACATGGCCTTGACTCCCCCTAACTATGATGGCGATTGGATTGTATTGTCCTTTGTGTGTGTATCACAATACTAAGGTTATTCCCCCGTGAAATGGTGTATGCCCCTTGTGGTACTGCTATCACATTGATATTGCATTATATATTCTAAGCTATCTTATGCACATAATTGCATTGTATGGTAGAGCCGTGCTTTGATTATATTGCATGGTCATGATCCTACCTTGATTAACATCAGATGGTCTTTTGACCTAAGGAATGCTTTCCTACTTGATGCTTGGATATATTTATGGTTGGTGTTGTGGGCTTTCTCTACCCTACATTGCTGTGTCAATGCCATGATGGTATGCTCATACATATACTCTCTTGCTTTGCTATCGATCCTATTTAGACTTTTTTTGTCTACCCTCTCTTGCTTGAGAATTTCTGTGAGAGGGTCATAAAATTACAACTATGAGCCTCACTCATTTCTGGTCTATTGAATACCGGCAGCAACAAGACTAGCTATGGCTAGATGTGGAATAGTAATGGATGTTGGCCTCTTCATACTTCCCACCCGTTTCTGAGGTGAGGGATCTCTATCTGTCACTTAGCCTTGGGTACTCTTAAATTTATGTTTGCCAAAGAAAGAAAGAGAGAGTGAGAGGGTGTGGTGTTTCCATTTTGATACTTTCTTGGATTTTTGGATTGCTCATTCATTTTCTACTCTGTGGAGTTAATGCCGTGTTCTTCTTCACGTGCTACCTACTAAAAATTTGACTTATAGCACTTAATTATGGCGTGACTAGACTCTGTAATTGTTACTTAGCTTTAAAAGTTGGTCCTAATTCAAATATTTTGCTTTACTAATATAAATTTCTTAACTAGTTGTGTGTCCTTCTTGCTTTGGATAATATGAATCACTAAGAGGGAGAATTTTTTAGGCTTTTGACAAGCTATGAGTAAAGAAGCTTGGCCCTCCCTTCTTCTTTTCCTACTAATAACTGTAGAACTAACTTGCTTGCAAGAGGATACTTACTCTTATAATGAGCTAGCTCTATATTCTTGCATATGACACATCCTTTTGGTTTTTTATGAGATCAAATTGCATCTAGAAGACAAGTTTTTATGATGCTTGCTCTTATCTAGTTTTTGTATTGAGGATCATACTCTAGGTTCTCTTAATTGATTCTATTGTCAATTCTATTTTTTTTGTTTGATGTTGGCATTTGTAATGTCTAATGATGGGAAATACTTGGGAGTGTTTTGGGTTTACGATCCTGCCTTGGAATAGAAAAACTCTACTGGCTGGCTGGTTGGATTTGATGGCTAGATAAAAAGTTTATTTTTGCTTGTAATGGTGATGTAAAACTAAAAAAAATGTGTTGTGCTGACTTGCCCACTTCTCCTTGTATTTTACTTCATCTAATTTTTGACATGTGGATTATTGTAACATTTCTAAAAAGAGCATGGTCTAGTGGATACTCTCTTGCCATTCTAGAAGGTCTTGGTCTTATACATGGAAGAGTTGTTACCATATACATGTGGTAGTGATGTCTCTGGACACACTAGGACTGTCGGGGCAATTTTTTCCTCTTTAGGAGGTTTTTCTCTATTGTGTGCCTTGAGCTTCCTTCGTCTTCCTCAAGCTGTGTGTGTTTCTCTGCAACCCTAATCCCAACAATTGGTATCAGAGCAGGTTCGCCAGCTGCTCCAACACACGCCTGCTCACTTTCTCTGATTACAGTGACGTTTGGCGAGAGTTCGCAGGTCGACAAATATTTCATCATTTTATGCAAAATTTCTGTCAGTGCCGTTTTTTGCATAACATGTGCCTTATAGTCTTCTACGGTTTGTGCTATATAGCACGTGTTGTTCTCGCTCCGTTTCTCCTATTTTCAGGCAGTTTTCACATTAGGTGCAGCGTTTACCATGGCTGACAACAACACAGATGTCTTCAAAATGTTTGCTGCTGAGGACAGGTTGGATGGGGACAATTACCCTATGTGGGCTTATATGATGCAACACGTTCTTGTGTCAAAGGGCGTTTAGAATATTGTGCGGGGCATTGATGTACGTCCTGGTTCTGAAGATGTAGGCGATGTTGCAGGTTTTGCTGCAGGGATTGCTGCTATTAAAGTTGTTTTGCCTACGGCAGAACAAGCTCATTGGGATGTAAAGGATGCGCAGGCTCATGCATTGATTGCATTGTCTATGAAGTGCACCATTGTTCCTCACATCCGTTCAGCAAAATCTGCAAAATAGGCTTGGGATATTTTGGCTGGTCTTTATGCAAGTCGCAATGAGGCTAAAATTGCTTTGCTGCGTAAAGAGCTGGAGTCAAAGATTATGCATGAGGAAGATGATATGGACACTGTCCTTGCTAGTGTCAAGGATATCAATGAGTAACTTATTTCTGCACGTGAAGTCATTTCAGACAGTTCCCTTGTGCATACTGTTCTTGACGCCTTACCAAATTCTTACCAAACTTTTGCTAGTAGTTGGAGACTTATGATCCAAGGAAATCCTGAAGTTGTCAAGTTTGATGCATTATGCACATTGCTGCTGCAAGAGTCACTTTCTAGAAAAAATAGGACTAGACAGCTCGTAGTTGAATAGGCTTTTATTTCTTCTCAAAAAAAGGGTGGTAACAACAATGCAGCCACTTCTTATGGTTTTGCTACTAGTGGCAAAACTTCTATTCCCAATGCTTTTGCTAGCAGCACATTGTCTGGCAATTCTGGTGATAAGGACAAAAAGAAGATGCGTTGTTATTATTGTAAAGCTAATGATCACTTGATCAAGCGGTGTCCTAAGTTAAAGGCCATAGAGGCTAAGAAGAAAGAGGGTGGTTCCACTGCAAATGCTGGTTCCACTACAAATGCAGCCATTGTTGAGTCTTTTGTAAAAGGAGACTATAATGCTGATGTTGATGTAGAATGGGCTTTTAGTGCAGAGTGCACTTACAATCCTGTTGTCCATGATGCATGCATGTCAGTTGCTGCAGATTCACGTGTGGTATTTCGACAGTGGTACTACAAAGCACATTACCTCACATCGTGAATTGTCCCTCATGGGAATTCAGTCACTTGTGCCAACAATGCCTCTTATCCGGTTCAGGGAGTTGGAAAGATTGTGCTTACTATTGCTAATGGAAGTTCTTTCACACTTGTTGATGCACTTTATGTACCTGGGATCAAGAAGAATCTTTTGTCTCTTTTTGCACTTGCTAGACTTGGACTTGCAGTCAAATTTGTGGATGACAGATGTACAGTTCATGATCTCAGTTTGGTGATGAAATCGTTGCATCGTAGGCTTTTGTGCCATGGGCTGTATAAGCTCACTTTGTATGACAAGTGTGGACAAAATTTTTCAAATGCAGTTGTAGATTCAATGGCTATTTCAGATGCAAAACTTTGGCATGCACGTTTTGATCATCTGAATTTTGCTAGTTTGTTGCATTTGCAGAAATTTGATATGGTTGCTTCTTTGCCGCCTCTTGAAGCACATGTCAAACATGTTTGTGAAGGCTATATTTTGGGTAAGATGTAGTGTTCTAAGCTTCCAAAGGATGGTTCAGTTTGGGCCACATGCAGGTTGCAGCTTGTGCATAGTGATGTTTGTGGGCCCATGCAAAATCCATCCTTGAGCAATTACCTTTACTTTGTGACTTTCATTGATGATTACTCCAGGCATGCATGGGTATTTCCGTTTAAAGGGAAGTCCGAAGTTTTTATGTGCTTCAAACAATTTCTGGCTATGGCTAAAAATGTCTCAAAATGTACTATGGGCACCCTCCGTTCCGATCGAGGGGGGGAGTATATGTCTCATGAATTCAATGCATTTCTGGCTAGTCGTGGGATAAAACACCAATGTACAGTGCCTTATACACCCCGGCAAATGGTGTTGTTGAGAGGAAAAACAGGTCACTGACGAAAATGGCACGATGTATGGTCAAAAGTCAAGCTTTGCCGCATTCTTTTTGGCTTGAGGCCATTATGTGTGCCACTTATGTACTTAACAGGTGTCCTACGAAAGCTTTGCAGTCTATTACTCCATATGAACCATGGCATGATAGAAAGCCTTCTATTGAGCACATGCGTGTTTTTGGCTGTTTGGCATATGCTTTGGTGCCACAAGTGCAACGCAGAAAATTGGATGATAAGGCTGTCAAATGTATGTTTGTTGGTTATAGTGCTGAAAGCAAAGGTTACAGGTTGTATCATCCGCAAAGAAAACGAATTCTGGTTTCACGAGATGTAGTGTTTGTGGAAGATTGTGTTCAGCCCTTGCTGTCATGTACTAGAGATAGTAATGTAAGCTCACATGACATTTATGACACGTCGTTGCCTCTTTTCAGTGGTGGAAATATGAATGTAAGTTCCAATGAGGCAAATGTATAGCCTATGGGGGTTTTTGAAAATGGTACAGATCACCTATTACTGATGCAGATGTACATGATGTACTTGATGAGGAAAGGGCTGAAAATGAGCAAGCTAGAGGTATGCCAAAATGGCTGGTGCACACTTTGAGTGACAGTAAATTGGATGCACCTTTGTCTAGTCGTACTCGTTCAGGCTCTCACCGTGCATCTTATGCATCAGATTGTTATGCTTTGGCTGTGTCTAGCTTACATGATGTTGAGGAGCCTCTCTCTTTTGATGAAGCACAAAATTCAAAAAATTGGATGGATGCCATGCAATCATAATATGATGCACTTATCAAAAATGTCACATGGACTCTATGTGATTTGCCTCTTGCAAAGAGGCCAAAGTTGAAATGCAAGGCGGATGGTGAGATCGATCGCCATAAGGCTCGACTTGTTGCAAAGGGTTATGCACATCAAAAAGGCATAGATTATGAAGAGACCTTTGCTTCCACTTGTCGTATGACTACTATGTGTTTTCTATGTGCATTGGTAGCTCATTTTGGTTGGGATGTACATCAATCAGACATTGTTACTGCTTTCTTGAATGGTGACATATTTGAGGAAGTTTATGTAACGCAGCCTCACGGTTTTGTCAAGAAAGGACAAGAGGACAAAGTATGCAAATGTAACGAGGCTCTGTATGGGTTGAGGCAATCTCCTCATGCTTGGTATGAGAAAGCTGACACTCATTTGTTCAAACAAGGCTTTCGTAACAATCCAATAGAAAGCACATTGTATCTAAAGCGTGAGGGTGATGTACTTCTCATTGTGGTTCTTTATGTAGATGATTTGCTGATCACTAGACCAAATGAGAGACATATTGCTGAATTTAAGGCTGATTTGAATGCTACTTTCAAGATGAAAGATTTGGGGTTGTTGCATCATTATTTGGGTATACAGTTTAAGCAGTGTGATGGTGGTATTTCCTTGTGTTAGGAAAGTTACATAGAGACATTGCTATGTAAGTTTGGACTTGAGGATTGCAAACCTATTGCCAAGAAAACTTGGATTTTTTTTCACGATAATCGAACATCTTCAAGTCTACATAATTAAGTGCATGAGTTAAAAAATGGTTGGAAAGCTGATCAAAGTGGCTTGAAGGCCATGCAGAGTCTTGCAAGGGATTCCTCCATCGTGGGAGTAAGAGCTAAGGGAGTGAATTAACACCCTTGGATGAAAATTAGATCTAAGGGCATCCATACAAGCCCCAATTGAGGGCAAATTAACCTACACCCAATGAAATAAAGCCCAAATTTGGGATTTCACAAGCACTACATACCTTGTAGGGAGAGAATTTCTACACTATGGCCCTCAATTCTTGCCAGTACTTTGCAAAAAATGTTGGCTACAACCAAGCAGGACTTGATTCAAAAAACATTGCAGCCTAAGAAGGTACACTCTTCTAGGTGGTAGCGGGTTGGTTTGGTGCTACACGGGCACTTCAAATCTATGGAATAAAGAATGTTGAGGTATTTTTCTTTGAATTCATTGAGAAATTCAATAATTTCATGTTTAGATAGTGATGCATATCTATTGAGCTCATTGCTTTAGCAAGTGATTGTGGGTATATGGGTGTTACTTGCAGCGATGAGTGGGTTGGATGCAAGATAGAGTTTCAAATTCTTGAGTTGGATGCTTCTTGCCATGAGGTTGTGGATCAGCCACTTTATAATTGGGATATGCGTCAAAAATTAACCTCATTTTATTTTGAAATGATGCTATTATATTTGAGTTTTAAGGGTGTTTTGCATTAGAGATTAACTTTATTTTATGCTAAAAAGATGCTATTATATTTAAGTTTTATGGATGTTTTGGATCAACCACTTTATAAATGGGATATACATCAAAGATTAACCGCATTTTATGTTGAAATGATGCTATTATATTTAAGATTTATGGATGTTTAGGATCAATTTTAAGCAACCCTACACTTCAATAGGATGCTCGATGAGTCCATGTAGCTTGGTTTAGAGGCTCAACCCATTTGGAGACTTTATTACATCTTTTTTTACTCCACCCATGTGATTTTATGTGTGGGTTTATGGATCAGCCATGGGTGGACTTGTTGCAACCACTCATGTTATATATGGTAATGGGTCAGTTGATGTCTCGATATATATATCTTGGTTTTGTGTCATGCAACTATGAACTGGCAATGTAACTTTGGTCTTTGACTAGGCGTATATGGCTCAAACCATGAATCTAGGTGTGGGATTAGACGCGAGTATGGAGCACTTGGAGGTGGCTATGGCTGATTTCTTGGGAGTCAGGTTGTTTCTAATAGCAAGTTCATGCTTTGTCACATTTATGGTTAACATTTCTCACTAAGTGTCAATATTTTTTCCATGCTTATCGTTGCTGACGGTTCTCACCAACTGTTGATAATTTTGCTAGATGTAGAAATCTCTTGCCACCAAATCTTGAGGTTTCTGCTAGGTGTTGATGTTTTTGCCAAGTTGCAAGGTGTTGAATGTGTTGAAGCTTTTTCCAATGAGTTTTGCCCAGGTAGGTGTATGACAATTTTATGGATGTCACGAGTTTCTGCTCGCCAAGTATTTCTTGCCAAGCGTCTTCTTGCAAATTGTTTTGCAAAGTTTTTGGATGCCAGGTGTTTTACGGTTGCGAGGTGTTTTTGGCTCCCAATTTATTTTAGGTGTTTTCCTCACCAAGTGTTTTTCAGCAAGATTTATGGCGAGTGTATGGCTAAGACTCGTATTTTATTCACCAGGTGTTTCTTGTAAGGCCTCTTCTTGCAAGTTATTTTTCCTAGGTGTATGGTGGCGAGGTGTTTTTGCTCACAATTTGTTTTGCCCAGGTTTATGTCTAGTGTATAGCCTCGAGGTTTTTTTGCTTGTTGGGTCTCATGAGGTTTCTAGGTAGGAAGTTTCTCATTATGTTTGTGTTAATCCATGCTAAGGTTTTATGGTTATGGGATTTTAATTTCTTGCCAGGCATTTATGGTTGCGTTTTTTGTCCCTTTCGGGTATGAACTTTTTGACTCTTGGTCCTATAGTGGATATGATCAATGCAATAGCGATATCGTATGATATGGCTTACATTCTAGCATAGGATGGACAATGGAACGGTTTTCACTAAGGTGTATATGGCTTCAAAATAATTAGTGGACTGATGGATATGGTCTTTGTGAGGTTATGATCATTGTTGGGTGCGCAATTATGGTTTTTGCCACCATCTGGTCCCTCCCAAATGCTTTTGCTTATAGTGATAGTATTTTTAAGGTGTGGTTTTCTCTAGGTTATGGTCATTTTCGAGTGCAAAGTTATGGTTTTTCCTTTCCTTTTCCAGGTGTTTTTGCTCATGGCTATAGTCTTTGCCATGCTTTTTTGCTTATGGTTATGTTCTTTGCCAACTTTGGTCTTTGCTAGGTATTTTATTGACTTGTGGTTATGGTCTTCATGGCCATGTTTTTTTCTTTTTTTGGTTATGGTAGGCGCTTCTCTATTGTTATTGGCAAGTGGTTGTAGCAAGTGTGGTGGGAGGTAAAGGTAAATTTGTAATGGTCCTTTGTCTTGAACTTATGGTGCTTAGAAATGTGTATTTTGTCCAATGAAGATATTGTGCTTTTGCACATGGTTTAATTTTGGGGATGGGACTCAGAAAATGGAATCCCCATTTTTTGACAAATTGCACTATCCTTTCAAATTTTGTCTCTTTACTGGTCTTATTTTTTGTTGGGTTGTTTTATGGCAACGTATCATCCTAGTTCCTTGAATTTAATTCTGACGATCAGTCTATGGCAAGCTAGGATTCTATAACTCTTGTGCTTCTTACACTACCTTACATTGTGCTTTCCCTAACTCTAGTTAGTTACATCCAAAAGAATTGGTTTCTCCTAGCTCATTGCTTTGGTATGCTTGGTATATATAGCTCAATACAAGTAAAATAAATATGTTCATTCTTTTTACTAGCTGGTTATTGGTCTTATGATTTGGTCCTTTCTTGAAGCACATGATGATATTGAGGATCTCTTATTAATGGTTGGGTACTAGGCATTAATGGTTTGGCCTTTTGTTGAAGCACCTGATGATATTGAGGATCGTTGGTGAACTAGTTGGGTACTAGGCATTAATAAAAAGATTCTTATTGTGCATTGATATGAAAATTGTGTCAGGTTGAGGCATGTTCTTAATTTTGGTTTACTGGTTTTTGAATCATGTAAATAGTGAAAGAATTGGTACTACTTTCATGCTATTGTACACTGGTTTTTCTATTGACACTAATATTTTGATGCTAGCATTATTGGCTTGATTGTTTTAATGATATCCTTGGAATGTTAAGCTTTTGATGACCTAAGGGCTTGCTATCATCTGATGATGTGATGGACTTAGCATGGGAGCTTAATCTCTTGATTAGATCCTGGTTTGAACAAATGAGTGTCGGATACTATTAGTTTCTTATGTAGAAATTGGCATTAATCCTATTTTTGGTTCTCAAGAGTTTTTAGAAGATAATCTGGTTAGGATTTTTGACCTCTTCAAACCTTGGAAAAACCTGGTCCCTTTTGCATTCTGCACTAATTTTTGCACCAGAATTTTGTTGAGAAAGGAATGCTCTTGCTAGACTTAAAAAGTTGCTTGCTCCGACTGTTTATAGATATGAGACTTTTGCTGAGTTTTTGACAAAGCAAACTAGATTTGTTTGAACCTAATAGTGAATTAACCAGCTAAGAACATTATTGCTAAGTAGGATGGAGTACTTCTTGTGAATGGGTTGGTTACTTAGAAACTATGGTGATTGAAAGTTACATAAAGAAGTTCTAAGATTCTTTGGAGAACATCAGTTATACTTTCAATTTTTTCATTTGTCCTGTAAGCTTCGAAGAAAAGGATGGCTTTTTGAACTTAAGAATGATAAAAATTTGAAAAAACTAACTAAATATTTCTTTAACATTCTTTTTAACACTTATTGCCATCCCCATTGTTGGAGTTTTTTTTGGACTGAGCAAGAGCATGATCGCATGAGCATTGCACTTGAAAAGAGTTCTTTTGTCTGCTATTTGTTAGCAATATTTTCACTTGAACAGCCAATTGGAGCTGTTTTGCAGGTAAACAAAGGGAAAAGTTGACGACCAATAGCTAGAGACCAAGATGGCAATGGACTTGATGCAGTTCAAGACCATGAAGGAAAATTAAATATCAAAATTGCAGATTGATTGTTCTAAAGTGCTTGGGGCTGCTATAAAGGTGAATATATGTTTAAATAATGTATTACCATGGGTTGCCATGCGATGTTGAGGCATGCAAGCATACAAAGAGAGGCCGAGTGAGAGCCGAGAGTGAGCGCCATATTGAAAATAGAAAGAGGCTCTCGAGAGTGAGAGAGAGGGAGAAATGCACTATCTGCATACATGTCAAAGAGAAGTGAGATCATGGGGGGGTTGGCCTAAAGCGGGTTGAGGACTGACAGATAGCCGAGGGCTCCAAACGGGAGAGAGCAAGTGCATGTTGTGAAGGGGTCGAGTCTGAACGGGGTCTAGAAGGAACTTTGATTAAATAAACAAAATGGGTGTTTTAATATGGTTTTTTAGTGATATGATGAGGGGTGGCCTAAGAGAGGGTGTTGGTTGGTTGAAAGGCGGGTCGTTTTGCAAGCCAGGGGGAGTTAGAGGCAAAAAAAAAGGAGCACGACAGTGGGAAAAAAAAGGGAGCCGCCAAGGGAGATCATGAGGGAGCCATGCAAGGAGGCCATAGCCGCAAGGTAGTGCATTGGATGGGGGGTTTATCAAGCCATATTGAGCCCTGCCATGATGAGGAGTCGCGTGCATGAGAAGGTGTACCCTTGCCATACATTTTTTTTGCGCGCTTCTTTTATAGGAAAGTTTGAAACCATGATGATGGTGGCTCGGGTTGCAAAAAATAACCTCATGCAATTATCTGCTTTAGCAAATGGCTGGCCTCATCCACTCCATTTTTCACGTTGCTTGATCTGGATTGCTTTAGTGTATCAATTAGAAGTGCTGGATGTAAACCTCTCATGATCCTGCGCTCACGGGGTGGATCAAGACATAATATAAAAAGCTTTATTGGTGTTGGAGGGGGGCCTTAACCCCTCTATGTTGTGCTCTGCTCTGTGTGGGTGCATGTGTGTGAGCTTGATGAAGTGATCGATTCACGAGAGAGAGAGAGAGAGAGAGAGAGAGAGAGAGAGAGAGAGAGAGAGAGAGAGAGAGAGAGAGAGAGAGAGAGAGAGAGAGAGAGAGAGAGAGAGAGAGAGAGAAGAAGTTGGCCATTTGAAGGGGCCGCAATGAGCACGTCTAGAAAATTTAGATAACAAAAAAATATTATCATGAAGCTGACGTGAAGAAACCCTTGGCGAGATTAAACGACGAAATCGAGCCATGGATAAGTTTCTCTTTTTCTCATGAAATTGGATGTAAATTTATGTTGATTGATAAAAAAACACATACAATACAAACACTTGCAGTGTCTCTCTCTCTTCATTTTCATAATACACACATAAGTGTCTTCATGATTCTGTTCTCGAGTCTGAGCGAGTATATGCAGCTTGAGCATGGCTTGGGTTAGAGAGAGATAGAACTTGATACATGTTTTGGCAGATGATTTAGCTGCACTTACACTGTCTAGGCTCCTTGTTTTGGGAGTGAGCGTAGCATATAGCTTGAGCTCTTTTGTTTGCTAGGTTTTTCTTGGTCTTCGTCTGCTCCATGGCCTGGCCATACAAAAATATATATTAGTGGCACGCCCCGTGGGACCAGCTTGCAACATCTAGGTGTTCTAGTGAAGAGCCTGCATCCTAAATGGAGTTGTTTTTTTCCTTTTCCACTTCAAAAGAAAATTTGCATTATACCGCATTTTGCCCAAATTTTTTGGGATATGCTTTTATGTGAGAACTTATTTAGGTTGACCACCACTCATTGCCACCACCTTGGCTTGTACGTGTAAACTTGGACCCAAGCACCTATAAATCCCTCTATCAACTCCCATAAACCTGGGTATTTTAGGTCATTGGGAAAGACCCACTTGAGGTCATTGAGAAGTCATCAAGGATCATTAGGAGTGTGAAGTCAAGTCACCAGTGCAAGGCCAGGGGATGTTTATGAGTTTATATATGGTTGTGATTACATAGTGTGCACCTCTTGGTTGTTTATTTTCTTTCTTTAACATACATTATTTATAGCCCAATGGATAAGGCACCATTCTTAACCAAAGTTCTGGGTTCGACACTAGCAGGCTAGTTTTCCCCGCAGGATGCCACTGTTGCACTTTTTTTGGCTAGAAACATGGGAATCTTCACCTGGAAAGAGAGCGTGTGTACGAGAGATTGATCATTTTAGCAAGCTTGCATTGGTCATTTTATTATGAATTTTGATTATGATCCCTCTTGATCTGCCTTGAGGAGTTGTTTTGACAGGGTATAAAGTGCTTGGAGTTCCTTCGATAAAGTCATCGGCTAGAGATGGAGATCGACCACTGCTAGAGGTGTACCATGGCATCCGGACAAGATTTTGAAGAGGATGGTCTAATGTCACCCTTTAAATATGATATTCAAAAGATAGTTGCCATTATTATGTGACTTTATCATACTATGCATGCGCGTACTATGCAAGTGTGTGTGTGTGTGTGTGTGTGTGATTAAATGGAATGGAAAAAGTATTACAAACTGACCAAATGAGGATGGGGAGTGTCGGTTGGTGGAGGGAGGCACTGCCTATGCAAGCCATCCGAGAGAAGACGGGGGTCGATTAGTCGAGCGGGGACTAGCTTTGCAGAGGGGCTGAGTGTGAACGAGGCCTTGAGGAGGCTTGTTTAAATGAAACAAATGGGTGTTTTAAGGGTTTTTTTTAATGTGCTGCCAAAGGGTGGCAAGCTAGTAAGAGGGTGTCGGTTGGTTGAAAGGCGGGTCGTTTTGCAAGCCACGATGAGTTAGAGGCGAGAAAAAGGAGACACCACTATTTGCAAGGGGAGATAGGAGATCGCAGAGGGGTGTCGCCAGTTGGAGAGAGAGGCTCTGCTCAGTGCCGAGAGCCAGGGAGAGAGAACGAGGACCCTTTGCTGTGAAACGAGCAAGGAGAGAGAGGGACCCTTTGCTGTGAAACGAGCAAGGAGAGAGGATTGATTGAGAGAGATCACAGAGGGGTGTCCCCATTTGGAGAGAGAGGCTCTACTCAGTGCCGAGAGCCAGGGAGAGAGAACGAGGGGCTGCCATGCCAAGGGGGGCAACTCTGAATGCCATGAAATACAAGAGAGAACGAGGACCCTTTGCTGTGAATCGAGCACGGGAGAGAGGAACCCTCTGCTGCGAAACGAGCAAGGAGAGAGAGATTGATTGAGAGAGAGAGGGTGCTGCCTTGTTGCGAAGTGAGAGAGAGAGAGAGAGAGAGAGAGAGAGAGAGAGAGAGAGAGAGAGAGAGAGAGAGAGAGAGAGAGAGAGAGAGAGAGAGAGAGAGAGAGAGGGGGGGCTCGACCCTAATGAGAGAGAGAGAGAGAGAGAGAGAGAGAGAGAGAGAGAGAGAGAGAGAGAGAGAGAGAGAGAGAGAGAGAGAGAGAGAGAGAGAGAGCCATCTATGGGCTGCCTTGAAAACAGCGGAAGGAAGAGGGCTCGGCCCTCGGGGGGGGGGGGGGGGGGGGGGGGGGGGGGGGGGGGGGGGGGGGGTGGGGGAGAGAGAGAGAGAGAGATTGAATTATTGTTCACAGAGGTCAGATATGATCCATGGGACCAAAAACAAAACATTACAACCACTTCTTCTAAGTGAGGGCAATCGATACATATCAGTTAGGGACTCAGGGTCCATCAAAAGAAAAAGCAAAGCCTAAGGGGTGGTCCTATCGGGGAGGGGCCGGTTTAGGAGTTCAAAACTCCTGGGTGATGACCTTCCCTCCGCGGTCTACTGCCCAAATGCCTTTGGCTCGTGCTTCACACACTTTTTTCAACTCTTCACCTTTGTGCTTGACTTGTGTCGGGGTGAGTTCTTCAGCGATCCAAAACCCGGTGTCTCTAAGGAGACGCGATTGCTAGAGTAATCGGAGCCGTTCCTCCTTGTCTTTAAACTCAAGAATGGCATGCCCACTGGGTGTGCGCTTGGTGTTGAACTTGTTGACGATACATTCTACCGCATCGTAGTCGACATGGACCGGTTTAAGAGTCTCGTTGAGGAGGTCGATTAATTTGCAAAAGTCTTGTTTGCACTCGTCCCATGCTTGGGGCAGCCCTCCAATGCGAAGCTTGAGGGCATTCTCTTCTTGAAGCTGACGTTCCCGCAGTTCTATCTTCACACAAGTTTCCACTTTGGCGAGTGAGATCGTGTGAGCTTGAGTGAATTTGTCTTTGACTTCCTTCACCTTGTTTGTTGTGAGGCCGGCCATGGAGTCAAATCATGCCTTGAGCGTGCTAAGGAGCGCTTCAGGTCGCGGTTTCCATGATCATGCTGAGGGCAGCTTGCACTTGTCCATGCGATCTGTCTTGCTTGGGGCTACTAGGATAACGGCAAAGCTAGCCCGTGCTCTCCCCGATGTTTTTGGGATGTTCGTCGTCATCTTCTCACTTGCTGGAGGTGGCTTTGGTGAGAACATCCTCTCGAAAAGCCCAAAAACTCAAATGCTAAAGGTTGGGTCATTAAACCTCACACAGTTTTGCAGGGAACCAGAGCAAGTTCTTGAGGTTGCAATGCAGGTCGGCAGGCCGAACTAGATTGCTTCTTGAAGTTGAGGCCGAACCAACGCGGACCAGGCTCCACAAGAGCTCTTGGGCTTTTGGGTTGGGTGGGGCGAGTGTACAGGGCATATGTCGAGAGTTGTGCAAGAGCTTGACAAGGTGAGAATGTTGAGGGGGGGCTAAGCTGAGGATTAACGCCTCCCCAAGGGTAGCCCCTCGCCCAAGGGGGGGTTGAAAAGGACGTTGGGGCGGCTATGTGCGCAAAGGGCTAGGGTTACGAGAGAGAGAGAGAGAGAGAGAGAGAGAGAGAGAGAGAGAGAGAGAGAGAGAGAGAGAGAGAGAGAGAGAGAGAGAGAGAGAGAGAGAGAGAGATAGATAGATAGATAGATTTTATTATCGTCCTCGGAGGTCAAATATGACCTATGGGACCAAAGTTACATGTGATGTAGTATGTGTACGGCTCATGAGTGACTCTCGATGCTCCAAAATTGTAGTGATGAGAGTCGCAATGGAGAGCCCACACTTTGGCTGGGAGAGGAAAGTGTGTAGGTCTAAGTTATGGCTGAAAATGTGAGAGAAGCAAGTTCGGATGTGATCAAAAGCTGAGCACTCTAGTAGTGTGTGGTACTCAGACTCTCGAACTTGCAGTGAGCATAATGTGCACAATCGATTTGACTCTTCTCCATTGCCCCAACGCCCTATCTCGCATCGAAGGAAAAGGGAGCTAAGCCGAATTGCTGCGATAGTGCGTATCGCGGACAAGGGAATAGGCTCAAGCATGTAAGTGTGAATACGGTTTCCTCTCTCAGCGAAGAACATGGTTTTGTAGTTGGGGGCAATATAGGTGGTGTAATGTATGAAGCGTGACCCACCGGATTTCTCCCAAGCCGTAATACATTGGCGTTGTAGAAAAGCTTCATTCACTTGAGAGTCAATTGAAGCATCATGTAGCAAGTGTAATGCATCCCATCTCCCAAACCACTTCTTTATGTCTTGCATCCATCCCGTGCTCAAGATCTTGCTTTTATGCGTCTTTTGAGAGAGAGAGAGAGAGAGAGAGAGAGAGAGAGAGAGAGAGAGAGAGAGAGAGAAGGCTCTGGTTGTGAATCGAACATGCCTTTAGCCTCATTAAAACCCACTAGGGGTGCATCGCATAGCCAGAGAGAGAAGAAAGAGAGCGAGACACTCTCTCCATTTTAGCATGAGAAAATGTCGTGAGTGCATGAAGGTAGAGAGGTGAGCCGAGAGCCGAAGTGAGAGAGAGAAAGCACAAGTCGATAGAGATAAATGAGATTTTTTTTATAAAAAAAGGGAGATTTAAACTCCAACCAAACCCACAAGTTGGGCGGATCCCATAGCCAGGACGAGAAGAGGGGAAAGAGAGAGAATCTCTCTGCATAATAGCGAGAGAGGAAAAGGAGTTGAGATTGAGAGAATAGAGGAAGCAAATCTCTCGTTTTTTTATAGGCTGGATCCAAAAAGGGATCGAGAGAGAGATCTATTGTCGTGCTCCTTGTTGGAATCAAAGGGAGAGTTTTGAAAGAGCTATTTTGGTGCACTTGAGAAAGAGTTTGAGAGAAGTTAAGAGAGAAAGAGGAGAGAGAGAAAGTCCATGAAGGCTATTGAGAGCATGAAGAGAGAGAGAAATATTCCATGTAAGGGGGTAAGATAGAGTCGAGAGTAAGCCAATTGCAAATTGCACTACCCTATTGGGTGTAAGCCAAATCTGTGCTCTGCCCTATTGGGTGTAAGCCAAAAGAACCGCCACACTGCCCTATAGGGTGTAAGCCAAAGTCGCCATCATTCAAAGTTTGGAGCCTACGAAGCTGCCGCGACAAAAGTTCAAAAGATAAGTTTTTGTTAAGCTGCTGTAAAAACAATATTCTCAATATTCAAACTGCATGATAATTCACACAATATCTCGTGCTCGTCTCGTCTTTCTCTCTTTTCTGAAATAAAGACATATGTTTCTCTCTCTCTCTCTCTCTCTCTCTCTCTCTCTCTCTCTCTCTCTCTCTCTCTCTCTCTCTCTCTCTCTTTCTTGATGAATGATTAAGTGATCACATTGTTGGTGGATAGCCATTGGTGAGATCTGACATCGAGACTGCATTGCAAATTCCTTGGTAGCAGATTTTAGTAGCACATCTCCAACCATAGTTCCTTGTTGGTGGGCTTGGGTTTTGGGGGTTTGCGTCTCTTTAGTCTATGCTTGGTTTTTCTTGTCTGGGTCTGCTCCATGGCCTAGTCCTAGAAAAATATCCATCAGTGGCATGCCCGGTGGGACCAGTTTGCAGTATCTAGGTGTTCTAGTGAAGAGGCTACATCCTAAATGGAGTTTTTTTCTTTCCTTTTCCACCTCAAAAGAAAATTTGCATTATAATGCATTTTGCCCAAAATTTTTGGGATATGATTTTATGTGAGAAACTTATTTTGGTTGACCACCACTCATTGCCACCACCCTAGCATGTGCATGTAAACTTGGACCCAAGCACCTAAAAATCTATGTGTAAACTCCCATAAACATGAGTGTTTTAGGTCATTGAGAGGCCCCACTTGAGGTCATTCGAGAGTCATCAAGGATCATTAAAAGTGCCAAGTCAGGTCATCATTATCATGCTAAGGGGGGGGGGGGGGGGGGTTGTTCTATTTGCTTTTATCATCTTGTGATTGAATGGTTTTCACCTTTTTTTCCTTGATATCTTTTAGCTATGCCCAATGGATAAGGCACCACTCTAACTGGAAATTTTGGATTCACACTAGCAGCCTAGTTTTTCCCGCACGACGCCACTGTTGGAGTTTTTTTTGGACTGAGGAAGAGCATGACCGCATGAGCATTGCGCTTGAAAAGTGTTCTTTTTTCTGCTATTTGTTAGCAATATTTGAGCTTGATCGGCTAGTTGGAGCTTTTTTGCAGGTAAACAAAGGGAAAAGTTGAGGACCAATAGCTAGAGACCAAGATGGCAATGGACTTGATGCAGTTCAAGACCATGAAGGAAAATGAAATATCAAAATTGAATATCGATTGTTCTAAAGAGCTTGGGGCTGCTATAATAATGTATTACCATGGGTTGCCATGCCAACGTTGAGGCGTGCAAGCATACAGAGAGAGGCCGAGTGAGAGCCGAGAGTGAGCGCCATATTTAGAGATAGGAAGGGTCTCTTGAGAGTGAGAGAGAGGGAGAAATTCACTATTTTCATACATGTCAAAGAGAAGTGAGATCATGAGGGGGTCGTCGTAAAGCGGGTTGAGAACTGACAGATAGTCGAGGGCTCCAAACGGAAGAGAGCAAGCCGAGAGCAAGTGCATTTTCTGAAGGGGTCGAGTGTGAACGGGGTCTTGAAGGAGCTGTGATTAAATAAACAAGATGGGTGTTTTAATATGGTTTTTTACTGATCTGACGAGGGGTGGCCTGAGAGAGGGTGTCGGTTGGTTGAAAGGTGGGTCGTTTTGCAAGCCAAAGGGAGTTGGAGGTGAAAAAAAAGCCATGGGAAGAAAAAGGGACCCACCAAGGGAGATAATGAGGGAGCCATGCAAGGAGGCCATATCCATGAGGCAGTGCATTGGATGGGGGGTTTAGCAAGCCATCCTGAGCCAGGCCATGATGAGGAATCGCGTGCATGAGAAGGTGTACCCTTGCCATACGTTTTTTTTGCGAGCTTCTTTCACAGGAAATTTTGAAACCATGATGATGGTGGCTCGGGTTGGAAAAGATAACCTCATGCAATTATCTGCTTTAGCGAATGGCTGCCCTCGTCCACTCCATTTTGCGCATTGCTTGATTTGAATTACTTTAGCGTATCAACTAGAAGTGATGGATGTAAACCTCTCATGATCCTTCCCCTATGGGTGCGCTCACGAGGTGGATTAGGACATAATAGAAAAAGCTTTATTGGTGTTGGAGGGGGGCCTTAACCCCTCTATGGTGTGCTCGGCTCTTTGTGGGTGCATGTGTGCCTCCTTGATGAAGTGATCAATTGGCGCGCACGCGCGCGCGCGCGCGAGAGAGAGAGAGAGAGAGAGAGAGAGAGAGAGAGAGAGAGAGAGAGAGAGAAGAAACTGGCTATTTGAAGGGGCCGCAATGAGCACGTCTAGAAAATTTAGATAACAAAAAAATACCATCCTGAAGCTGGCGTGAAGAAGCCCTTGGCGAGATGCGATGACGAAACCGAGCCATGGATAAGTTTCTTCTTTTTCTCATGACATTGGATGTAAATTTATGTCGGTTGATAAAAAACCACATAAAATACAAACACTTGCAATGTCTCTCTTTCTCTGTCTCTCTCTCCATTTTCAAAATAAACACCTAAGTGTCTTCATGATTCGATTCTCGAGTCTGAGCGAGTATATGCAGCCCGAGCATGGCGTGGGTTAGAGAGAGAGAGAGAGAATTCGATACATGTGTTGGCAGATGATTTAGCCACACTTACACTGTCTAGGCTCCTTGTTTTGGGAGTGAGTGTAGCATATAGCTTGAGCTCTTTTGTTTGCTAGGTTTTTCTTGGTCTTGGTCTGCTCCATGGCCGCCATAGAAAAATATCTATCACCCATCAAAGGGGTGATGGCCTTTTGATGGTAATCAAGAGGCAAAAAAAACACCATCAAAAGGCAAAAAAAAAGCTTGTGAAAAAAATACAATAGAGAGCTCTTTCATTTGTTAGACAATAGCTATTATAATAATCTTTAAGTAGAACACAGATAACAACTAATAGACACCTATTCTACAAGGTTTTCATTATGAATTATATCAATCCAAACAAAATTCCATACAATTAAAGGCTGCTATTATCTGAATGTGTTACCTGAGAGTCATCAAGAAAATGTATGGGATGTTTGATAGCACACTTTGAATCAATTCTTCTCTTGCATATATCCTTTTTGTTAGGTGAAACTCTCGTCTTTGATGTCCAAAAGGCACATACCAAATCTCTATTTCACATGTGATAATGCTATGTCAAGGCAATTGTCTCTAGCAAGCAATAAGTGGCAATGCTTCATTCTCATCTCTCAACTCAAGTCAAGTACTTGCTGCCGCTATGTTTCTTCGATGAAAAACACACTAGCATTTTTTTTTAATTCAACGGTGTTGTTCTCTTGGAGCTATTCAAGATCATCATCAAAGAGGTTCTTTTCACAAAAATCTCGCTTGCGAAGTGGGGTACCTTGAGCTGAGTCAATGTATTACAAACTCCAAAAACAAAACTTGAGTCTCACTATCTGATTTTCTCAACTTGAAATTTTTTTGATGTAGCATGAGCTCCTTGAGTATCTCTTGTTGTTTGAATACTTGAAGCCCGTTTGTTATACAAGGTGAGCATGATGTACATAATAGTCCTCTGAAATGTTCTCTTGAGTTGCAAGAGCTTGTAAAAAAAGGTCTTTTGATGTATATATGCTTTGGTATCATCTACTGTAAATAAAGACTCTATTGTGCAAATGAAAGATCAGGTTTCTTACTCATGTTTGTCTTCTCGTAGTGATTGTGAAAGTTATCTAAAAGTCTTACTAGAAGAATTTAAAGATGTTTTTCCTATTGATTTTCCAAAAGGTTTACAAAAAAATCAAAAGGTTTACAGGGGTTTACCTTCTAAAAGAGGTGAATTCGATCATTCTATTGATTTAATTAAAGATGCAAAGCGTGTCCGTAAACCACCTTGTAGACTAGTATAAGCACAACACTTAGAATTAGAAAGGCAATTGCAAGACTATGTAGATAAAGGCTTTATGAAACCCAACAACTCTCCATGGGCTTCACCCATCTTATTGGTGAAGTAAAAAGATGGCTCTATGTGATTTTTCATTGATTATAGAGAACTAAACAATATCACAACCAACTCAAAGGGAAGGGAAAAACCTTTGAGTTTTTGGGGGGGGGGGGGGGGGGGGGGGGGGGAGGGATTAAAAGAAAAGTAGGCAAACATTAAAGGTAGCAGTAGCTACTAATCCAATTTTATACATAGTGGATTCCCAATAAACCTTTTGTGGTTGAGATAAATGCTAATAATTTTGGTATAGGTGTAGTTCTAACTCAAGAGGGTCGACAAATACTTAAGAGCGCAAAAGCCTTATGAGGCCTAGGCGGTGCCATGAGCACAAAGAGAGAACGATGGTGACGGCTAACTTTGTCTTGTACCTGCCTGCAACAAGGTTGAATGGTGAGTTGGTTTCACCTAGAGCCGTACATAGCATCCTACTGATCCTTCTCAGCCTCTTCTTCTTGAATCTTGATGCACTGAGAAGTTGGCAACTTGCAAGCGATGTGTTCTATGAGCTTCACAACTACTATTGCAATGTATTGCCCTTGTGGACTGTGGAAGATGCTCATGTAATCAAGCTTAAGAATCAAAAATTATTTTTGGCCTACTTTATGGCCTACCTTTTACAGTAACTAATAATGAATGGCACGCAAACTACGATGTGAGGAGTAGGGGAGGACAATACACGCCTGTAGAGGCCTTTTTTGATGGTGACCAAGAAAGGGAAACTCTTCACAAGCCTTGGACAATTTAATTTGGCATAATTTGCAGTGCTTTAGGGTGATGGTGACAACATGAAGTTGTGCTTGCGTAGGATTGCATGAGGCTACTCCACTTGAGGAAATGAAGGAGATTTTACTCCTCAACCAAGGATGATGTTACTGGAACAATTTGCTTGTGCTAAATTGGTTAGCTCAGCAGATAATGATATTTTTTTGCAAGTTGATTCCAGGTGGGCTTTGCGTATAGGGGCTCATTCCCATGGCCAACCTCTTTTTCCTCGATTTAGTTCTCTTCGTCAAGTGATTATCCCTCCACAAGGAGGTCTTCTGTCCAAAACTTCTTGAGCGATATTGAAGCTTCTGAACTCGTTGAAGGATATGAAGTCTTTTCTTGAGGTTAAGGGTTTGATTTCAAGCTTGGATACAACTTTGAGGTCTCTCAGAACCCCCTTTTTTCAGCCCTTGAAATTTTCTCTTCTTGTCTTCTTTCCCTAGCTGATTCCAAGGCCTCTTACTCTCTCGACCACCTTTTCTTAAGTTAGCTACAATAAGCTCTTCTCAAACCACTTCCAAGAGCTTCTAAATTTGTCAAACTCACCTCTTTTTAATTGATGTCTACTTCCTCTTCCTCACATGCTTGATGAATTAGCAAAAGATAGACATGGAAAATGGCCATACCTTTCTTTTTCTCTCAATGGTCGTCAATTCAACTCGACGAAGGCTTTGGTTTTGATTAAACACTTTCTCTGTTTTGAGCTTCTTCAAAATTCGATTATTTTCTTCCCCTGTCCATATATACTCATAATTAGCTATTGCTTGAAATTAAATGTTGCAGATACCCATTTTTGGCCATCAATAAGAAAAATTTGATGGTCAATTTACCGATTGATTGCCAGTTAAGATTTAATTTGCGAAGTTGATGCTGAAGATTTTCAAATTGCTCCTTAAAATTTGAAATCAATTGCCGATATCCCTCGAACAAGATGCTCTGATACCACTATTGGGAGCAAGGGTGGGATAGCACCCTTGGCCATGAGATTCAACCATTGACCTTGCCATGATGGAGAAGGGAAAAGAGAGAGATAAAAGGGTTGATGTTGACATGCACACACACATACACATAATAGTACACAATGAAGGAAGAAAAGAGTCAAACTCTTACATAGGAAGATGACACAGTGAAGCTCCATAACCCAAGACATATGTTAAGAGAGGCAACAGGAAAAAATTGAGAGCATCTACACAAGAATGGCCTAAAGATTGTAGCCCCAAACTCCAGGGTACCTCTTGTGGAGTTTGGTATTCAACATTTGATATTGCTTATTGCTGCCAAAAATTGGAGGCCCCTCTTTTACACTTAGTTCCACTTTAGTTTATGAGAGGAGCATATCACTTATTAGTAATTACATGACCCTCTTAGGGTGAGTTCTCACTATCTTATTTTCAAACCAATCATAGTGGCTTATTGATGAAAGATTTAAAACACTATGCAAATGTAAAATGGCCGAAGGATTTATTTATTGCCGACGCTTCTTCTCAACTGCCAAAGTTCCAATCTATGAGTCATCAACTCACCATTAGTAAAAAAAATAGAAAGATAGCATAGTAATTAACCATTATGCTCCAGGCATCCCAATTGGAGTTAACCACATACAACAAGAGGGTGCCCAATCTCGTAACAAGATTGATGTGCCTTACTCCTATCCCCACCGTATTGCCTTGAGAATCCAAGATTTTTGCCCCGGTTTGCTTGAAACAAACTTCAAGACCACGATTAGTGATTGTAGCAATCGAGAGCAGGTTCTTCTTGATTTGTTGCGCACACAACACATCAGAGAGTTTCTTAGTTTCATCTGTAGCTGTTAAAAAAGAAATTGTTTCAAACCCTACTGGTCAACGTTTTGCATTATTTTTCAGACATTACATTGATGGGTTCCTATAGAGGCTTCCAAGAACTATACTAATCTTTCTTACTAGTCGTGTGTTGGGATGCTCCACTAACTAGAATCGAAGAACCATCAACAAACAAAGTTTGTGCTGATGAGCATACATCTTCTATGGTGGCCCATAGTTTAAGCTCTATCTTAGCATTGTTGGCGGATTCTCTTTCCTTCCAAGAAGCTTTCATGGTGCTGTTCTTGCTTTTGTCTTTTTGTAATCTTTGACAGCATGAACTTTCTTGTCACAATAAATATAGCTACCTATAAATTTATTCTTCTTGAGCTTCATCTTAAAGGCATTTGATATTTCTTTTTCTCTCTCACTCAAGTGACACTCTCTCTCACTCAAGAGGCTCTCTCTCACTCACACTCACACTCAAGCGGTACTCTCTCTCACTCTCACATTCTCTCTCACACTCATACACTAAATCCCCTCTCACTCTCACTAGCCCTCCTTTTCACCCCCCATCCCTCTTCCCCTCCCTACCCTCTCTTCTCATCCCTTCCACCCTCCCTCCCACTTTATATCACTCTTTCTCTCAATCATCCATTCTACCCTCCCTTCCACCTTCCCTCCCATTACCCTCTATCTCTCCCTTCCATTACCCTCCCTCCCATTCCTCTCTTCTCATCTCTCCCACCCACTTTATATCACTCTTTTTCTCAGTCATCCATTTTACCCCTCTATCTTTTTCTCTTTCACCATCACTTGTATCCACTCTTCCTCTCTACCTCTATCTCACACACCACCTTTTGTTACTCTCTCTCTCTCTCTCTCTCTCTCTCTCTCTCTCTCTCTCTCTCTCTCTCATCCGACGTATTCTCACTCTCTTGTTTTCATTTTCATTGTTAAAAGAATGTCAATTCTTATGAGAAATTAATCCAAAGGAGTCAACTATCAAGAAGAAATCCTAGTCAACGTGACTCGAGAAAGTGGTTCATCCCTTGCAATGACATTTGTGGTTGCTGGCTGCACACGTAGCTCCATCAATTGGTGCAACCACTTCAACAACCATAGAGCCACAAAATACGGGTAATGACACAGTGAATGATCTCTTTGGATCCATGGTTGATAGTCACATATCCTCAGGATTGATTGACGCACATATTGTGCCATACAATCACCTCTTGCCAAGAATTCCTCTTTGTTGTTTTTTGGCCAATCCATCCATTAGAACAAACAATGATTGTGTGGAAAAACTCACGACTTCTATAGCTGAAAGAGGCTTTCAGCTAGGATGGCACGTTTCATTGTGTCAAAAGATTTTCCTAGGGCAAGATTTTGTACCTTTCGATAGGCGGTGTATTTGTAGGAGAGAGTTAGTGATGTCTACTATGATCGATGATCAAATTAGATCCATTCAAGAGCTCACTCACATGGAGGACAAATGTTCATCGTCTGGGACGGGAATCATCAATTTCATGTGTGGAAAGATTGAGCATTGTATCAACAACTGGATGAATTCTCAACCTTGAAGGTTGAGTGTACAATAGTGAAGTTTGACCTTAAGGAGATGGCAGAATTTCTATTGGTGCTCGGCATGATCAATAAGTAAGGTTTTTACATTATTTTTGTTGCACTTGAATTTTAAAGTGTTGCTAGATTGTTACCATAAAAATTAGGATCACACGAGTCCATGTGCCTCACACCACTACCCACGACATCTTCATGATGCAAAAATTGGCACTTCCAAACCCACACTCCTTGTTGGAGAAGTTCAATGAGAAAAATAGGACAAAAGCTAAGAGGACGTTTTGTGGCACGGCAATGAATTGATTAAGATGGTTTAGACTACTGATGTCTTTGCTAGCATAGCTTTTGCGGAAGGTGAGAGTAATTTATAATACACATGCATTGGATGTCTTCACTATATTTTGTTTAAAAATCATTTTGTCTTTAGATTGGGTACTATAGGAGGAGTTTGATGTAATGTATCCGCACAAAATGTAGAATCTGCTTGCTAAGGATAGTAGATAGTACCTTTCAAGAGAAGTAGAATACAAAGCAAGCTATGACATGGCTCTAAGTGACATGGCTCTAAGTGAGACCGAGAACTTCTTCTTGGAGATAGTGGTCATCGCCAATCCAAAGAATAGTGCGGACTTATTTTAAAAGTGTATTTCATTTGTTGGTTGGGGAGAGAAGCGATGCAAAAGGACCCCCTTCAGAGTGTCTGTTTGGCGGACGAAGCAACAAGCGGCCGTTTCCAGAGAAGGATCATATTTCTCTAAGAAACCATTGTAAAATTCTTTTGTAAGGAAGCATCTCTAAGCCGAGAATTTGTCAAAGGATGTATGATTATTCTTATGGGAGCATTGTATATTAGAGAGCCAGTTAGAAGTTTAGGAGCTTATGGCCGGACAAGCCATTTGTAAAGACCTAATCTATAAAGGTCATTTTTTATAAGTTTGAATATGATCTTTTGGATAAAAAAACTGAGAAGACAGCGTACGTTTGAGAGCTCCTTCTTGTTCAAACTTGAAATCTTCGCCATTGTGGCTACGGTAATCCAAATTCAGATTTGTTTATTGCATTGTGTTCCTCTCATCTTGCTCTTCCATTCAAGTGTAATCATTCAAGATTCGGTGTAGGTTTTCAACTATGAGTTTGAGGCCTTAAATCACTGTTTTGAGTGTCTATATGCGTGTTTTATGTTGTTTTGACCCTAGGAGGGGCTTTAGCGACCCTAAAACGACCCATTAGGATCACCTGTTCGCTGTTTTTGCTGACTTTGGGACGAACGATCGCGATCGTTGTACCTCTCTAGAATGCTGTGACAGTGATAGGATATGTTCTTGATAATCCCTTGTAGCTTCCCTTCAAGTTTCGTGCGTTCCGATATGATTTGCATGGTAAACGGGCATGATGACTATAGAGCTGTGTAGAAGGCAATAGGCAGATTACTTGGCGGTAATGCGTTTGATTTACTTGTAGAGTTAGTAGTTGCATCTCTTCGAGTTCACTTCATTAGGATTGACACCCTAGTGAGTTTCCATGCCTCATCCGAGTCGCTTCCCCTGTATTGATAAATATGTTGATGCTTGAGAGCTATGCTATGGACGTCCGTCGCGGCGACCCGCAAACATTGGCGCCGTCGCCGAGGAATGCACCTTAGGTGATGAGTGACGGAGTGCGCAATTAGACTCCTTAAAAAAGATCAATCCACAAATCCATTTTACACCTCAGTTAGGCTGCTAGACAAGGGTTTAGAGCTTAGTGGAGTCTAGAGCCAGTGGACCAGCTAGATCCTCTCTTAGGAGATTTAGGGAGCTGTGAGTGAGTGTGTTAAAGCATTTTTGATCTTTAATTTCTCTAATTCGATTGAGTATTGAAATCTCACCCGAAATTCGTCGTGTTTGTTTTGTTTGATTCATTTCCTTATGTTTTTTCAGTTCTGTACTTAGGAGTAGGATAAGCAAATCACATTCCAATCAGATTTGGGGCAAAAGTTAGAGTCGAGAAACCAGAAAACCATAACTTTGGCCAAAAAAGTCATAAGACTTTGAAATTCTGGAAATCTAACCAAACAGGGTTGATATTGATTCAAATCACAAAGTGGTAGCACAAAACACTAGGAAACACTTGTTAGAGGGAGCAGAAAAAATTTCATCAGATTTGGCCCAGGTACTACGATCGGGATCGGTGTACCTCAGTGTCAGATTTGTACAAGATTTGACATGTGCCTTCCTGATAAGATTCTAAACAAGTTTGTCTAAAACAACCACACCCAAAAACATCAAAAATCAAGGAAATCAGGCCACTTGGGTAGAACTAGCCTGACAGAACCAGAAAGTGCAAAATCTTGGCTTTTGGTGATCCAAATGCAAAAAGACTTTGGGGATAGCCTTAAAACATCAGTGTCTACAAGCATGCCAAATTTGGGCTCAGAACTACGATCGTCGATCGGTGTACCTAAGTGCCAGATTTTGACTAGATTTCATCTGTGGGATCCTCAAGTGTATACAACCATAAAAGTCTAAAGGACCTAGAGCCAGAAACCTCAAAATACCTGTCAAACCATCTGAATACAGGTCCAAGTCAAAAATTGCTAAACTGGCTTAGAAATTGACTCTCAATAGACCAAAACTGGGAAGGAACCATACAGAGGGATAGCTTGTACACAGGACAACCCCAGGTATCTCTCAAATCCCAAATCAAACATCAAAATCAAGTCAAACTCATAAATTTGGAAAAATAGACACTTCCAACCAAGAAATGGTAAAAACTTGACTTTTTTGAGTCCAAATACAAAAGTGTCTGGCAGGTAGTCTTAAAATAGCCTAGTGAACAAGCTGGTGAAGTTTCATCTAATTTGGGCCCAGAACTACGATCGCGATCGGTGTACCTCTGGCCCAGATCTAGCTCATTTTTGACCTGTTCATAGACCTAGACTATTTAAGATACCAGGAGTTGTCAAAACTCAAATTGGACATACTGTCAATAATCTGCAAGCAAAATTGTGTTGAGATCATTTTGAAGTGTTGAATCTGCTGAAAGTTGCAATGATACAGTGATCTTATAGCCATCCAGTGTATTCATTTGCAGAGACCGATCAAGTAACAGTCCATGCAGCCGCAGGAATTGGAAGATCTTTCCATCTCCCGGTAAGAGGTTTGGTTTCAGTCAGTAAATCCCACTTTCTTCATGTTTTTGAGATCGAAAAAACAAATCAACACCAGACACCTAAATTTAGCGGATCAAACAAGTGTTGCATCAACAGAGGAGAGTGTAAACCAAGGGATAGTACGACCGTTAGAGCCGATCCTTGAAGAAGGCATCTCCGATACTTCTTCAGAGAGATCTTCCGAGTATTTCACAGAACACTTGGGACAATTAAAACTAAACGGAAGACAAAACATGGCAGCAGGACCATCAGACCCCTCGGCCACATTAAAGCTATTGTTCATCAAGTATCAATATGACAACAAGCAAGGTGCCAAGATATACAAAGATGGTATGGACCGCTACTATGTGAAAATAGAAGATAGACCAAGTGAGTTCAGGGACTTAGTGCCTGTGAGCTATAGCGGAGACAGGTACCTAGATGACGAGGGTATCATGTACTTGGTAGTTCTGAATCCTAACATTGTAGACAAGTGGGGATTGATGGGCACAAAAGCCAAAATAGATGAGGAACATGAGGAAAAGGCACCAACAATGAGCTTACCTAATGCTAGATTAAGGCGAGAAAACGAAACGTTGAGAATCAACACGGATAATGTCTACTTGGGGTTATACAAGTATAATAATGGAGAGCAAGATCTCTATTATAGATGCAAGGAACCCTATGTCGGAGAGATGACTGAGGGGAAAAAACTTTATGTCTTCACCTACATCGAGGGAGCGGAAACGAAAATTGCCGCATACGACAAGTATGGAAGATGATATGCAGCAATCGATAAAAAAGAGTTGGAAGGATATACGTACTTTGGGGGACCACTTTACCAGTACTATGTCACTCCGAGCCCACTAAGACCAGCACCTACAATTGTCGTGCCAGAACCGGTGACCACAGGTGGAGGGAGGACTCATGTAGCTGATTCTTTCAGTTGACCTCATTATTCGATGCCAAGCCCCATGGGAACGTTACATTCCAGAGAGTCAATGGCTACAAATCGAGGTAGTGCAGTTCCTATCTCCACACATATGACTGTAGGTCCGACATTTGCAGCCACCCGATCACATTTGCCTCCTAGTAGTAGATTTGGGGTAGGGGAGCCAACGAGAGCAACCTACAACCTCCATGATGCATGAGAACGATTAAGTCAAGACACGGGAGCAATGAAATTGACCGCAGACCATAGACGGATCAGGCCATCCCAAGTAGCGAAGTGCATGCCGAAGAAGTATAGCGGACCGGGGGATCCATATGCCCATGTATCGCTCTTCAAGCAAGTCTTAAGAGCAGAACAGATCACTGATTTCCATACGCAATACAAGGGATTCGGGCTAACCTTGGAAGGGACGGCCTTAACATGGTTTCAACCTTTAAACCCTGAAACTTGTCCGAATGTTGAACATGTATTGCGCGAGTTCGCGGAAGAATTCTCAAAATGGGGTATAAAGCATAATACTGTATCGCAGATATATGCTTTTAAACAAAGGGAGAATGAAAAAGTGAAGGAAGCAACCTTGAGATTCAAGCAATACATCGAGAGATGCCTGAGGAGGGAATTATCACAGGACGAGAGATTGTCTGTGCTCTTCATTGAAGGACTTAGGAATGAAACCTTGAAAAAGGACCTTCACTTGAAAGCATGTAGCACGTTTCAACAGGTTACAAGGGAAGCGTTATATCTTGTCGATAACTGCAAAGCATATGGGGAAGTGTCAGAGGATACTGATTCAGTAACCAGTGGCTCTTCATCGATTAAAAGTGAACCCTCTACGAAGAAAGATGCTCAGGCGTCCTTGATGCCGACAGGTGATCAATTGATAGAGGAGGTAACGAAGAGAATGCAGCAATATATGAGATCCAATCCGGTGTTGAGATAATCTCATAGGAGGAAGTGTGACATATGCGGGGGGATCATCCGACGTCGTGGTGCACACAACAGCCGAAAGCACCAGTTGCGAATGGACGAGTACTGAAATGGTGCGCCATAGAACAAAAATGGAAGAATCATAGCACAGAAGAGTGTTTTTATAACAAAAACTATGTGAGGGAAAGACCGCATGGACCTCCAGCAGGACCATCCCAACCACCTCCTTCAAGATATCAAGTTGGACCAAATATGAATCTGGTAGCAGGAGCAGACAGACCTCAACCTGTGTTGGGTCAACAACCTCCATTACCACAAGAAAATAGAGCCATGATTAGGTATGCTCAACCTTGCAAAACATCACCAGGAACAAATAGTACAGTTCAAGTTTCTTATTACAAGGAACCGAATGAGCCTTACGCAACAGAACCTGAATCACAAATATATGCAGACGAAGCCTATCAGCCGTGGGGAAATAGCGAGGGTATGGCACCACCAACGTATGTAGCACAACCTTCGAGAGATCAATATTTGGTAGACGAAAGAATGTTAATGTTCATTGCGAACCAGAATTACAAACTAAGAGGATATCCTAATAGAGTAGGACAACCTATGGGACCACCTCCTCAAAATCAACCACTAATTGGACAGTGCTATAGTTGTGGAAGTACGGATCATTGGGAGCGTAACTGCCCTTTCAAAAGCAAAAGAGTGAAAATTTTTGGGTTTTGTGACGGATGTGGTGTGAATCACATATTGCCTGATTGCCCAAAGAATCCGGACAACAAGGGAAAAGCAACTACGAATATTGTGGGGGTGATACCAAGTGCAAGCAGCGGATCAGAAACCGATCCCATGATCCAAATCAACGCGATAACCAGAGCCCAAGCCAAGGACTTAGGAAAAAACGAGCCTTTGGAGGAAAAGGTCGAGTTGCCGATACCCACAGAAAATGAGAGTTTATCCGTGAGAACCCAGCGAAAATCCTGGAAGGCAAAACAAGACAGGATGAAAACAAGAAGATTGAACACCCAAATTTCCATGCAAAATGAATTGCATGAAACGAAGGAGCAACTCAAACAAGAGAGAGAGAGAGAGAGAGAGAGAGAGAGAGAGAGAGAGAGAGAGAGTAAAACTGCTAAGGTTAACAACAAGCCGAGGAAAGCATCCTCAGGGGGATCAGTCTTGGTTGAGAAAGTGCAGAGCCGTTAGATGCTCTATTACAAGCGTACAAAGCAAGGCTAAAAACAAACCAAACCTTAGAGCAGAGATGGTTAACTTATCCTCAACCAGAAGTGGAAACGAAGCGTTTGGAAATGTATAAACACCTCATTGAAACAGCCTAAGCGTTGATGGAACCTAAGGAGGTTAGAACCCCAGAACAAGAAGTGTTGATTCACAAAGAGCGAGAAAAACTAAAAATCGATGAACCAAAACAAGTAAACGGACCCAGGGCTGAAACGATTTTGTCACTGGATCATCGAGTGGTGCCGAACACGATTGATGACGCTAAGTCAATGACGATAATCCCAATTCCAGAAGTTGAAGAACAATGGCCACAACTCTTATGGGAAACCATTAGAAATAGAAAGAACGGAAGCACGACGTTACAGTCTGCTCCAATTTGAGAGATTAACCTGGATAACGGATTTTATCCAGCCGATATACAATCGTTGTATGGGGATGCGGGAATGGAGGTTTCGGTGGAAAGCAAAGCCCAATCCTTGAAAACCCTACCTTCATTTATAGGTGAACATGAGGCACAATCGGAAATAAGATTAATTCCATCCCATATGAGAACTATTCCACATATGGTTGACTCAAAAAGTCTTCAAAAGATGTTGTCGACACCTATAACATGCACAATCACACTGTCCGAACTCTTGAGAGTCAGACCATACTTATGGGAAGACATGGGGAAATATTTGGAGCACAAAGGAGTAAAGATTCCTCTTTTGACAAACCCTACGAGAGAAAAAAATAAACGGGAAGGTCAACCCAAAGCCCAACCAGTGCCCATAAACAAGGTCGGAGATTACTGTGAAGGCGAGGAGGGGAATACGACCCTACCTGTTGAATATTAGGATCTAAAAACGATAGCTATCCTAGACAATGGAGCGGGAGTGGCGATTGCTACAAAGAAAATCTGGGAGAAATGGGGCCGTCCAGCTCTCAGAAAAACGAGAATGAAACTGCAACTCACAGATGGGTATGTAGAGAGACCATTGGGAATTCCGGACCAAATAGTTGTAACTTCGTGTGGAATTAACTATGAGCAAACCTTTGTTGTGGTGGATTTCGGAAAAACGAACAACTTTGACATTATTTTGGGACGACCATTTATGCGTCAACTCAAAATGATACAAGATTGGGGTTACGACCAAATCTACCTAAGGCACGAAGAGCTAATAACGAAAATCAACATGAAGGATCACAGCTATAGAGACGTTGCAAGAACACCAGTGCAAGAATTTAATTCAACCACTGTAAATGAAAAAGAAATACCTGCATGGATGCAAACGAAAGCGCATGTCTGGATGTGTGGAGCATCTGATTGTGGAGACATAATCAAAGAGGAATGCGTTTTGGAAAGATCCGTAGAAGACGAGGCTTATTTCTCAGAACCTTTCTCGGAACATTTATTTGAGCCATTCGGGTGGACTCAAATATTGTCAACCTTGGACGTATGTGTTAATGAATGCACACCTACAAAATTTTGTGACGAAGATGGATACGACCTAGTAACGTTGCAAATGGCTAGGGTCATCCTTGAGTCAGGATCGGAGAGCGAGGAACCACCACGTGAGATCGAGTGTAAAAGAATAATTGATGAGATATCTGTAGTGAACGATAGGAATCAAACAAAGGAGGAATTCACGGATTCACTAAGCGGTGACCTTCCATCATTGGACGATAAAATCCAACTGATAGAGGCTGATGATGAAAGATCAAGTGCATCAGAGACGAATAGGAAATACAGGTCGAGGCAGGACCGGTTTTACGAGTTTCCTAACCAAAAACCTAGTCGACAGGAGCTGTATAAATCCAAGAGAACAAGAAAATCAAGGGCGAATAAGCATAATCCGATGCCTCTTGTCAATGGCAGAACGGGATATCTAAAGCTTGTCAAAGCTTATGATTGTGTCAAAGACGAGGTCACTGGCCGGTTTATCAAAACTAAACCATGGAAAAACAACAAGAAGAACATACACGAAAAGCAAACAACTAAGTCACAAAAGGGGAAAAAACAGGGTCTGGAATGACCAAAATAGAGAGGAAAACAGAGTACAATAAGCTCAAGCGAACCCTCAGAGACATATGGACAACTGACTTTGAAACAAATGAGGACACGAGTTCTGACAAGATGGATGCACCGTCCCATTATAAGAAGTATACCATACAAGATAGGAAAATCATAGTGCAACAACCAATGAGGGAATTGATGGAACTGGGTACATCATACGACGGTCCTGAAAAATCCAAACAAATAGATCTAGTGGAGCCAGGAGAAGATCCAAAACCTGCATATATAGCCACGGATCTTACTGAAGAAGAGGAAAAGCTTTTGGTAGCTACTCTTAAACAGTATAGAGATGTGTTTGCATGGTCATACAAAGATCTTAAGGGGGTGGATCCAAGTATCTGTCAACACACAATACCCTTAAGAATGACACTAAACCCAGCAGACAACGTCCCTATACTTACAATGAAACGTTTGCGAAAAAGATCAAGGAGGAGATAGATAAACTTAAGGAGGCAGAGTTTATTTACGAAATTGAGCACACCGATTGGGTTTCACCGATTGTGGTGGTCCCGAAGAAAAATGGAAAGTTAAGAGTGTGTGTCAATCTCAAGAAAGTGAACGCTGCTACAATTTGGGACAACTATCCCCTACCCATTACTGATCATGTAATAGAAAGGGTGGCAGGAAAAGAGGCTTATAGTTTCTTAGATAGCTTTTTGGGTTACAACCAACTCGCAATAAAGCCAGAGGATCAGCACAATATGGCTTTTGCAACTGAATGGGGTATTTTTGCATTTCGGGTAATGGCTTTTGGCTTAACAAATGCACCAGCCACATTTCAAAGGCTGATGGGTCATGCTTTTAAAGAATATCTAAGACAGTTCTTAGAAATTTACATGGATGAATTGTGCGTTCACTCTCTTGTAAGATTGGAGCACATAGAGCACTTGACCAAGGTGTTCAAAAAATACAGACTGTATCGGATTTGCCTGAATCCAGAGAAATGTGTCTTCATGGTAAGACGGGGCAAAATATTGGGACATATGGTGTGCAAAAACGGTATTTCGACAGACATGGAGAAGATCAGCGTCATTGTTGATCTACCACGACCAATAAAGGTAAAAGAGGTACAAGCATTTATGGGCCATTGTTGATATTATCGCAGATTTATCTACTCATACGCTATAATTGCAAAACCACTTTACGCGTTGATAACAAAATTTGAGTGGATGGATGAGTGCAAGAAAGCTTTTCAAACTTTGAAGCAGAGATAAATTTCTGCTCCAATTTTGAAGGCTCCGGATTGGAAAAAGATATTTCACATCCACGTAGATGCATCAGCGTATGCAATAGGATGCATACTTGCACAACCTGAAGAGAACAACATGGATTTTCCAATAAGTTACTCCAGTAGACAACTGAACAATGTAGAGAAGAATTACACAACAACTGAGAGGGAGGGATTGGGTATGGTCTATGCGGTGAAAAAGTTTAGACACTACTTACTTTCCAATAAATTTGTATTCTTCGTTGATCACCAAGCACTGTTGTACTTAGTAAACAAACCTTGCAGTACGGGGAGAATTGTTCGATGGTTCATCATACTGCTTGAGTTTGACTTCACGGTAGTAGTCAAGAAAGGAACTACACACCAAAGAGCGGATCATTTATCTAGAATGATGCATGGAGAAAACCCTGTAGGAGTTGATGATGATTTGCCAGATGCATATCTTTTCAACATAGAAATGGTTCCAAGATGGATCGAGGATGTAATTCCTCTGCTGACTATCGGGTCATTAAATGTGACAAGACAACCATCTACCATTGCATCATCCAGATCATTGGTAATGTTGGCGGGCAGGCTATACAAACAGGGATCGGATCAAATCCTTAGGCTTTGTGTTGAATCGAGTGAACGGGAATTGTACCTAAACCAAGCTCATGTACAAACAACGGGGATTCAAAATGGGCATGCACAAATGTATCAAAGATTGATGAGAATGGGTGTGTATTGGCCGAAAATGCGACATAGTGTTCATATGCATGTCAAATCTTGCGTTAGATGCACACTTCAAAAGCCAATAGAGCACGCGACTCTATTCAGATTATCTCTAGCACCCCGACGGAGTAACTACATTGTTGAATACCTCACCACCAAGATACTTCCTGAAGGGATGAGTAGACCACGTATCAAAATGATCACGAAAGAGGCAGAAAACTATGTACTGATTGAGGACACTCTTTAGAAGAGGGGAAATGACAATCAACTGAGAATGTGTGCGACTGAAGAGGAATACATTCCTATTTTAGAGCAAGCATACGGCGGACAAGCTGGTGGACATTTCTCATCTGACAAAAGGGCCAAAGCAATTCTTATTGCAGGCATATGGTGGCCTACACTATTCATGGACGCTGAAAAGTTTGTGAAACGATGTGACGATTGACAGAAAACAAAAATTCCTAGAGCACGAGATGTTATGCCCTTAAGGCCAATGATGGGGGCAAGAGCGTTTGCAAAAGGGGGAATAGATTTTGTAGGACCGATAGCGCCTCCGGGATATAAAACGCACGCTCAATACATTATTGTGGCAACATATTATCTAACAAAATGGGTGGAAGCTAAAGCAACAACCAAAAATGATGCAAAAACGACAGCACAGTTTTTGTATGAGAACATTTTCCCCAGATATGGCTTACCAATTGAGCTAGTGAGCGATAGAGGAACTCACTTCATCAATGAGGTGATCGAATTCCTATTGGATGAATTCATGGTAATTCACAGGAAGTCCGCTCCCTATCACCCACAAGTGAACAGCCAAGCAGAAAGTACGAATAAAATTTTGGTGACAATTCTCACCAAAATTGTTGGCGAATCGAGAGCTGACTAGGATCAAAAGCTGCATTCAACCTTATGGGCATATAGAGTAGCTTACAAAACGTTAATCGGAACGACTCCGTTTAACATGATTTATGGAATTCAAGCGATTTTGCCACTTGAATTCCTTATCCCCACACTTCGAGTCGCTAAACAATTAGAATGGACGGGCCATGAATTATCCAATCAGGTAGATGTCCTGGAAAAACTGGATGAAACTAGATTGAGAGCCGTTGCATCAATCTACGCGCAAAAACGAAACATGAAATCATTCTTTGATCAACATGTTATCAACAAGGAATTTGCTACTGGGGGATTACGTCTTAATGTATACCCTAAAACAACATTCCCGAAAACTCAAAAAGCGAGGCAATGGACCCTATCTGATTCATGACATATCATCTAGTGGTGCCATTAAACTTGCGACATTAGGGGGAGAGAAAATGCATAACTGGATTAGTGGTTGCAGACTAAAGAAATACAACCTACCACTAACCTTAGAGATGCTTGCCAAAATACACGCTGCGAAGGAGCACAAGAGCAAAGTCAAGGAGACAAAAGCTCAAGCGCAGGAGGAGGCCAAAGTCAGGATTTTAACAAAAACAAACCTTACAACAACAAAGACTTCCTCAACCAACAGATACGGCTCAAATTCCTTTGTCTATAATTCAAACTGATGAGCAATGGGACACGAATCGATGTTTGCATCAATGTCAGACTCCCGCATGGAAGATATCAACGAGCATTGATTGACACAGGAGCAAAAGTCAATGCGGTCAACTTCTCCACTTACAGGATGCTTACAGATGAACCCCTCGTGCAATCCACACGTGATCTACAAGCAGCTAACGGTGCAACAATGCCAACATTGGGGATAGTAAACTTACCAATCAATCTTGATGGAAATAGTTGTCCTCATCAATTTTTCGTAATGAAAGACGGAGAAATCAGAGAATCAATATGCTTGGGAGTTCCATGGATGAGAACGTACAATGCAGTCACTGAATGGTCAAAACATGCGTTAAGGTACACACACGATTCTAACGTGTACATGACTCCATTCGCCAAAACAGATCACTCGTGGCCGAGTATCCCCATCGACAAAAAGCAACCGGCTAATCAGCCAAAAACACCACAAAAGGTTATTCAGAAAGTATGGATAAAGAAAAGATTGCTGACCAACAAACCGAGCAAGATATGGCTACCTAAGGACAAACTCCAGACAGTAGCAATATCATCTCAAAGACCTTCAGAAGTTACTCCAAAGTGGAAATGGCAACCAAAACTAGAGAAAACTAAAGATTCGACGACAGACCTCGAAAGGAAACCGAAAACTCAAAACAAGAAGCCTGAACCTCCAAAATGGCACTGGAAACCTGTGAAAACTAAATTAGAATCTGTCAAGATGCAACAAACCGCATACAAATGGGTTCCAAAAATAGTTGCCATCACAACACCCACAATCAAGGAAAGAGCAATTCGATTGCAAGCTCTTCTGTTCCATAAATAGCTACCCTCGCCATCAAAAGCCACTGAAAACTACATTCAGTCCCCGCATCTTGCACAGCACCTTGTTACCCAACGCATTGTCTCAAACATCAGAATAGGGCGACATCACACGGCCATGCATAGACACAGATTCCAAAACCAATGCACATGCACCCAACCTTCGTCCGGGACGACTCAGACAAGGAAGGGGGGAGTAATTGATGAATCTAGGAACAGTCAGGGCCATCAAGGGGTCCAACGTGTATATATGTACATAATGTGTGTGTTTTTTCATTATTTAGAGTTCAATTTCGAACATATTCGATCAAAACCTGGCAATTTAGCGTTTTTGTATCATCCGACCATCATAATAATGAGTTGTAATGACAAAATCTAGAGCATTGGGATGCTTCTAGAGAAAATATATGCTTAGGGGTGAGTATAATAATTTTGGCTAATTTTTGCCAGCTTATAAGTATTTTCAATTTATTTTGTTTGATTTTCGTTAATAAAACATCAAAAATTAAAAAATCTTGCTCACAAGTGTCGGAATGAAGTTTTGGAAGCAAACGCCGAAGTATCATGATAAGGTTATCAAGCATGAAAGATATGAAGCTAATCTGTAGATGTCGAATTTCAGCCTTAATGATCATGACTACATTTCGCCAAAATCGCATCAAATGGTCATACAGATTATATCGGGATCAAAGGTGAGGAAAATCAGCCCTGTGTCACGAAAATCTCGGGAAGATATAGGCCAGGTAGGCCAAATTCTAGCTCATTGTTCATTTTCACATTTTGAGAGAGAAGGAGAGAGCTTCTTGACCTAGAGCAAGCTGCCACGTTTCTACCCCGTACGGACGGTCGGAGCCAGCATTTCACACCAAATTTCACAGGTATGTTCCTTATCAAGTAAAGATCAAGTCTATTACACATGCAAGCGCGAATCATTGCACAAACGGGCGAACGGATCAAATCAAAGTTGGATCGGGTCAAAGAGCTCAAGGGCCCTTAGAGGCATCCAAACAAAACTTTTTTCAGGCACAGAACACATCAATGTGCTCCCCACAAGGTCAGGAACAAAGTCATATGGTCAAATCACAATTTGGTGGTGGTACACCGATCGCGATCGGTGTACCTCACTGACAAAATTTGGGACAGAACATGCAAAACACCTCCCCTCAGCCTCGCCTACAATCTGCTGGTGTCAAAATCAATTTTGGCCTCTATGGTACGATCGCGATCGGTGCCCCCAGGTGCAGGTTTTGCAACTTTTGATTTGGCCCAGGCTTGGAACTCAATTAAAATTACACTCTCTTGAATTTTCAAGGAAAATGCACAAATTTTGCTCATGGAATGGGCCTAATTTGTCAAACACAACCGAAAAGGGAAAATTTGACCTACAACTATCAAAATCCAGTTAAAAATAATGATGGATGGTTTGAAAGGTACACTTGTCCGACTAAGAGTTAGAACAGTTGTAGAAAACCTCGAATGGATCTCAGAATCTCCTACAAGTACAGATATAGTCATTTCAGTCTCGAATGATCACACAAAGATAGAATTGGAGCCGAACCAATGCCAAAGACCAAAAGGTGACTTAGGGATGCTCAAGTATCACATGGATATCCAAGGAATGCCTGAAAAATGCACAAATCTGGAAAACCCCCTAAGACAAGGTATAAAGTGCCTGATCAAGTCAAAATCAGACAATGGAGTAGGCTGAAGGTAGCAGAACCTCATGGAAGCAGTGGGAGCTCTAAAACTAACTTCAACTAACTCCAGGATCCAACCAAATTTCATCAGGAAAACCCAATATGGTTAGACTTAGTAAAATATGGTCAAACAATGGAAAATTGCTCTAATTTGTTCATTTTAAGTCCAAACTTGGAAATAAATCATCAGTGGGCTAGGCAGGCATAGGGGTTCATGACCATCTAGTTTTCACCAAAAAAAGGCCCAGAACACCGATCGCGATCGATGTATCTCAGCATCAGATTTTGACCAAAACCTATCAGATCCCTTGTGTACATCTTGTTCAAGTCACCAACCAAGTTTCAAGCCATTTGGACATCAAAAACTCATAAAAAGTCAGAGTCTAGTCCAAAACTCCCTTGTAACCCAGAATTGGGACTTGTAAACTCAAAAATGGTTCAAATGAAACACAGAGTGGACCAAAATGACCCCCCAACTATCAGCAACCCACTCATGTGATCAAATCTAATTTTGGCCTCGGTACTACGATCTCGATCAGTGTACCTCAGCTCCAGAATTGGCTCAGATTTTAATCAGTCATAGCTCTAGTCTTCCTAGTCCCACTGGTGAAATATGGACAAGAATGGATGAAATTTATTCAAGTTATGATCAATTTTAACCTTTGAACTGTTTTCTACTAAAAGTCTAAATGCGATTGATTGCGAAGGGAAAATCCTAACAACTTGTGATTCTACTGACACAGAATGCCTCGCCAAAAGAAAGAAAGGCAGTGGACAGCAGCACCATATGAAGTGGAGGAGCTCGCTACAAATGAAAAGGCTCACATCTCGGATGATATACTTGCTCAAATCCCTGCCCACATATTCATCTCAAAGTTTAAGGATGTTGATGGTGACTTGGTAAAGACAACTATCATGCCACGAGAGATATGGAACCTTCACCGAAGGCCAAAGGTAATAGAGGCAGTGCGAGTTGTGCACTTGGAGCAATTTTTCAGATTACCACCATGGGGAACAGATTACATGAGGGCCCACTCTTTTTATTGTCATTTTTCTTCTTAAGGCTTTGAGCATGGTTGTTTGGCTTAGTTTTTGTATGCCACGAGCTCATGAGCTCGATACAATATGATGGGCAGGCAATGCTCACGGACAAGGATGGATCGAAGGTGAAAGTAAAGATCACGAAAGAAATCATCAACGAAGCTTTGCATTTCCTCCCATGGCAACACGATTTGCTGGCGAAGACAAAGTCACTGGATAATGAGAAGGCCTTTGTCAAAGCAAAGGGAAACAAATACAAATACAGTGACATGATATACGGAGAGCTGGAATTGCCGATGAGATTGATCTCTCAGCATTTCAGAGTACAAAAGCCTCCTCGCTACACCGAGCCAATCTTGTACATTGCCGTGGTCATGGCTCTAGCGACAGTCGAAAAAAGAACCATTCGCTGCGACTACGGTTCTTACATTTTGGAAAATTTGATTGAAGCAAATTTGAAAAGCTCGGCAAAAAACAAAAGCTACATGAACGCAGGGTCGATGCTAACCAGAATAGCATACCAGGCTTTGGGAATGATTGAAGATTTGCCAGCTGCCAGGTCTCAAACTGCCCTGATACAGAAAGCAAAGCTGGTTGCTCATTCCGTAAGGACGACCCCTGGTGCGACATCATCGTGCTCAGCAAAGGCCACCAACAAAATCTCGAGTGATGAAGAAAAGACGGAGACAGATGATGAAGGAAAATCTCAAGAGTCAAAAGACAAAGGGCCATCAGAGTTTGAAGAAAGCGAGGAGGAAGACTCCACAAAACCGCTCGAGAGAAAAAGAGGGGAGAGAAGTGCAATACCGCGGTCGGACCTGCAAAAAGCATATGCGGAAGCTCAACAAAGAGTCGAGGAAAGAAGAACCAAGTTAAGGGCTGACAGATAGGCTAGAGCTGCTGCAACACAACAGACACAAAAAAGAAGATTCGAAAGGGAAAGGCAAGAAAGAATAGATAATGCAACTCGCATACGCGCGGAGAAGCAAAGGTTAGAAGGAGAGCAAAAGGCTGCGGAAGTGGACATCTCTTCGCAGTCCACTGAAGGAACGAAGGAGAAAGACGCGGCTGATGAAACAAACCAGGCAGAGTAGCTAAAGAAGATCCAAAGAGAGAGGAATCTGGAAGTGCGACGGGCGGCGGATCTCACTCGCCAAAGAATCATCAGGATTTTAAAGAAAAGAAAAGCGAAAGCATCTGCTTTGCAACAAGGGGAAGAGACTTCAAAAAAGAGGCATGTACGAGAAGAATCAAGCCCACCTCCTCCCTCGCCCAAATCACCTCCTCCCTCGCCCAAATCTCCTCCTTCTCCCCCTTCTCCATCGAACAAAAAACAGCCAACTCCTCCCCCTTCAACCTCGCAAAAGGAGTTTATACCTCCTACAGAAGCAATCGGATACCACGAAGCCTGCCAGGCAGTGGCTGGTTTTGATTACAAGCAAACTCTAAGGGAATTAGAATGGCAATTCCAGTGTCAGCACGTGATGCTGAGTGAACAGGAAAGGCAGGTACAGGAGGCCCAAAAAAAGCAAGCATCTGGGCAAGAGGAGTTAGAAAGCCTGAGGGTGCAACTAGAACGCATAACAGAGGAGAGAGACCTTGAGCGACAACAGGCTCAGTCTCTGATCAAAGACTTGGTGAACGTCAGGACAGACTTGACCGCCAAAGAAAAGGAGTGCCAAGAAGTGACGACAAGAGTACAGAAAGCAACGGAGCAGCTTGCCTACGAGAGCGGAAGATTTCAGAGGCTTAGCAGTTCATACAATACTGTCAAAGGCACTCTGACAACTTTGATGGCAAATCAGGAACCTGTTGGGGCATTGGTCTCCACATCTGATGATGCCACAGCAGTGAGCACTATAGCGGCACTAAAAGCGGAGCTAGAGCAAGAAAAGATTTAAAAACAGCTGCTCGTATCAGGAATGGTGGCCCAGACGGCGGCAAATGAGCTAAAGCTAAAAGAACTGGAGCAGCAATTAGCTCAAACAAGCGACGAATTACAGACTCAGAAGCAGATGGGTGACACGCTGCTAAAGGAAAAAGAAGATCTGCTTTTTCAACAACAAATCAAAGCAGACAAAGCCCAGAGTCAACCACAAGTGCTGCCTGGACAACAAGTGCCAGATTTGCCTGGAACATCACACCAAGGGCAACAGGAGCATGAGTTTGAAGGGCCAGATCTGGATATTAGAGATGACCTCAATGAGAGCATTCAGGACATGCCAGAGGGGCCAGTAAAGGAGTACATGCTCTATGAAAAGAAAATAATGGAGTCAGCAGCCCTAGCATACTTACAACCAGAAGAGCAGGTGGAAGGATTTGGCCATGAGTACCTCACGTTTCCTCTGTTATGCCATGAAGCAATTTTGTGGAAAGAAAAGATGTGGCCAGCCTTGCCACGAAACAAAGATGGGGGTTACGAAGGCATTGCACTAACAGAGGAAGAATCTCAGATGCTTGTCGATGACCACCCCAAGTGGAGGCAGAAGTGGTTGGACAAACGGCCACAGGATCTAACAAATTACCACAACGCTCCTCAACATATACAAATAGATCCCACTTTTTGCCCAGTCCCTAGAAGACGCACATGGAAAGACTTTGCCACATGGAAAGGGTCAAGGCCGCAAAAACTGAATTACCTGGTCTTGACAGCGCAGCAACCCCCTACGGTAGCCTACATGGTCAGCACACTGAATTTGACAGTCACATTGTTGCGGGATGTCCCCGACTTGGCGTGCCAAATGTTAGTAAAGATAGCCCGGATGATCGTCACCTGCATTCAGGTGTTTAAAGACACTGAAGGCGACGATCATCCGTGGAATCTATTCTTGGAAGGACACAGAGGCATCTTCTGGAATCTACAAGATTCACCGCCACGACACATATTGATGACCATGTACTCCAGGCTAATGTACCTGCCCTCACACTACTTGCAGACATTCGAAGAGGCCTTCGTCATAGGATTCTTCGAAATTGACTCAAGGATTTTCCATCCTATGGCGAAGGACCTCAAGGCAAGGTACGTAGCATACCAACACACATTATTTGAAAATCCATTCAGACAGCATCAAGAAGCCCTGGAAGCCGTCCTGCGAACAAGAAGTTTTTCAGCGACACTTGCTTCATTGGAGCCACATCAACGGCCAAAGCACTGAACATGCATGAGGGCGTGCAAGGATAAGGAAGGGGGGAGTGTTTGGCGGACGAAGCAACAAGCGGCCGTTTCCAGAGAAGGATCATATTTTTCTAAGAAACCATTGTAAAATTCTTTTGTAAGGAAGCATCTCTAAGTAGAGAATTTGTCAAAGGATGTATGATTATTCTTATGGGAGCAATTGTATATTAGAGAGCCAGTTAGAAGTTTAGGAGCTTATGGCCGGACAAGCCATTTGTAAAGACCTAATCTATAAAGGTCATTTTTTATAAGTTTGAATATGATCTTTTGGATTAAAAAACTGAGAAGACAGCGTACGTTTGAGAGCTCCTTCTTGTTCAAACTTGTAATCTTCGCCATTGTGGCTACGGTAATCCAAATTCAGATTTGTTTATTGCATTGTGTTCCTCGCATCTTGCTCTTCCATTCAAGTGCAATCATTCAAGATTCGGTGTAGGTTTTCAACTACGGGTTTGAGGCCTTAAATCGCTGTTTTGAGTGTCTATATGCGTGTTTTATGTTGTTTTGACCCTAGGAGGGGCTTTAGGGACCCTAAAACGACCCATTAGGATCACCCGTTCGCTATTTTTGCTGACTTTGGGACGAACGATCGCGATCGTTGTACCTCTCCAGAATGTTGTGACAGTGATAGGATATGTTCTTGATAATCCCCTGTAGCTTCCCTTCAAGTTTCGTGCGATTCCGATATGATTTGCATGGTAAACGGGCATGATGACTGTAGAGCTGTGTAGAAGGACATAAGCAGATTACTTGGCGGTAATGCATTTGATTTACTTGTAGAGTTAATAGTTGCATCTCTTCGAGTTCACTTCATTAGCATTGACACCCTAGTGAGTTTCCATGCCTCATCCGAGTCGCTTCCCCTGTATTGATAAATATGTTGATGCTTGAGAGCTATGCTATGGACGTCTGTCGCGGCGACCCGCAAAGAGTGTCCAAAGTTGCACGTGCACACATCAATCCTATGGAATGAGTATTCTTTGCTTTTGAATGTATTGTTTTTTTAATGATTATCTAAGATTATATCCAATGAAACATTGTAGGAAATGTTGTTTGGTTGACATATTGGACAAGGGCAAGGTTTCCATGAGTGAGGCATCTATTCCAACTCAGGAGAAGCCATTCTCACAATGGCTGAGAGTACACATCTATTGGTGGCAGTTGGAGAGGTGAATATAGTAACATTAGAGAACATGATCATATATATGAGTGCAGTGTTGCTAATCCTTGACATGCTAGAGTGTATGAGCTTAGCAAAGAAGATGGAGGCCAATAACTGAATAGTGAAGAATCTCCATGCACGTGTTGCGCACGACTGTGGCCTATCTCTTGGAGAGGCAATGCAAGCATTCCAACAAGAACACTTTGGCAAGACTTTTGTGGAGTGGAAGACAACCATACAAGCAACACACAATGGTGAGGAGCAATTTCACTTTGCATGCAGCACTGGGCAATGCCTACTATACAAGTATTTAACTCTTAAGTTTTAATGGGGTGTATGGTTCATATTAGATGTTTTGATGAATGGAGTCAATATTTTTATATGTAGATGGTGGTTGGGTGCCCTCAAGAAAGGTTGCATAGTTCATACCCCGAGCATTCAGTGATGCATGGGTGGAGTCTGAAAGAGAGGAGAGTAAGATCTGAAAAAGAGGAGAGTAAGATCTATCTCAACGATTGGATAGAACAAATCCATGGTAAAAATGCATGGAGAGATTTTCCATGGTTCTTGCACTATGTTGATGGCGAGTTCCCCAAAAACAAATCAAAAGCATACAATGGTAAGTTATCTCTTTTTTATGCAAACAACTTGATACACATTGGTGTATAGTATCCTCACTATTTTTTTGACTTGCAGCATACACAAGAAGGTTAGGGGGAAGGGAAAAAGCACAAGTGTCACCATCAACCAGTCTCCCAATGCCCTTTCTTTTAGCACATCAAGGGGTTGTCCAAGTCCAAACATGATAGTAGCATGACCATCAAGTGGAAAGAAGCCTGATGCTGAGTAGTCATTGAAGAATTGAAGGAGTTATCAGAAGAGCAACAAATTGAAAGGTGAGAACAACAATGTGGTAGTTTAGTTTATGAGTAGGGTGACTCTGAGTGATACTTAGAATCATGTAGGTTAAGTCCATTGCAGGGTTTGAGATCTAGGGGCTCGATACGCACCACCTCCATCACGATTGGGCACAGCAACGGCAACCACCCACTTTTAGATCGTCACGCGAAGCCTTCCAAACCACTTGATTCCTTTCTATTAGGTAAAAGATACAATTGGAAGTTAATGCATGATGTCTAAATGAGATTGATTCCCAACAATTGATTGCATTTTGCATGTGAGGCAGCCTCCGTATACTCAAACATGGACATGACGGAAATTGGGACTGTTGAAGTGGTTCGTGGTACATCTTGCAGTCCTCGCTAATGTAGACCATCTACGAAAGGCTCTTATGGACTCAAAATGCAACCTTGAGTGAGTTTATGATGCTTTAGTATCTAATTTCTATTCTTAAGTCATTGGATCCACATTCAATCTTCTTATGCATGGTCTTATGCATTGAGACCCTCCAAGTGATCCCTTGTTTGATGGGGTCCCTCTCTCACATCGGCCAAATGGATCCTAATTAGTGGCTTGTTGGAGGGGTGTGACTTGTGTGGATAGACCTACCGACACACTACAAAATTAGTGCTGGCATTGACAACATCCCACATTGGAATGTATTCTCTATTGATGAGGTCACTGTCAATGTGTTCACCTTAGCTGTAGAGTTCTTATTGCCAGATGGTGCAATTGTGGTGGCGTGTCGAGCGTACAACCTGGAACTTCTCAGTGAGGAGGCTCACGTGTGCAATGTTTGCGATTTTCATATCATTTTCCTTTAGTTGTTCTCACACACACATGTTGTCATCAATGATTTCACAAATTTAGTACGTCCTAAATCGATCCTCTATGAGTTTCATGAGATAGATATGGTTTTATTTCTGTTTTAATCGTAAACCATGGTGCAGGTTGAGATGTTGGTGCTAGCCATGTTCACATGTAGATTTGATGGGCTTTCAATTGTTCCATTGTACAATCGCTAGGCCGGAGATGTGGCAGCCACCAATGATGGTTTTGATGCCGATAGTGATATGATCCAAGAACCATTCCAAGAGGCACCATAGACTCTAGACCACATTGGAGCACCATTTTGGCCCGATGTGGAGAAGAGCGAGTTCTTTGATCCGTAAGTTGAGGAATGGTTGAAGTTACAAGCTATAGTTGTCATTGCAATGTCCAATAATGTGTACGTGATATTCTACAGGTGGTTGTTGGGTACATTCACAAAGGTTGGCGACACGGTTTTGGACTATCTTGCTAGATGTGGTGGCTTGGCGACGGAGTCTGAGCATCTACAATGACATTGCATCTCCACCCCCCTGAGTAGATGTCCATCTATAGTACTTGGTTGGCCATTCCATAGCCAATGCTCAATAGACCACTCTTTCCTCGCTATCCATGGGGCCTTCACGATCATGGCCGCCACCAGGATAGCCACCACTAAGAACCTGAAACCCAATTTTTATTGTTTATTTCAAATGAGCTCATTTTTTGTGTAATGTCACCTTTAGACTTTGTATTTGTTCTTCTCACCATATTTAAATTTTGCAAAGGATCGCTTTCCAATTTTTTATAAGTGAGATTAGTGCATTTGTGAAGTTAAATAATCCTTGGTTTATATGTAATTTAATGAAATGAGCTGGATGTGTTCATAAAGCTATTCTAGGTTGGTACTTAGAACTAGAGATTTCTAATTTAGAATATTCGAAGAGCACTTCAGACTACTTGAAGACAGAACTAGAACTAAAAAGACAAAACACTAGAGCTGAAAAGACAAGACACTAGAAGTGAGACTAGAACTGGGATTGCATTCACATAATCAGATTACAACTATGAGCATCAAGTATATACCAGTAGTTGGCTTTAGAATTATAGAAAGAGAGAGAGCGCAACAATTGATTACAAAGTGATACAAAGAGCACAAGTAGCTCATAATATAGGCGTCTAAGGGATCCTAGGAATAAAAAAACCCACAAAATGAGTAACGGGTCCTATTTATAGGTCATCGGGCTGGTGTCTGACTAATTATGCACTATCAGTTATTGTGGTAACTTGCTGGTTACTACTTTTGGAAGCTTTATTATCCGCCAGTACTAGAGGTAGTTCCCACCTTCTACATTCCTCCTCTCCTTTCTTGAATTTTGGTATATACCAAAATTGCCAGATGACGATTCCCAGACTGTGTCCAAGCTGCCCAATAACGGTCCAATAACGATTCCTAGTTTCTTGTTGTTTCTTTTGTATTTGGAAAGCCAGCTCTCCCATGTCAGCATAGGACTTCAAACGTGCATGTTATCAAAACCCTCGGATCTACTTCATCTTGCAAAAGGCCAGTAGTAGAACACCAATTAGCTCACCCAGTGTCTTCAATGAACCCTCTTCTTGTCAGGTGCCTTTTTCCTCTTAGATGGTGTCTGGGATGCCTCTAAGGTAGTGGCTCTAGCATTTTCCTTCTGAATCAGTCTGAAAAGTGCCTCTTGTTCTAGTTGGTCCTTCTTGGCAGTCTTCATTTCCACTTCATAAGACATCATAGCATCCCAAGTCTTGGTGTCAGTATTATACAGAGTGCGTTTGTCTCTTGTTAGGTGAGTCCTAGCCATTTTATCACAGTAAGACGCAGTGTGCATCCATCCCTAAGGCAATGGCTGATTGCTTTAATGTGAGCTTCGAACATGATCTCGGCCATTTCTCTAAATTGAGGCTCAGAGCTTGCTTTTCTAGCCAGCTCCTTCTCTGGAATTTACATGCCTCAATTGTCAATTGTAACAGTTGGTTTGTGATCGATTTGATCTGAATTTTCCATTGGCCCATTAATAATTGAAATATGCAGAGATTATCCAGTAGCTCACTGACCACAGTCTTTTGCAGTGCATCTTGCAGTACTTTATTCCATGCCAGCCATTCCATAGTCGCTTCTTTGTACCAAGTTTTGAGCCCATCATCTATTTACTGGTCTGTTGGCTCAATGTGAGGTGGATAAAGGGTTGGAAAGAAGCAAGGTAATTTAGCTTCTTTGGCTGGAATGGTGTACAACAGTGTTGGAGAGTCTAAAACAAAATTCAACACAATCTGATTCTCCTGTTGCATTTGTTTCCTTGTAACCCTGACCAGGTGGAACAAACTCTTCAGATGTGTTTCTTGTTCTCTTAGAGTCATCTTGTTCTTGAGTCCTCTATTGCTAGCTTCATTGTGCTCTAACAGGTCCTTGATCCTCAAATCCAGAACAACTCGGGCACTTTACATCTATACATGCATCTCCTTCGAGTGTTGTCGAATCACTGCTCTGTCATTGCTAGTAAGGTCCCACTCTAAAATTCTTTCTAGTACCTAGACACATGCAGGATGTGCAGGTAACTAAAAAACCACCTGATCATGGTAATTGGCCGACTTCCAGTCTGAAGCCATCCATCTTGATCCCACATAGATCATTCGAAATCTTTCCACATCCAAGTAGATTGAGTCGTCATCCAAAAATTGCTCAATTTGAAGATTTTTGGCTCTCCACAGACTCTTGTTCAATGCTAGTAACTCAATAGAGTGATTGTGGTCGAATTCAGATTGTGACGTCTCAAACATGCATTGGCTTGTCCGATTAATTATTATTGGTGAGATTTGGTCTAGGATTTGTTGCCTTTCTCACTTGAGACTGGCCGGTGCTATGAATGGTTTGGTTATCTATAACTAAACTGATCGGACGACTGGAATTCACACTCGTGCTGGAACTGTTGAATCTCGTTGAAAGGCCAAAATTGATACTGGTACTGACTCCTTGACTGGTTACGTAATTGAACTAACATAGAACAAATCGAGTAGTTCCCCTTCACATTCTGGTCCTAGTTCTGGTTCTGATTCAACTGGAACCTCCTCTTCTCTGTAATAATATAACTTAATCTTGGCCACATTGTATACTCCAGTCAACAATAGACCCAACAAATCTTTGAGTCTCACTGTCCCGTTCAAGAATACCCAATCTACCTCATAGAGCCCTGACCAAGCTATTTTCAAATTCGGCTTCTTTGGTCCCAATTTGGACTGGTATAGCAGTATTAAGTCACCTCTTTGGAACTCTCTGACTTTAATCCTTTTGTCATGCCAATTATTCTTTCTTTGTTGCACCACTTCTTGTTCCAATAAAGCCCTCTGTTTATTCTCATCCAATTGTAGCATATCATCCCGCTGTTGCTTCAGGTCATTCTGATTAAAATCCATCCCATACTCTATTGCCAGTCGCAAACTTGGAATGACAAATTCCATGGGCACTACTGATTTTGTTCCATAAACCAGTTTAAATGGAGGTCATTCCTGTAGTGACTTTGTAAGCAGTGAGATATGCTCATATTGTTGTCTTAAGTATGGTATCCCACTGATGTGGTTCCCTCTAAACATCTTAGTAAGGATGGTTTTAAAGTTTTTATTACTGTTTTCAGCCTGGCCATTGCATCTGGGATAATATGGCATTGATATCCTATCTTTGACTGAAAAAATTTCATGAGGATTTCCATCGTATCATTAATGAAATGAGTGCCTTGGTCTGACACTATTTCAATAGGACAACCATATCGGCAAATGATATTCTCATAAATAAATAAGGCAATAGACCTAGTAGTGTTATCTAGAAGTGCTTTAGCCTCCACCCATTTACTGACATAGCACGTAGCCATAATGACGTACTTGTTCTTTTTGGGAGTTGCCTTCTTGAATGGTCCCATGAAGTCAAGTCCCCATTTCATAAAAACTCCCAATGGTTGAATTGGAGTTAGAGGTGTCATATCAGCTGTTGTAGGTCTACCCATCCTTTGGCATATATCACAGATCTTGCAAAAAGTTTTGACATCATCCATCATCGATTGCCACCATAATCTTGCTTGAAGAATTTTCTTATATATGATGTCAACTGAAAAATGGCCGCCTACATTGCCACTATGTGCCTCAGTGATAACTTGCACACATTGCCAAAGTACACCATCAATACCCAATCTATAAAGCGCTCTAGCAATAATGGTGAACTTCAAACTTTGAATAATCAGTGTCTTTTTCTTGTTTTGAGACAATCTCCTAGGAATTTGCCTAGCAGAAGGAAATCATACACTTCTTGCCATTCTGGATCTGGCTCTTCCTCAGTTGTGCTATGAAATAATTCAGCATCTACTGGTTCATCTCGCAAGGATGTTTCTTAATAGCCTTCAGTGCTTCTGGAAAGAAAATCATCGTCGTAATCTGATTTGCCTGGCTTGTGGAAGATCTTGAATTCAAATTTCATTAGGAACATCATTTACCTGATTAACCTTCCTTATATGATTACTTTATTGATAAAAAACAATAAGGTCTGATGATCAACATAGAAGTGGAATAAATTTCCCAATAGATAATGTCTGCATTTGGTTGCCCTGAACACCATTCCCAGTGCCTCCCTTTCTATTATTGAATATCCTTATTCTGCTAAACTAAATCTATGACAGGTGAAGTAGACTGGGTAGTCTGTCTTCCCATTGGGCTGAGCCACTATAGCCCCCATCGCCATTCTTGAAGCGTCAACATGTACATGAAAGATAATCTCCTAGTTGGGTTGGCAAAGAACTGGCTTCCTACTTATCTTTCAAGCATTGGAAGCTTTGTTCACATTCTTCAGTCTAGATGTATTATTCCCTTTCTTTGTGAGCTCATATAGGGGTAATGCTTTGGCTACAAACATATGAAAACATCTTCCATAAAAAATAATGTACCTCAAGAATGAACTCAATTCCAAAATTGTGGTTGGTGCTCTGGCCTGCTGAATACTCTTAATCTTATCTTCAACCATCTCAATACAAATTCTTGAGACAATATGACCTAGTAACTGACACTTCTAGACCATAAAAACAGATTTAGATAGATTCTTCTCTCCCTGTACCTTTCAAAGACCATTTTCAAAAATAATAAATGCATTTCTTCAGTGGAAAAGACAGTAAAGTTGTCCATGAAGATGGCCAAAAATTTGTGCAAAAATTCATGGAAGATTTCCATCATACACAGCTGAAACGTTGTTGGAGGAGCATTACAAAGTCCAAATGGCATTACCAAATACATAAATGCTCCCCATTCAATGATGAATGTTGTTTTAGCTCTGTCTTTTGGTGCAATCTTCAGCTGATTGTAGCCACTGTAGCCATTCATGAAGCTATACATTTTGTGGCCTACAATCTCGTTTAGCATCATATCTGTGAATGGTAGTGGAAAGGGATCTTTAATAGTTTGAGCATTCAACTTCCTATAGTCCATGCATACTCTGAACTTACCGTTCTTGTTTGAGACAACCACTATAGGAAATAACAAGTTGTTGCTTGCTAATTAAATGATGAACCCAACTTTAAGCAAATTATCAATTTCCTCCTTAACCTTCTTTGTGTAATTGGAATTCATTCTATACCTCTGTAGTTGTGCTGGTCTGGCATCAGGCTCAAGTGGTATTTGATGCTGGCACACTTTTGGGTCTACTCCCTTCAAATTTGTATGTTCCCAGAAAAATATGTCTTTGTAGTTCTGGAATGGTGCCTTAGCCTTTTCCTTAATCTATGGCTTCAGATATTTATTGATTTTAATCAATCTAGGATTCTCCTCTGAGTTGAGATTCCATTCTTCTAATTCCTGATCATCTCAAAGCAACCAATTTGGCCCACTTCCCATTCGCTTGACCATTGACTCTACTTCCTTGTCTATCTGAATACCAACAGCATAGTCATTGAATGGATTTTGACTTCTCGTAGATCATCGTGAACATCCAATGTTAGTACCACTGGAATTTCTTCATCATAAGAAGTTGAGTCATTTACTGAATTGGGTTCTAGTTTGAAGTTGAGCTTTTTTGGTGTAGACTGATCTGATACTTGCCCATCAATTTGAACTAACCTTTCTCCAATATTCAACTCAGTAAATTGTTCTACGTATTGTTGCTTCTGTCGTTTAGCCTATTCCTTGTCCATCAATACTGCATTGAGATCAATTTTTGTTAGGGAAACAATGTTCATGGAGTCTAGAATCCTCTCGATTTTCTTTGTTCCATACTTCTTACATAGCTCTTCCGGTCTTAGGGCTTTTCTCCATGTTCTAGTGTTGTCTGTCTTTATCAGAATTCTTCCACTGGAGGCTAGAATTGTTAATGTTTGGTTTGCTTAGTCATGTATGGCCCCAATAGTTCTTAGCCATGGTCTTCCCAGCAACATACCATAGGTTACTTGAAAGTCCAACACCAGAAAGATGGTTTTGAACTTCTCTTTCCCCACCCTTATCTGCATGTTTTTGATAAGACCAGTGGCTTGGACTACTCTATGATATGCCATCCTTATTCTAAATGGAGCTAGCTTCATCTCATTTATCCCCATTTTTGTCTGAGATGCTCGCCAAGAATGTCCACTCCAGCACCTCCATCCAGAATGACACCAGATAATGGTTTCCATTGTCTTTCGAGCTTATAGTCGATCTGGATCACTGGAACTTCACCATCTCAGAATTTATTGTTATGGCCTCTGCCTTGAATTTTCTCTTTTGTCTGATGAAGTTGGTCACCTCAGGCAATGTGTGTCGGATGTCTTCTAATTCCACTGTTAATTTCAAAATTTGTTCACAAACCTTAACATATATTTCATCTTACTCATTGCTCGAGCTGCAACTGTCTAAACCAGAAGATTTCTTCTCTTGAAAATCTTCACATTTTCATTTTATTGGTTTGCCTCTGATTGCTGGCTGGCTGTGTGATGAATCCACCTAATTCTTCCCAAGGCCAGTGTTTCCAGCTTTGGCCAAGTCTCCTCTGACTTGCCTTGTTTCATCAACCAGGCTCTATACTACAACAATCATAAACTCCTCCAGTCTATTTGCTAATTGTTCCCTTCTTGGTTGTGAAGACTGGGGTGGTATCTTCTGAATGGTTCAAGCTTTTGAACTCTCTGGTTGTTCTGGCAGCTTCCTTGACAAATTCTCAGTGATTTTTCTGTAAGCTCCCTTTGTTTGTGCCATTCGTCTGCAATATTCTCCTTACCCTTAGCCTTACAAACATTCCTTTGTTGTTCCCACTTTTGGGCTTTAGCATTTTGATTCTTTTCCTCATTGGGAATCTCTTCAATCACTACTCCCTTGCTTCTGGTAACCACTATCATTGGTACTGGCTCTGGTGGTTTCTAGTCGGCTACCTTTGGCTTCAATGACTCTGGACTATGATCTGCAAAGTGGCCTTACTTGCCACAACCATATCAATTCATGTTCCTCTTAAAGAAGTCTTCTTTGCCTCTACCCCTGCAAGTTCCATTCTAGTAGCATCCCCTACCCACTCTAGTGCTTGTACTAACTTTATTTTCTCTAGGCCCACTAGCTCCATCAGCCTCGGGCACTTTTGGATTGGTAAGTGCAATCATTGATAGGTCTTTTCCCTTTTTAAAATGATGGATCCTAATTTCACAATTCTTCCAAACGTGACCAAAGGCCTTGCAATATGTGCACTGGGAACACTCATTCAACATATGGTCCTTTGATCTACATTTAGAGCACCAGAATTTTTCTTTTCGCACTGAGGGTCTTGTCTTGGCTTCCTTAACGATTTTTCTCGGCATTTCTTCAATCTTTTTGGTCCATGCATTTCTTCAATGTTTTGGTTCAGTACCCTTTCTTAGCTTTACCTTTGTCATTTGGCTTGCTTTCATAAGAAATGGAACTAGAAGTGGATCCAGAACTCTCTTCAATGGAAGATTCATCATCATTGGATTGTCTTCTCCTGTGGCCTTCTCCTTTTTTGCATGCTACTCCAATTTTAGTTCTCCTTGTACCAGGTCATTGAATTTCTTTATCGGTGCTAGTACCTTTACTCCCTCAACTTCTTACTCTTAAAGCCATGCAGGAACCAAGCTCTCATCCTTTTCTCCAAGGGAGGTTCTTGCAATTGTCTGGTCAATTCTTTTCTTTTTTCCACATAACTTCTGACCAAAAACTTGCCTTGCTTGATCTTATCAAGCTCACAAATAATAACTTCACCCCCCTATTGTCTAAATATTCCAACTTAAAGGCTTTAATGAGCTTGTGATATGATCTTAGTCAATAGGCTGGGTAATGGTAGTACCATTTTCGAGGTGCGTTGTTCAGTGCTTCAGGAAAATATTCCCCCTATTCATCTTCATCAATATCTTTCAGTTATGCACACTGCTCAAAAGATTGTATGTGTACACCGAGGTCATCCTTTTTCCCTCCTTTAAATATTGGAAAAGAAATTTTTAGGTCAGTGGAATGTTCCTTGATTTATTGATTCTGGTCCTGGCTTTTTGTATAGTGACTTTTTCTTGTCATAGTGATCAATATCAGCCTCATAGTTCTCTATCTCTGTCTCTGAGACTGTCTCTTCTACTATCTTCTTGGTTCTCTTGTGTGATGAGCCATGAGTTTTTTACTATTGTCACTCTCATCAGTTTTTTTTGAGTTTGAGAGCCATGAGACTATTCCTCCTTGCAACCCTTTTAGATCTCCAACGCTTGGAATGACTGGAATGCTGCAAATCCCTTGATTCGTCAGCAGTGCCCCTTCTAAAGAGACCTCAATTTCATTCCCAGGGTGTAGATCGATTTCAGAGCCTACTTTGGTCTCCTCTAGAAATTGGAGTGGCCCATTCTTGGTTTTCCATAAAGCGAGTTGCTGGTTATCGACCTCTTATGCTCGATCTAGGCGGCATTGTGGACATTCACTAGCTCTAATACCAACTGGGAGGTAGTTCGTCTATCCTAGAGCAACTTAGCTCAAACCACCGTGATCGCCGAAATGGAATGATCCGGATGTGTTCAGACAACTATTCTAGGTTGGTACTTAGAACTAGAGATTTCAGATTCAGGATATTCAGAGAGCACCTCAAACTACTTGAAGAGAGAACTGGAACTAAAGAGACAAAAAATTGGAATTGAAAAGACAAGACACTGTAATAGAGATTGGAACTAGAGCATAATCAGATTACAACTGGTGAGCATCAAGTATGCCAGTAATTGGCTTTGGAATTATAGAAAGAGAGAGAGAGAGAGAGTGCAACAAATGATTACAAAGTGATACAAAGAGCACAAGTAACTCAAAATCTAGGCGTCTAAGGGATCCTAGGGAATCAGAGTCCCACAAAATGAGTAACGGGTCCTACTTATAGGCCGTTGGAATGGTGTCTGACTCATTGTGCACTGTCAATTACTGTGGAACTCGTTGATTATTGCTTCTGGAAGCCTCAACTGTTCGCCAGTCCTAGATGTAGTTCCCACCTTCTACATTTAACCAAAGCTATTTAATCTTGAAATGACAACTTATTATACATAATATTTTATTAAAAAATCATTCAAAGGACATGGTACCAATGGTCTTAAAAATGAAGTGACTTTGGGTTTTCTATCAAAGGCCAAAAATCACACATATCATTCATTTGCAATTTTCTCTCTGCTCTTGTTTACAAGCTTCTTTTTCAGTCTTCTTGCACCCACACATTCACCATGCCGAGGGGTAATTGTGGACAACGCAATGATCATGTGCAAGCCGCTCAATGCAAACATGGATCTTAGCATGGTCCACCACTCCCCCATGTCGATCCCATCAACAATGTGCACACCAATTATATTATGAGCACTATGTATGCAATGGGTAATTTATGTGAAACACAAAGTTCTTGCAACAACACATAGTCTTTCCATGAAACCAATGAAGCCACCAAGTCCCTATTCAATCCCATGTATGAACTTGATGGTAATGCACACCCAACAAAAGAGGATGTCGAACAAGTAGCGATTATTACCCACAATACAGTAATGCACCACGGGGATCTTGGATATCACACCCCACACAAGTGTGAAGCCTTTGAGAGACATGTGGAGAAAAGTGTGGATGACATACCTTTCGTCATAGGGACAAGCCAATAAGCTAACAATCAATGACAATGACAACGATGACGACGCTAGCAACGACGACAACAAGATTTTGCCACTGTAAGTTAGTATTATAACAATAAAATTGTAAACCCTGTAGCCATCTAGAAATATTGTATAGTTTTGTTTCACTTCATACTTATCTTTTTATAGTTTTTATTTCAATTAAGATGCTTACTTTCAAGCCTTTCATTATCACACTATGGGAATGTTAAACCAATATTTCAATGTTGTTTATCCATTGATTTATATGGCAAAGTTGCTTTATATTATTTTTGGTTTGGAAACCTCTCTTATTGTGAATGATTTTTGTGTATCCTTGTGTGTGTGTTGTTGTATTAAATGTAATACATATACACAAAAGAATATAACTTTCAAAAGACAACTGGCTTTAGATAACCGCACAGAGGTTTGTACAAAAATGACTTAGTCTTAGATTCGTGTTTGTACAATATAATAAGAATGAAGCATCATATGAATGATTGTATACGAAAGAAATAAAGTTGTGGCGGTTATCCAGGTTGAATCAGCAGGGTTCTTCAAAGTTGAACCAAAAAACTCTTAAGTAAAGGTAGAATTCTCAACTGCATCCACATAAACAAGACAACAAATTCGTTAGCCTTGAATATGTATTACAAGTGTCAAAGAATCTATCAGTTGTTATCCTTGTCCTCCTTTTAAGAAAATTAGCTTAAACCTACTTTCCATAGATAAATTTAGAGTATCAAACAGTGCAAAGTATCAGAAGGTCATTACCCCTTCTGAAGTAAGTGGCTAGAACCTAAAGACTTTTCTTTACTCAATTTTTTGAATGGTTTCGTTATGATCAAAAGGCCATCACCCCTTTCGATCCAAATTTCAAATGAAAAAAATCTCTTTTCTTTGTTACCACATTCTAATTTTATTTTTTTAGAAGTTATTTGAAGAATAAAGTATCTAAGTCAAACATATGATAAAAAAGACGTCATCTTGATCTTTACCAAGTAAAAGTAACCATACTTTTTAATTATCCTTAAAGGCATCAAAAGATCACTACCCCTTTTGATGCAAGTGGCTTGAAAAAATAAATTTTCCAAGTACCCAAACTAAGCTCTCAAATTTTGTTCATTTTATCCAACTCATTAAGCCCACCATATGGCTAAGCTCAAGTACAAGTGAAATGGTTAGCACCAGGAAATAAAATTTAGGGTAAAGTTTTTAACAATGCTTATAATTTTGAAGGAAAAAATGATCTAATAGTTAAGTAGGCAAGCTCCTTTTTGTTATTAAGTCCATGATCTTAGTAGGCAAAGAGGGAGGGCCAAGAATCCTCTTTAACGACCATACCAACATGCTAAAGATAACTACTATCACCACCAATGACAAAAGAGTAGTAAAAATTGAAGACTAGTGATGATACAATATTTTGAGAATGCTAAAAACATCTAAGTAAAGCCCCATCTACAAATCATATAGTATTAAGTTGAAGACACATTAATTTACATCATATATTTTGGGCCAATATTTCACTAATCTACAAACACTTGCCTCAAAATTCAAAGCATGTGGACTTTTTTAACCATAACTAAGACATTTTAGGACCATAGGTAGAGTATCAAACACTCTAGGTAAGTCAAATATCCAACAAATACTCCCAAAAAAAATCAGATGCATAGATTATAGCTCAATACAGTGAATATGGAATCAAGAACTTATAAGCTAGATTGAGAATGTATTCCAAGCCGGTCAACCAGCAAGGGTCCAAGGTTCAAGTTAAGTACTAAAAAAAAGTCCTAAGAGCCATGCATAACATAATTCAGCAACCCAACAACCATGCAATCACACTGCAAACCATAGTAGAAAGTAGTTTGTACAATCAGAAAAGCACCTAGAATATAAGCTGGAGTAGAAACCACATTGAAAAAACAAAGTAGCAGCCATGTTGGCAAACCAATTATTCCAAAGAAGTCAAAACCAGTTCAAACCTTGAAGATCAATGTTATCAATACATACATCCGGGTTTTATTTAACCAAGGTCAAAAAGATAAAACACCAACTACGAGCTTAGGAATCTCCAAAGTATAAACCCAACAAGAGTTAAAAAAGAAAAAAAGCCAGTAAAGCTTCTCCAAAATAAACTAAGATTGAGCAACCCATAGTATCCACTATGTATAGAATGTAAAAACTCAACAAATTTTCCCATTCTCTTCAGTTGAGCAAAAAAAAGCATCAACCATAAGGTATGCTAGCCAATACTCACTAGTTCAAGCCAAGCAAAACCGTCATCAGAGGAGGTAAATATTTCTCATTATGTCAGTAAAACTACATGCAAAAATAACTGTAACAATCAGCAGGTATTGGGAAAACCTATGAAGAGGTAGTGAATCCAGTAGGCTCCAAGTAATAGTAGACAAAATTTTCCATAGCATAACATCCCATATCCCTACTCACTATCTCAATAAAGATGCACGGTCAAGCACAAATACCATGATTCTTATTCAACTCAAGCAATATTGCAAGGCTAGGAAAGTCTAAGATCTGAGAAGCTGTAGTAATCCCAACAAGCTTCCTTGTAAAAGTGAACAATGTTATGCAGCAGCAAGAGTTGCACAGTATTCCTTCCTTTCAAATTACCAAAAGGTGTTGCAAGGTAAGGGAAATCACCCAAAGAAAGCCATTAAAACCAGGATCCATTAGCCAAAAAGGGTAGTTAGGCTAGCCTTGATGCCCCCAGTAATCCAGGTTCACGCCCCTGTGTTTACAAGATTTGTAAGTGCTACTTGCTTTCCTAAATATGACTGTGTCAGGATTCTTAAGTACAATTGAAAATTTTAGCAGCAATTAGCATCAAGTATGACCTTATGATTCATTTATTGTCAACCAAAACCGTCTGAGCATTCCTCTTCCAAGGTTAAAGAATGGACCACAATATTCAAAAATAACAAAACATAATGCCTTATACAAGGAAAACCCATTAAAAAATAACATGAGAGGGAGGAGTCTCAAAGATCTCCATATTCAAAACTTGCTCACCGTAGTGAAAAATCACACCCACACAACCCTCTCTCTCTTTACTAGTATTACAAGGTTAAGTGAGGGGGATAACATCCCTCACCTATTTATATAGCAACACCAGATCAGTGATCTCCAGGTGGGCGGCGCCATCACATATCCCATTTTCTTGTGAGCAACCTTTGACAATTGGATTGAGATACGCCATGCCAGCTATAGGATCTCCACAATATCAGTACAAAGTAAGCAAGGACGATGCAAAGTAAGCCAGTTTTCAAGCCAGTGCACACACACACACACACACACACACACACACACACACACACACACACACACATATTTTATTATCGTCCGCGGAGGTTAAATATGACCTATGGGACCAAATTTACATGTGATGTAGTATGTGTGTGGCTGATGAGTGACTCTCGATGCTCCAAAATTGTGGTGATGCTAGATGCCCGATGTCAATCTGCGTACGTTCTATTATGTTCTATAGATGTTCTACAATAATGCCCACTAAGCAAGACTAGCTACTTGGTGAGCCTAAGATGCTTTTCCTAAACAGGCCAAAGACTTAAGCCGCTTGGCAACATCTAGACCATTGGATTTCACTCAAATTGAGACAACAAATAGCGTCTTAGGCTCACCAAGCGCTTCCAAACAAAAACATTGTTAAAATAGCGATGCCCACTAAGCAAGACTAGTTAATTGGTGAGCATAAGGTGCTTTTTCTAAACAAGGCTAGGGAGTTAAGTCGCTTGGCAACATGTACGCCATTGGCTTTCACTCAAATCGGGACGGCAAATAGCGTCTTAGGCTCACCAAGTGCTTCCAACAAACAAATACATTATTAAAACAACGTTGTTACTATGTTGAAAAAGTATTTTTAAACAAACAGCATTGAAAGATCCATGGTCGACATGAGCACATGTGGGGTGGGCGTGAAGAAGAACAGGACTAGTGTGAAGGCCCTCATGTAGGAGTGCTAATGGTGAAGATGAGGTGATTCAAGGGTGACGGAGGACACGGTGTATGGTGAAGATGGGGCAGTAATGAATGCAAACAATAGGTGCTTATTATGCAGTACAATACATCCAGCACTAATGGTGAAGACGGGGTCAACCAACACTCATAATGAGGGCACTGATGTGGAGTATCCAAAAGCAGCATTACACTAGCACGAGAGGATACAAGAGGACGATATGGGAAGGGGGGACCAAGACTAGCTCTGATGAAGGAACAAAAGGATGTTATGGCAATTGAGGATCAATAAAAAGAGACATTGAACGCAGAGGGGATACATGTTTCTATTTTCAAAAAGCAAAAGGAGCCAGTGTAGATCATAGGCATCCAACCTTCAATATTGTGGAGAAGCAACGCTCTTATATCCTAGAGAGCATAACAATGGTACCCACAGAGAAAGCTTTGATGCACATGCAAGTCACAATAGTGATGGAGCAAAAGAACCCATACACATCATGATCCCCTTGGAAGCAATACAACGAAGATCCCTCCATGAAGAAATGAGTAATCTTCAGTGGAGCAACTGCATGGAAGAGGATAATTTTCACAAGAGGAATCTCTATATCATCATCCAAGGGGCATCTCACCCTCTAGGTTTCTATATGGAAATCATTAGGATTCAACACACAAATTCAGACCTTCATCGATTTAGAAATCGTCAACATGACATTTGCAAGGGAGAGGGGTGGGGGCACGTGACTTTCTTTAACTTGGTGAGCCTAATATTGTTTTTCCAAATCCAGAGCCTGGACGTGGCCACTTGGTGTTATCTAAGCCACTCACCTTGATTGAAATTGTATGCCCAACAGGTTAAAGTTTTATGCTCCCATAGTCGTCAATAATAATAGAGCGTTGACAACTGTTGACAATAGCAGAGTGCTGAAAAGCAAATTGTATTGAAATTGGTGTTATCTAAGAGAGAGAGAGAGAGAGAGAGAGAGAGAGAGAGAGAGAGAGAGAGAGAGAGAGAGAGAGAGAGAGAGAGAGAGAGAGAGAGAGAGATGGCTGTCCCACTCAATGATGCTATCATGTCTACCCTTTTACTTGGTTTTTTCTCCTTCACCAAGCACGCACTAAAATTCTTTAGTAACCGTGGCGTTGTAGCCAGTCTTTGAGGTACTCACTAAGTGAGGTTTCCACCTAGTGTTTCATGCTTCCACTAGATTGGACGATGTCTATCCTGCTCTTTGCTAACAATTTGTAAGAGCATCCAAAGCTAGCTTCATGCTCTGTGAAGACCTTCAAAAGAGGGACAAGTACTTTAAATCTATTGAATAGCAAAGTCTTTTCCTACTAGTTAATGAGGCTATTGTAGTCAACAAACGCATGATGTCGGTACGCCTACCACATCATCTCTGCTGGTGGGCTTTCACAAGCCAGAGAGAGATAAAGCGAGTGTGAGAGAGAGCATATGCGACACTTTTCCTAATGCATGCACAAAGTGATTGGCCAGGCTTGAGGAGGTCCAATCACCATCAAGGAAGAGCTAGAAGAGGGGGTCAACCCAAGCAAGAAGGGGGTGTGCTTGCCCATATACTCTTTCTCACTCACTCACTCACACACACACATTCATTCTCATAGTGTGTTGTGCAAGAACACCATCTCCTTCTCCAAGCTTGAAAAGTGGAGAGACTACACTAACAACTCTTGGCTATGGAATGAAAATCCAACCAAGAGCCATGCTCCAAAGTGCATGCTTGTCATCTCCTTCATCTCCATTACTATGCTATTATGCTATGCCAAGAAACAAGAGTAATATCAAGTGAGGAGTCTATGTCTTTCTCCGTATGTTACTTCTTCTTCCTCTTCCCTACCCTCATTCCCCGCTAGCTCTCTCCACCTCGAAGGTGTTTGAGGTCTTGGGACTGAGGCCGGGGACAAGTTAATGCTTTGGTAAGATAGTTAAGGGCATAATCTTGGTGCATGGATTTTTCCATCTTCATTGCACCAACAAGGTCTCAAGGAACACAAGTCTTGTATTGTACCAAGTCTCTCTACATAGGAGAATCTATAATACCAAACCCTTTTGGAGGGGGGACCGGCTCCAAGTAAATCATGTCCTTAACTGTTGTCAATTTCTCTAATCCTTTCTCTCTTTTACAAGTATTGTTCATGCCAAGCTAATTAGGTGCAATGTTCATTTTGCTACTTCTAATCAAGTACTCTTCTTATGCTCCTTAAAGAACCCTCTTAAAGGAAATGTTCACTATCGTTATAGAGGATCATTGCATGCTCATGTCATACTGTGGCTGCATGACGAAGACAAAGAGCAACTATCTGTTGAAATAGCTGCATACATCCTGACAGAAACTAGCTCTATGGTTTTTCCAGAAGTAAGCCGGCTCCGAGAACTCGTACTGAGGAAACAACTTCACAAGTGCCTTACAAGTTGTTATCACGGTCAAAGAGATGGAGTATGTAAACACGGGTTTCCATTTCATGCGCAGCCAAATCCAAACCTAGTCTTCAACGAGCAAAATCACAGATGTCAATACTTCAGGCCCCGACATGAAGATAGAATGTCGTACCGTACCACCCTACAGTGCTTTTGCTATGGGGTGCACATATGAATATACAGCGGGTCACCAATTCATCGTTGTCCTACTACCTCTTGAAGTATGCACTCAAAACTGAACCAATGGGCCATCTCAACATCCGCAGAAGATGCAGAGCGCTTAGGCCTAGGTGGCCTTGACACTGTAAAATTGAAGCTGATCTCAGCCTCTTTACTGTCGAAACCTATCTCAGCAACAGAAGTGGCATTAAATTGTTTGCAAATCCCAATCATTTCAAAGAGTGATAGCGTCCAATACGTCGACTCATCACCCCCGGCACTATGACAATGAATCATTTCTCACAACAATGATGTCGTGCTGCACCCTGTTGATCTGTATTGCGCACGACCACAAACTCTGGAGAAGCTTACATTCTACAACTTCCACAAGAATTACACAGTGACGAAGGGAAAAGAAAGGAGAAAAAGTATTTCAGAGGAGAATACCTACGGCCAATCGCTGCAGCGGCAATACCGACTGGTCCGTTTCACAGACTTTCACTCAGGGCATCATCCGGAGCCTTTCTTTTACAACGTGCTGCTAAAGAGCCTTACCTTCAGAAATGAATCCCAACTACTCTCACCGGAGAACACGTCTAGGTCATACTATCTTGAGTGCAAACTTAGAAATTTGACACTGACAAATGAGGACCTTGAGATGTACATCACAGAGTACACACAACGAAATATGCTCACAATAGATCAAACACACCAATTTCACAACATGATACTACAGAAGACATCCTCAACAAAGGCTGCCTCATTTCAATCTCCAGATGTGCAAACAGACTACGAGCAACGGGACACGTCTTCTCGTATCTCTGCCCTTCTAAACGAGCTTCAAAACGTCCAAAACGCGTCACTGACATTTGAACAAGCAGAGATCTACAAGAAGCTCACAGCAGCAAAGGGTGGACTGCTTGTGATCACATGCACTCCTGGGAGTGGAAAAAGCTTCCTCATAAGATATATCACAAGCCAACTCATAATGCAAGGAAAAACTGTCACACTCGCTGCTTCGACTGGTGCAGCAGCCACGAGGTTAAGCAGCATCGCAACAACTATCCATTACCAATTCAAGATACCAATGCGCACACAATAGTATCCCCTGTCAATCTCCGAAACTGATGACATATACGTCAGTATTAAAGAAGTAGACACGATTATCATAGACGAGATTTCTATGTTGACAAAGCAAACTTTTGATCTCATAGTACGACAAATTGTGAATGTCACCAACAGCACACTGCTAGACCCATTCAAAGATAAAAAGGTCTGCTTGTTCAGTGATTTGGCTCAGTTGCCACCAGTATGCAGGCATCAAAGTGATCAGTGCTACTCATGCCACATCACAAGCTCCACTTATTGGTCCACTGCTACTACATACATTATGTCTTGCTCAGTGCACCATGCAAAAGATATCTCTTTCATAGAGTTCCTCAATACAATAAGAGTCAGGCTCCCCACAAAGAAAGAGATCCACGATGCGCTCGATGATCACATCATAAAGCAAGATCAAATAGAGCAACACATGGATAGGAATATGACAATCATTTGCACATGAAAGACTGACATTCGATATTATAATAACCTTCTCTTGGAATGCTTCCATTGGCATAGTCACATCATCCAAATCGGCCTCAAGACGAACGCACACAACGTCCCTGAGCTCCAAGCATGGCTTGATGATCCCGACTTCCACGCAATTGACAGAATAGCAGAAGGAGCAAAGGCACTGATAACAGAGAACATAGGCTTAACAATTGGAGCAGCCAATGGATCAATATGGCGCGTAGACAAAATCCTCCAAGATGAAGAAGGAGGCGTCAAAGCAATCAAAGTCACACTGGACACATCCAAACAGGAACTTACACTTTGACGGTCAAAGCATAACAGGCGGACATTCAATGGGCACTGGTACCATAAATCCACACTCCCAATAGCTCTCGCCTATGCTATGACTGGACACAAGTCCCAAGGCGCAACAATCAACACCAACGTCTTGCTCATTGTAAAAGAAGTTTTCACCCCTGGCCTTCTATACGTGATGCTATCACGCGTCACTGAGCGAACCCATCTACATTTGCTACAGCTCCCTACGCCAGAGATGTTCACACCATCTAGATTTTTGACCTTCTAAACGTGAATGTTTCCTACAGCCTCTTTAGTATCAATTCCTCTTTCTATTAAACTGATTGAATCGCCTTGTAACTGCTTTGTATATAAAGCAAAAATTTTAGTTCAACTGCTTATCTTCTCTTCTCTCGACTTGTCATATTCAATATGTTGCATTGTTAAGACATCTTCCCTATCACCCCTGCTCACTCTGATTCACCATTTGTAAATTTACTGCTCTTCCCTTTTTCACTTCATTCATTTGTGTTTATACGTTTGTCGGATCTTATGCTTCAGAAATACTATAAGAGATCATCAAAATAATTATTTTTACGTGCAGGAAACTGAATCAAACAATGGATCACAACACGGTACATTTTGCACGCTTGTCTGATCTTGCATCTGCCTATGTATACACATGCGAATCAATCACTCATCTTACTGTGTAGCTCTTCAAGCAATACACGAACAATGCAAAGGAAACGCAACCAATGATACAACCTAAGAGGTTTTACCTCACGACTAAGCAGATGAGATTGGCTAACTCAGCAGACGAGAAACCCCATGAGTATATCGAGGGGTTCCATACTTTTCAAGAGCGTCGCAACTTCATGAATAAGTGCGACGCAAGATATAAAGCTCTAAACCAAACGATGGCCACACCAAACACAGACAGGATGACAACAAGTACTATTAGAAAAGAAAAATATAATGCCTTCTGTCTGTTACGCTAGCCAACTTGCTCCTACATCCTGCAAGTCTCATGAAGCAAATACTTGAAGAGCTTGATATCCAGCACGAGGATGATGAGAGTATGTTGCGTAATGTTGAAGCACAACAACTCCTCAACACAAAAACTGAAGGAATTACATTGTACACGATGGAGCAGCTGCGGTTTGGTTACAACATTGATTTAACTGAACTTTCAAAAGCTACTCAAAAAAACTGTGCCGCTATCTTGACAAATTTTATGACTTCGGCAAACCACATGCACGACGCAACTAATCCACCTATCACAATCCAGAAGGTAGCATGGCACTACAGCGAATACAAGGCAGTAAATTACGGCCAACCAGCCTCTCCATACGAGCCAGTTGCAATAGACCAAGGCAAGTATGGATAACAAGTATCACTAGCTTCCATTCATTTCTCCGTAGTACCGTCATTTTTTTATTGACCTAACCAATCTGCATGGACTGCAGATTTAGACACTCATCAACAACCAGAGACAAGCATCGGCCTTCCACCCCAAAAAAAGCAGCGTCGCGGGAAGAATACGTAGTCTACAGTATACGCTGCACGAAAAACGATAGGAGATATATCGGAGTTACAAATAATGTCCATAAACGCGTTAGCCAGCACAAGCGCAATCCTTCGCAGAGAATGCGAGCGGACATGCAGGCACATAGTCCTTTCGAGGACAATTTTGAAATTACCACTTTAGTAACTAGTACCAATATACATAAAGCTAGAAACTTAGAACATTTCTATATTAAACAACACAAAGCAACAACTGCATTAGGTTATAACGTTTGTTCTGGACATCCACCAAGGTTGAGAAAATATTATTTTTTGAAAAAAAACAAGAAAATATAGCTGCGAACTTCTGCCATCTTCATTTCATTGTTTTGTTCACTGTCTTTGTCATATAACGTTGGTCATTGGCTACAACAATGTCTTTTTTTTTCCATTCAAACTATGGCAGATATGACAACTTATCACCTTCTTTGATTTAAATGCTTTTTCTTTTCAGTTTAGAATGGGTAGGCCGATTCCAGTTGATCTGATTGAGCAGCAGTCAGAATTTGAGACAGCAATGTATAAGTTGCAATACTTTCTTTACCCACATTTGCAAGAGCGGGTGCTCAGACACTAAATGCATAAATGGAGTGAGTTCATTCCATGGCCAGTTCAGCCACCTACCCCATGGCATCCACATTACATCACTTGGAATACACTCGGTCGACAAATCACCATCGACATCGCCTTGCTAGCTGGTTGCTCCACAAAACACCATTGTATGTTGTTCGTGCAGATTGTGGACGTGCTCGGCCTACTCGAGACTATAGAATTAAATTACTCTAACGTGGTCCCCAACTACCTTCAGTCGGCTAAACAATTCGTTTCGCGCTATTTTTCTGTCAACCAATTAGCCACACGCGCAACTTTGAAGAGCATCTTACCGATATAGCCCTTTCTTCCTGCATCAAAAACTCCCACTGATATGTGTCGTTACCTAGTCCTCCTCCTCTTCTCCACAGAAGTTCTGTCCATTTCATTGTAAAGAAGTCATTGCATGCTACATTCAAAGTCTTCCCAACTCTCGTTTGCTTAGTTCCGTTCTTAATTCATCAACTTTTTGCCATACTATTTACATCAAATCGTTGCAGTGACTTACACTCACTTAGCGTAACAAGATTTGTGCAAAACAAATCATAAGCGCTCTCTCTCTCTCTCTCTCTCTCTCTCTCTCTCTCACACACACACACACACACACACACACACACACACACACACACCCTCACCTTTCATTTCTGCATTCTTCTTTACGGATGTATACTCTTATTCAGTGCTTGCATGAGAAGAAAACAGTATATACATTCCTGTATGTATGAGTGACTTCTACTCCCTTGCGCTAACAATATTTGGCGGGAAAAAAAAAGCGCTCTCTCTCTCTCTCTCTCTCACAGCTTTCACTTCTATGTTTTTATTACTAATGTATACTCTTCTTCAATGCTTCGATGCCTCTACCACTTCCGATTATGCAGGCTGACGAAGCATTCTGGTTCTAATTAACAAAGTAACCAACCGCTCTATCAGAACATGTCAGCAAGAGCAACGTGTAAGAGAAATTTTCAGTTTTAAGATCAACACGAAGAGTTCCCTTGTTCATAGAACCCTTATTAATGATCTAGGCTTGTTTTCAACTTCAAGAACGCCGATCAAAGCTCGGAGAAGCAGCGGGCCTGGTTCGCCTCATGCGGCAAATCCCTTCCCTTCAAAACCCTCGCTTCTCTGTGTAGAGGCGCCATTGGCAGTACAGGAAAACCCAAGCGAAGTCTGTAGTTTTTCTTTTGGTGGGTTGTTCGCCATGTTTCTCTACAGCCTCACTCTGCAGCGCGCCACCGGCATGGTGTGCTGCGTGCATGGAAACTTTATGGGCGCTAAGACGCAGGAGATTATTGTTTCACGTGGTAAAGTCCTGGAGCTGTTGCGGCTTGATGAGAATGGCAAACTTCAAACAATTCTGTCCGTTGAATGCTTTGGTGCCATCCGCTCCCTTGCACAATTCAAGCTCACCGGCTCTCAGAAAGACTACATTGTTGTGGGTTCTGACTCTGGCCGCATAGTCATTCTTGACTATAACAAAGAGAAGAACATGTTTGAGAAAGTGCACCAAGAGACCTTTGGCAAGTCAGGTTGCAGGCGCATTGTCCCGGGGCAGTACTTAGCGGTTGATCCGAAAGGGCGTGCGGTTCTCATTGGTGCTGTTGAAAAGCAAAAGCTTGTCTATGTACTTAATCGTGATAATGCTGCTCGCCTCACAATTTCATCGCCCCTGGAGGCTCACAAGTCTCACACTATAGTTTATTCCATATGTGGCATAGACTGTGGATTTGACAACCCTATGTTTGCTGCTATTGAATTGGATTATCATGATGCAGACATGGACTCTACTGGTGTTGCAGCAAATGAGGCACAAAAACATCTCACATTTTATGAACTGGATCTGGGGCTTAACCATGTTGTTCGGAAGTGGTCAGAGCAGGTGGACAATGGAGCAAATCTCCTTGTTGCTGTTCCTGGTGGTGGAGATGGGCCAAGTGGTGTCCTTGTGTGTGCAGAAAATTTTGTCATCTACAAAAACCAGCAGCATCCCGAGGTACGGGCTGTGATTCCACGAAGAGGCGATTTGCCAGCAGAAAGAGGTGTGCTTATTGTTGCTGCAGGAACACTTAGGCAGAAAAACATGTTCTTCTTTTTGTTGCAGACAGAGTATGGCGATGTCTTCAAAGTGACACTAGAATATAAGGACGACAAGGTTTCTGAGCTTAAGATCAAGTACTTTGACACCATTCCTGTCAGCTGTGGGCTCTGCGTTTTGAAATCAGGGTTTCTTTTTGCTGCTTCAGAATTTGGCAACCATGCCATGTACCAGTTTCAGGGTGTGGGAGACGATGAAGATGTAGAAGCTTCTTCTGCTACTTTAATGGAAACTGAGGAAGGATTCCAACCAGTGTTCTTTCAGCCTCGCAAGCTTAGAAATCTGGTTCAGTTGGATGAAATAGAGAGCTTAATGCCAATTCTTGACATGAAGGTGCTGAACATGTTTGAGGAAGAAACTCCTCAGGTTTTTGCATTGTGTGGAAGGGGCCCTAGGTCGTCATTACGTGTTCTCAGGCCAGGATTGGCTGTCACTGAAATGGCCGTTTCTGCACTCCCCGGTCTCCCAAGTGCAGTTTGGACGGTGAAAAAGAGTGTCAATGACGAATTTGATGCATATATTGTGGTGTCCTTCACGAATGCTACCCTTGTCCTTTCTATCGGTGAGACAGTAGAGGAAGTGAATGATAGTGGCTTTCTAGATACAACACCGTCATTGGCAGTCTCTCTTCTTGGTGAAGATTCTCTGATGCAGGTACATCCTAATGGGATTAGGCATATCAGGGCAGATGGTCGTATAAATGAGTGGAAGACACCTGGAAAGAAGACAATTGTGAAAGTGGGCTACAACAGAATGCAAGTTGTGATTGCTCTGAGTGGAGGAGAGCTTATCTATTTTGAGATGGATTTAACTGGACAGCTGATGGAGGTTGATAAGCGTGATATGACTGGTGATGTGGCATGCTTGGATATAGCTCCAGTTCCTGAGGGTAGGCAGAGGTCACGGTTTTTGGCTGTCGGATCTTATGATAAGCTCATTCGTATATTATCTCTGGATCCAGATGATTGCATGCAGATTCTAAGTATGCAGGCGGTAACTGCTCATCCCGAGTCACTATTGCTTCTCGAGGTGCAAGCCTCATTCGGAGGTGAGGATGGAGCCGATCACCCTGCCAGCGTGTTTTTGAATGCTGGGTTGGAGAATGGAGTGCTTCTTAGGTGTGAGGTAGACATGAATACTGGAGAGCTTTCTGATACTAGAACAAGATTCTTAGGATTAAGGGCGCCAAAGCTTTTTTCTGCGCGAATAAGAGGGCGCCAAGCCATGTTATGCCTCTCAAGTAGGCCTTGGTTAGGATATATTCATCAGGGTCGCTTTCTTTTGACTCCTTTGTCTTATGAAACTTTGGAGTATGCGGCCTCTTTTTCTTCTGATCAATGTCCAGAAGGTGTTGTGTCTGTTGCTGGTGATGCACTTCGCGTATTTACGATCGAGAGGCTGGGGGAAACCTTCAACCAAACTGTTGTGCCATTGAGATACACACCCCGCAAGTTCATCTTGCATCCCAACAAAAAAACCTTGATTATTCTTGAGAGTGATCAGGGCGCCTTTACAGCTGAGGAGCGGGAAGCTAACAAAGCAGAATGTATAGAGGCGTTTGAAGAGAGGCCAGACAATAATGAACAGAAGCCAGAGGATTTACTGCCAGATGAACAGTTTGGTTACCCAAAAGCAGAGTCCAAAAAGTGGGTTTCATGCATTAGAATTCTTGATCCGAAAACCTCAGAGACAATGAACTTGCTGGCATTACCAGAGCATGAAGCTGCATTTAGTATATGTACTGTTAGCTTTCATGACAGAAGTGGTGGTCCATTAATTGCTATAGGTACTGCTAAGGAGTTGCAGTTTTGGCCAAAAAGGCAGTGTGCCAGTGGCTACATACACATCTATAAAAGTGTTGATGATGGGAAGAAACTAGAGTTGATACACAAAACGCCGGTGGATGGTGTCCCGACGGCCTTGTGTCAGTTTCAGGGTCGTCTTTTAGTTGGCCTTGGGCAAGTCTTGCGCATTTATGACCTTGGAAAGAAGAAACTTCTACGGAAGTGTGAGAACAAAAATTTTCCAAATACGATTATGGCTATCCATACCTACGGTGATCGCATATACGTGGCTGACATGCAAGAGGTAAGCTTTTTTCTTTTTTGGTTGATATTCTTGTCTACAGTTTACATTATTTATTTATTTTTCATCTTGTCTCACAAATAATCATTTTAGCTTCAGCTCATGTTCTTTCCTTCTTTCTGATGCAGTCATTCCATTATGTGAAATATCGGCGTGATGAAAACCAGCTATATACCTTTGCTGATGATAGCTGCTCACGGTGGTTGACTGCAACTTTGCACATTGATTTTGATACAATGGCAGGTGCGGACAAGTTTGGGAATGTGTACTTTGTGCGACTACCCCATGATGTCTCCGAAGAGATCGAAGATGATCCAACAGGAGGGAAAATCAAGTGGGAGCAAGGGAAACTGAATGGAGCCCCTAACAAGGTCGAAGAAATCATTCAGTTTCATGTGGGGGATGTTGTAACTTGTCTTCAGAAGGCTTCTTTGATACCTGGAGGGGGAGAGAGTGTGATCTATGGGACAGTCATGGGCAGTATTGGCGCTCTATTGCCATTCCAATCTCGAGAAGATGTAGATTTCTTCTCCCACTTAGAAATGCATCTGCGGCAGGAGCATCCTCCTTTATGTGGGAGAGAGCACGTGGGTTTTAGATCTGCGTATTTCCCTGTTAAGGTATGATTACCATCTCTTGTGGTTTTGGCTTTGTTCTTCAAACAGGGATTTCCTCATTATTTTCTTGTCTGCGTTGCACAGGACGTTATTGATGGCGATTTATGTGAGCAGTATCCTACTCTTGCACCAGATCTGCAGAGAAAAATTGCAGATGAGCTGGAACGTACACCTGGAGAGATTTTGAAAAAACTGGAAGATATTAGAAACAAGATTATCTAAGGAGAGGCTGGCTGAATGCATGAAAGTGTTGTGTAATACCAACTAGAAGTGCCACCTTGTATCTCTGCTTACAAGGAAGTGTAGGTGGCCGGCTGTCTAGATGCAGCTCCTACATGAAGCTACAAGGTTTAAAGAGGTTTCAGCGTTGGAGTCGGTGAGGCTTACCTTATGGAGTGATGCCATGGTTCCTCATGTTCTCGTTGCTTCTTGGCAAGTTTGTGTTTTGAATGGGTGAGTTCCTTGTATGGTTTGGTGGAAAGTTTATGTTTTGTTGGATATTAAAGGTCTCATTGGGGAGCCCTTCTGAGAAAGGATGTTTTGACAATGGTGCAGTGTTGGGGTCTGATGTCTTTTTCACACCGTGATACACGAGTATTAAGTTTCTGCGCCTCTCTCTCTCTCTCTCTCTCTCTCTCTCTAGTACAGAAAATCGTCCTTGAAAATGGTTGGTAAATGTGGTAAGACTTAAGCCATTGCTTGGCATTTATGCAGCCAATGTCTGTGCTGGTTCAAGGTTGATTTTAGCTTTTGGTTGAAGCATGAGGTTTGTTTCTTTTCTTTTTGATGACATGATATTACACAAAGTGGAATGAGCGATGAGCAAAGGCGGTTCGGAATTGACTCGGGGCAGGTTCTTAAAACATTTCTCATTGGGATGAAGTTGGCCTGTAATGTTCGTCTTTAACAGCCTGCTCTTTTAAGAAGAAGGCAAGATAGGTTCTCTCTCAACTTAAGTGCTAAAACTAGCTGATGTGAAGCATCATATTGCTATACAAAAAAATAGGAATGAGATTTGGATTGTGACAGCTGTCAAGAGGATTCTTCTCCATGTGGGGAATTGTTTTGTTTTGGTCCGTGTCTTTGAAATAGTCAGGACTAAACGTCTACTTCTATTTAAGTGACGCTCCAGGTTATAATTTTTATGGAGAATTCTTCGCGCATTTGCATTCTTCACTTTTGAGTTTCTTCCTTTCTTTAAGTTTTTGAATTTCTTATAGTTTCCACTTCCTTTTTTTTTATCTTTCTTTGGAGAATAAGGCACTTCCATTGTGCTCACATGCGCTACTTGTTTGATACATTTGAGCTTTTGTGCCAATTTTTGGCTTGTGAACACACCCTTAAAACATGACCGAATTCGTTGGTTCTTTTCGTGTGGCCTTGTTTGATTGGATATTGACACAAGAAGTAGAGTTTTCATGTTTAGGGGAGGCATCAAGATGGTGTTGTTCAAGTTTTCAACATTGACTCCAGTCTCCATGTCATGAGGATGTCATTTTGGAAATTGAAATCGGCACGATATTAAGGTGAGACACATTTTTTCTGAACATTGACTCCCATGTCATGAGGATGTGGCAACCGCTAACCTTAGTTTCTTTCGACTTTTGTTTAATTTTTGGGACCCTCTTTTTGAAGTTGCAAATGGTCGGACACTATGGCTAGTGTGAAACAGTCGACGGCTAAGAGTTTCACTAGCAGACGAGAAGGCTTTGTCGCCACGAGTTGGTCGGGCCGATTGATAGTGAAATCCGAGCAATAAAAGTATGTTTAGGCTCTCTTCAAAGTTTGAAGAGATCGCTCGATAACTAGGCTACATTGCATTTTGGGATGTGGTCCCAGTGGTGATAGTTGGTCACATAACCAATGGAAGTGCCATGGAAGCATCTCTTAAAATTAGGGAACTGCTATTTTGGGCCATGAAATCTGTTTGCATTATTAGATATGGAATGACAAGAGGAACATTTAATTACTCTGCTGTTAAGTCAATTGATGCAGATTTTAAAGCCAGAAGTCCAACGCGAGGGAATTGCATGCATGAGTGCCAAGTAGCACTTATTGGTCAATTTACCAAAAATGTGAAGAGAGGAGGACGATAGAAATCAATAGGGGGTGCATTATTGAGTTTCCTGTCGAGCTATTGTGTGCAAGCTTTCCCTCTCATGTACAGTGTAGTACAAGAAGTGATGTCATGTACACTCTACATTGCTCTCTCTCTTACGTGCAGTAATGTGATGTCCCACAAGAGGGTTCTTCATTTGATCTATGTACATTTGTGTGGTCTTATGCTTCTGTGCTGAGGCAAGAGCCTCTTTGAGCGGGAACATGAGTAGCTAATTGCTACTCCAAAAGTAAGCACCGCTGAGGGTGATAACCTCCTCTTACACTTTACAAGTGCATTTTTAGCGTTGTGTTGTTTTTGGACTGTTTTGCAGTCGTATGAATGTCAGAAGCATTGGGAACAGTGCCTCACTGTTAGAGGAAAGTTCTGAGACTGTTTAGAATTGAAACAGGGTCAGTAAGCTGTAATTACTGTTTTTGGGCTGTAAACAGAGGGTTTTATGTCTTTGGAAGTGAGTTTCAGCAAGGGGATTTGTTCAGGGTGAGTTTTGGGGTTGTTATGTTGCCGAAATTTTACAAGAACATGTATGATCTAGTGGGATACATGTGAAGATTCCCAAGACTCTAGTTTTGTAACTTTACCCTCTAAAGGAATAAAGAATTTTCCAAAGGGGCACCATTTTTCAGGGCCTACAAGTTGTCGACGTCTACTCGGAGCATTCTAGCTTCTGAGCCGTGTGTGTTTCAAGTATCAATTTTCGTTACAGGTTTTTATTTGCAAAGTTACTCTGTATATTAAAGTAAAGTAGAGTTTTGGGGGAAAGCCTACGTCTACCGTCCTACGGGCCGGTTTCATGGTTCCGTCGCCGGGACAGAATCACTTTTCCTCAAGAAGTGAGCCTCAGTTGGTTTGTGGTGAAGACACAGAGTACAAGAACGCAGGATTACAACAAAGGGAAAGGCATCATGGAAGAGGGTTCCTCTTCAGAGGACAAGCAGACAATTCCTACAATGTTTGAGGTTGGGGAGAGTTCACGGCCACATCTGTTTGTACCTCTTGTTGATGTGTATGCTCCACCAGTGCTGGACTTTATGACTAGGCAACTGAAGATGATGCGTTCAGGACTCAGTTGGTTGCCACGGTGAATGTGTTTTCTCGACTGGCACAGAACCCAAGGCTATCCGAAAAGCATATGCGATGGGCAAACATTCTTTCTATGTTCCACTTCCAGATTATGCATGTGGAAGGGAAGAAGAATGTTGTGGCTAATGCGTTATCAAGGAAGCCACAAATTTCTTATCATCATGAGCTGGATGACATGAAGGAACAATATGATACTGATGAAGATTTTGCAAGGATCTTGGAACATTTGCAAGATGGGCAACGTCATGAGCACTACCTCCTCCGAGACAGTTTTATGATGATGCATGGCAGACTTTGTGTTACTAGGCCATTGCGTCATAAGGTCATGGTAGAAAGTCATGTGCCACCGTATGCAAGGGATTGTAGAATTGATGTGAGAGTGAAAGCGGTAGAGACAATAAAACTGTCAATTCCGGATAAGCCATGGAAAAGCATTGCTATGGACTTTATGTTTGATCTTCCAAGAACGCCCAACAGGGAATGTTGGTATATGGATCATTATTGCAGGTTCAGCAAACAAACACATTTTATCCCTGTCAGGAAGAAAATAAAATCTGACCAAATGGCACGGTTGTTCATGTACAATGTTTAAAGTACCATAGTATGCCACAATCGATTGTCAGTGATCGTGATCCTCGCATGACAAGTTTGTTTTGGAGAGGATTGTTTGAGAACATGGGCACTACGTCTCGTTTTCGTTTCATCCACAAACTGATGGACAGTCAGAAGAGGCTAATTCTGCTGTCTTGGATCTCGTGAAATGTTATCTCTTAGATAACAAAGGCAAGTGGAAACTATATTTGCCTATGCTTGAGTATGTGTACAACAATACGGTGCACCTTTTGAGATTGTCGAAGGCCGAAAAAAGGTTCCTCCGGGACAAGATATTTGAGGCAGATCGATATGTCCAGAACATGGATGAAATGTACAAGAAAATTAAAATTGTCGTGGAGAAGACTAATGCAAAACAGATAAGGTCTGCTAATCGTCACCGTCATTGAACTGTTGTTTCACTTGGTGATTGGGTAATTTTGAGATTTGAAAAGGCAAGGTTGAAGAAAATGAAGGGCAAAGAACGGTTGTTTCTGAAGCTCAATATGCCTTACTATGGGCCTTTTCACGTGCTTGATAAGATCGGCAATGTTCCTTACAAGTTGAAATTGCCTGACACTTGAAATATTCATTATGCGTTTCATGTGAGTCTTCTAAGACCCTTCGTGGGTGATGTGCCAGAAGAAACGCCAGATGAAGACAAACCAGAAGTTGAAGAACAAGATGAAATTTTGGTTCCTGAGCAGATTTTGGCACATAAGGAAAGAAAAGTTAAGGGACAAGTTGCAAGACACTATTTGGTGAAGTTCAAGAACTATCCTCCTATGGATGCAAAGTGGATGGAAGAGCATGAAATGTCAGAGTCACCAAACGTATTGCAAGTTTACCTTGAGGCCTTTGGGTTACAACCTACGTTTGCCCCAACACAACGTGTGCAAAGGAGGGATAATGATAGAGCTCGTACATCAAATATACATATGGATTCACTGTAATAGAATTGTGCATCGCTCTTTAAGTGTTAAACTTATAAGATTCACTTCTATCATAGATGGAAATGACAAAAGTATGAAGGTCTCATTAAGTCATTTGATCTATGTCTTATGATCTTTCTTACGGATACATGCAATGATCAAAGAGTGCTAACAACACAAGATCATCAATGGCATGTATGGTATGCAATCAAAGATGTTTGCGATTTCAAGAGGGGGGTATGTCACGAGGACGTGGAAACTGCTAACCTTCGTTGTTGGTTTCTTTCCCTTGATTTTTGTTTAATTTTTGGGACCCTCTTTTTGAAGTCGCAAATGGTTGGACACTGTATGGCCAGTGTTTTCCGGTCGACAACGAATAGTTTCACCTGCAGACGGGAAGGCCTTGTCGCCACGAGTTGGTCGGGCCGACTGGCACTGGAATCCGAGCAGTAAAAGTATGTTTAGGCTCGACTCAAATTTTGAAGAGAAGATCACTCGATAACTGGACTACATTGCATTTTTGGATGTGGTCCCAGGAGTGATAGATGGTGAGATGACCAGTGGAAGTGCCATGGAAGCATCTCCTAAAATTTAGGAAACTGCTATTTTGGGCTATGAAAAGTCATTAGCTTCGGAATGACAAGAGGAACATTTTATTACGCTGTCGCTAAGTCAACTGATGCACCAGTTAAGAGATTTTTAAGCGGGAAGTCCAATGCGGGGAAATTGCATGCATGAGTGTTAAGTGGCACTTTTTGGTCAATTTACCAAAAATGTGAAGAGGGGGCGAGTAGAAATCACCAGGGGGCGCATTATTGAGTTTCGTGTAAGAGCTATTGTATGCAAGCTTTCCCTCTCATGCACAATGTAATGCAAGAAGTGATGTCCTGCACACTCTATGTACACTGTGCTCTCTCTCCCCTCCGTGCAGTAATGTGATTCCCCACACAAGGGCTCTTCATTTGACCTATGTACAGTTGTGTGGTCTTATGCTTCTGTTCCAAGGCAAGAGTCTCTTTGAGCAGGACCAGGAGTAGCTAACTGCTACTCCAAAAGTAGGAATCAATAAGGGTGATAACCTCATCTTACAGATACATTTTTAGCTCTCGTTATGCATTATTTTTGGATTGTTTTGCAGCTGTATGGATGCCAAAAGAATTGGGAACAGTGCCCCACTGTTGGAGGACAATTATGGGATTGTTTAGTGTCACAAAATCTAATATCTAACCAACCCAAATGATTTTCTCATATTAAATTGATCACTTAATGTGGGAGAATAAACGGGAACAAGTGTTAAGATATAGATATGTGCTTATAGATCTATCTCAACACGAGGCCAATAGTAAAGGGGCCCAAATGGGAGATGGTCTATCAAGAGCAAGGCTAACCAATGGAGCATAAGACCTTAGGGTTAGCTTCATTGAAGACCTCCAATAATGTGTGTAAAAGTCCTTTGACCTTAGGTAAGCTAGGGCTGAGCTTGAGGTGGGAACCTGGCCCAAACTCAAGGTGCTTGTCGTGCTTGTCCTGCTTGAGGTGCTTGATTAAGATGCTTGAGGTGCTTGACTGGCTCCATGCTTGAGGTGCTTGACTTGGTGCATGATTAAGGTGCTTGAGGTGCCTTGAGAAGCTTGCCTGAGATGCTTGTGGGAACACCCCCTACTTCAAGTGCTTAGTCATGCTTGATGACTAAGGGGCTTGCTCATCGAAAGTCAAAAAAGATCCCTACAAGGAGGGGGGCGAGCCTACAAGGGGGGGGGGGGGGGATGAGAGAGCGCGCGCACACACACACACACACACACACACACACACACACACACACACACACACAAGGGAAGCCCCAGCTTGAAGAGGCAGCAAGGACACTTGTCAAGTTCCTCCTCATGTTGCCCTCATGGTGTGCCTGAAACCTATTGGTTGGCCACCCAAGGGGTCCAATGATAATAAAGGATATTTAATTAATTGATTTTGCATTTATCAAGTCCTCTCTCTCAAAGGGGAAAGGGGGACACTTGTCCCAAGGCTATCCCTATTGCTTGTAATGGCTCCTGCTTGTGATTGGCTAGGCCTGGAGGGGTCCAATGAGCTTCAAGCATGAGCTACAAGGGGGGGTCGACTCAAGCAAGCTAGGGGGGTGCTTAGGGGGTATACTCACCCACACACACTCACAAACCTTATTGTGTACTATGCCAAGTTAACTAATTGCTATGATTATGTTGCTATCTTCAATTATGTCAAACCGCTATGCTCACAAAATCATTTCTTGAAAGTACTCTCATTAAATTCCGCTACTCTCAAATTGAATAGGCAAATTCCATTACATTGGTATCAATCAAGTTGCCAATGCACTTTCACGACGACCAAAAGTTAATGCGGTGTCTATAGCTACTCACAATGATCTATCCTCTATGATAGATGAGTATGCTACTGACCCTGACTTTAGAGACATAATGTCAGCCCTTGCTTTGGGGAAGAAAGAGGAACTATTCACCTTGCAGGATGGTTATCTTCTCCACGGCAATAGGCTATGTGTTACCCATTCCCTTCGTGAGAAGGTTATGTATGAATCCCATGCTCCTCCATATGCAAGGCATAGAGGTATTCAACCTACTCTCCGAGGAGTAGAGACGTATTTCTATTGGCCTACCATGAAAGTGGACATACAAGAGTATGTTTCAAAATGTGTAGTATGCCAAAAGACCAAGTATGATAGAGGGAAGCAACTTGGATTACTCCAGCCATTGCCTATTCCAAATTCACCATGGGAGAGTATATCCATGGATTTCATCTTTGGATTACCCAAGTCTATCCATGGGAATACAGGAATATGGACAATAGTCGACAGGTTTAGCAAGCAAGCACATTTTATTCCTGTCAAAAAGACTATTAAGGCACATCAAATGGCAACTCTCTTCATATCTCAGATTTTCAAGCACCATGGATTATCCACATCCATTGTGTCAGATAAAGATCCTAGAATGACCAGTAATTTTTGGAAAGGTCTCTTTGAAAATCTAGGAACAAGATTGAATTTCTCTTCGGCCTATCACCCACAAACGGATGGCCAAAGTGAGATAGCCAATCTTACGATACTCGATCTACTCAAGACTTATGTTACTGAAGTAGATCAACGCTCACAATGGGAAAAGTATTTACCTCTAGTAGAGTATGCCTACAATAATACTGTCCATACTTCTACGGGGAAAGCACCTTTCGAGATCATAGTGAGAAGACCTAAAAGTCCCTTGCTACTCAAAGTACATGGGAAGATCTTCGCCGCCGATGAGTATAGCCGTGACCTACAAGAATCTTTTCAAAAGATTAGGGAGGCTATAGCCATCTCTCAACAAAGGCAAAAAGTTGTTGCTGATAAGCACAGAAGAGCCTTAATGTTCAAAGAAAATGATTGGGTCTTACTCAAGTTTCCTAAGGCTCGATTAAGGCAAACGACGGGCAAAAATCCTACGGGCCATCAAAAGTATTATGCTAAACTAGCAAAAAGATACTATGGTCCTTTCCAAATCTTGAAGCCCATCAATGAGACGGCTTATCAACTCAAGTTGCCCAACCATTGGCTTATACACAATGCCTTTCATGTAAGCCTACTTAAGCCCTACAAAGGAGAGCCACCACCTGAACCAATTATTGAAGACCCTCCCGAAGTTGAAGACCAAGAAGAGGTGCTACAACCCGAAGCTGTCCTTCGGCATGAAGACAAGGTACTACGACATGGTAAGATAATCCGACGGTATCTTATTAAGTTCAAAAATTATCCTTTTGAAGATGCTAGATGGATGCAAGGAGTACAACTTAAGGATAGTATGAACCTTGTCAATGCTTACAATGCTACATTAGAGTAAGCAAATGTATAAATTTCTTTTAAATGACTCATGTTTTTGTCTTATAAGACTAGTCCTCTTTTTAATTGTGCACAAATTTAACTAGTATGCATGCTTAGAATCATGTTTGTGATGACGACGTCTCTCAAACACCAAGTAGAATTTGTCACTCTACTTTGGGAGAATGAACTGGACTAAAGAGCAGACATGCTTACGGCAGCTATGTCTCCCAAGCACCAAATGGATTAGTCATCCATCTTGGAAAGATGTCGTAGGGTAAAAAAGGGATCCTCTACCTGCTAAGTACGATTGACTAATGACTAAGGATTTATCTCTTCTACCTCATAGTCGAGAACGACTATGATTTCAAGAGAGAGGTAATATCATAAAATCTAATATCTAACCAACCCAAATGATTTTCTCATATTAAATTGATCACTTAATGTGGGAGAATAAACGGGAACAAGTGTTAAGATATAGATATGTGCTTATAGATCTACCTCAACACGGGGCCAATAGTAAAGGGGCCCAAATGGGAGATGGTCTATCAAGAGCAAGGCTAACCAATGGAGCATAAGACCTTAGGGTTAGCTTCATTGAAGACCTCCAATAATGTGTGTAAAAGTCCTTTGACCTTAGGTAAGCTAGGGCTGAGCTTGAGGTGGGAACCCGGCCCAAACTCAAGGTGCTTGTCGTGCTTGAGGTGCTTGTCCTGCTTGAGGTGCTTGATTAAGATGCTTGAGGTGCTTGACTGGCTCCATGCTTGAGGTGCTTGACTTGGTGCATGATTAAGGTGCTTGAGGTGCCTTGAGAAGCTTGCCTGAGATGCTTGTGGGAACACCCCCTACTTCAAGTGCTTAGTCATGCTTGATGACTAAGGGGCTTGCTCATCGAAAGTCAAAAAGATCCCTACAAGGAGGGGGGCGAGCCTACAAGGGGGGGGGGGGGATGAGAGAGAACACACACACACACACACACACACACACACACACACACACACACACACACACACACACAAGGGAAGCCCCAGCTTGAAGAGGCAGCAAGGACACTTGTCAAGTTCCTCCTCATGTTGCCCTCATGGTGTGCCTGAAACCTATTGGTTGGCCACCCAAGGGGTCCAATGATAATAAAGGATATTTAATTAATTGATTTTGCATTTATCAAGTCCTCTCTCTCAAAGGGGAAAGGGGGACACTTGTCCCAAGGCTATCCCTGTTGCTTGTAATGGCTCCTACTTGTGATTGGCTAGGCCTGGAGGGGTCCAATGAGCTTCAAGCATGAGCTACAAGGGGGGGGGGGGGGGGGTCGACCCAAGCAAGCTAGGGGGGTGCTTAGGGGGTATACTCACTCACACACACTCACAAACACTCTTATTGTGTACTATGCCAAGTTAACTAATTGCTATGATTATGTTGCTATCTTCAATTATGTCAACCCGCTATACTCACAAAATCATTTCTTGAAAGTAATCTCATTAAATTCCGCTACTCTCAAATTGAATAGGCAAATTCCATTACATTTAGGGCTGAAAACAAGGTTAAAAACAGTAAATGCAGTGAGTTGTAATTGCTATATTAGGGCTGAAAAGAGAGGGTTTATGTCATGCCAAGGGTAGGATTAGACGGGCACGGCCCGGGCAATGTGCCAGACACACATGCAGTAAAGGGGTCTATATATAGAAGAGGGTCAGGGGCCTAGCCAAGGGCCTATATATAGGATGGTTGGGAGGTTATTCGCATGTCTGTCTACCCGTTGGTCTCACACTGTTATCAGAGCTCAGGGGGAGAGAGGAGCTATGGAGGAAGAGGAAGCCTTGCGGAGGAGGAGGAAGCTTTACTTCGATGCATGTTCTCTCTCTCTCTCTCTCTCTCTCTCTCTCTCTCTCTCTCTCTCTCTCTCTCTTACAGCCCTGGCGAAATTCAGGTCTCATGAAAAGCCATGCAAAGGAGGGTAAGGTCGTGCATCAAGTTGCATGGTAGAAACGGTCACCGTCAAAGACTCGACAGTAAGCAGGGCTATGGGATGCAGTCCCTCTAGAGTCGAGGAGGCCGCATGTGAAGCCAACCTTGCATCGAATTGGGGCCGTCGACCTGCTCGGAATCGAGTGCCGTGTGGCCTGATGGGAGCGTGCTGGGCTGAGGAGCAAAGCTCGCTTCATGAGCGCATTGTGTCGAGCAACGCAAGCACCTAGCATGGCATTATCTCTGCGCGCAGTCGATTCGCCATAGCCAGGAAGTACATGTTTTACTTTTTTTTCAATTTATTATTTTTTGGGACGCCCTATTTTGGGCACCCACTCTTACTAAAGGCGGCAGCCCATGATATGCATGACAAAAACGGCCACAGTGAGCGGCTCTGCAAGCCATCCCTGTTGCAGACCCCCTAGGGGGCCGTCCCACGGCTACCCCTCCCATCGGAGGCTTGCATGGCCTGCATATCGATGATCATGGGCAAGCATGGAGGGGCCATGGCAATTGCATGGAGCAACAATTACAATTGTCAAATTTTTGAGGCCCAGTCGCATTTGTAGACATCCCACAACGCGCAAGCAGAAAAAATGTAGTGCAACCTCTCTTCGATTCGAGCGAATCCCAGTCGGCAAGGTTTGCCCTATTCGGAGCGGATGAACGGTAGGACACCAAACTCGAGACTTTACGGATCCCACGGGAGAGATCCAACACCATGCATGACAAGGTCGTGGGTTGGCATCTTGGCGGGCTTCAAAGTGCATTTGCTAACGCTCCAGGTATTTTTGTTATGTTTCGGCATTAATTTTTGTATTCTTTATACAATCATGTGCACTTTGTTTGGTTTTGTGAATTCCTACCAGTGCAATGGTTTCCGCCCAAGAGATAGGTAGAATTTATCGAGCAAGGCTTGAATGGTTCGACGGAAACGCTCTTGTTCAAGGTGCGCAGAGATCGGCATGACCGGCACACACTTTGTGTACCACCACTGGAGCATTGAAGTTGCTCACAAGATTCCAAATTGGTTGGGAATTGGGCAAGGCCCTTGACATCATGAAGTAGAGTAATTATTGAGCACAGTGCTTGATAATTCTCTACTTCATAAAATTCTCGTATGCAATGGAATGAAGGATCACGATTATCATTCATAGCGCTAATCAGGTATGCGATGCATAATTTGCACATGTTCTACTATTTTTGCATTACATTTACAATTCGACAAGGTCGATCATGCAAGATTTCTGGGAGCACGGCCCCATTGGATGCATACTCATTTCCAAGCCATTGCAGCTTGCTAGGAGCAGGCAATATGGGTACATGAAGCATCATGGACCAAACATTGACATTCATAGCTAGGAGCGAGATGCAATCAGTAGCAAAATTTGGTAAGGCAAATTCTCTATGCCATTTTGACAAGGTCAATCTTTTTCTGCTCGGACATATGTGTGTCACCAAGAGCATCTGTTAGCTATGAGCTTTCAGGTTACATTCTTGTCTCATCCATTTGATGAACTTAAGTGAAGCAAGGCTTCTATTTATGCATCTTGCATTGAGACTCCCCACATTTGGCATATGCTAAGAGCATACAAACTAGGGAAGGATTTACAAATTTCCTTGCATTGTTATTTCATTACATGCACAAAAGGTGTATATGATACACACGCCAACTCTCTCTCACACAACAGCATAGACTACGAGCCTGATGGGAATGAGTTTCTCCATCACGCGTTCAGGAAAACCGGTTACAGCAGGATAACCAGGTTAGCCAAATTTTAAATTTGTTTATTTGGCATGTTTTCATGGTTACTTTGGAACATGTTGTTTGTCGCGTAAAACATAGTTCTTTGATAATTCGACATGAAGCAAGGCTTCTCCTGCATGCCATGCTACTGCCCATTGCTTTGGAATCAAGGGTTTAGGAAACTGAAGGGCTTAGAATTCTGCACGGACGGCATGCTAATCGGGTGGCATGAATTCCACCGATTCATAGATTACGCTTCCGCTATCACACTTGCAACTCTGTCACGGACAGACTAAACAAAGGGATTGTTTATTATGATTGTTGGTTGCTATCAACACACAACAACACTAAAAGGAACCTACCTCTAGGACTAACTTTACGGGCAAAGAGACGATGCCAAGTCATCCTCATACAATCACGACCCCTACAAGGTAGGTGGGTTGGAATGAGTTTTATGTTTTTCTATTACCTCTCTCGATGAGCGAGTCATACCAAAAAATTGTGGACTGCTTATACGATAAGCAGAAAGTCATGCATAAGATGCATCAGGGCACACAACTTGGGTACACACTTTACAACCTTAAGGAAAGTTCCTCAGCCCAACATGCTCTTTCTCTGTCTCTCTCTCTCTCTCTCTCTTTAAGGGAATAATTAAAATTTTATAACAAGTTTTTGATACATGTTTTGCTGGTGAGTCAGCCTGAGACAAGGTACTCTAACTCTCAGCTAGAGATTGGGCAAGACGCCATCGGTTCCTTGATTGAACACTAATTGCCACAAGGGCTATGAGCCACACACACTGGAATTCGGGTAAGACCTAACTATTTGTATTCCTTGGGAGATTGTTCTCCAGCTCGAACAGATCTGCCCAGGGAAGTACACATCGACGTTAATGGACAAGCAAGAGTCTTGCCATTATGGATGTTTTAGGGTGTCATTTTTGCACTACATGTTTTCAGTGTGACACTCAAGTCGAGTTTTTGATAATCTAAAACTCACAGCAGCTGATCTCTACAAGGAAGTATAGATGCATCAATCACTTGCGACAGCATGGCTGTCCATAAAGAGCTAGGCAGTTCCCTTGTATGGATTCCCTGCTCTCTCTATAGCACTACGGAGTGTCTATGGACATATTGTTTAGGGTACGACCCGGGGGGTGACTGCTAAATCATCCCATAAGAATTGAGGATCACAGTTTGATCTCTCCCAGTTATACTTTCAAGGAAAGAATTCCGCAATCTACCACACGGTAGCGGACGAAAATGGTTAACTATGTTGGTTACCGTTACCTGCTACTTGCGCAGTTTCTACAGAGGGTCTTACCAAGGGGTTTGACTACGTGGATTTTAACCAAAGGGGTTGGATTGCGCAGGCAACACCCACGGTTTCCAGTGCAATGCTGTTTGCTTTTTCAGGTAGGAGACAAGCTCCTCTCCGTTTGACTAAGTGAACATTACGATCAAATGTTCACTTACGATCGTAAGTGAACATTACGATCAAATCCGTAATAAATACGCTTCAATGTTTCAAAGCCATGCCAAGGGCATGTTGGAACAGAGTATTTTGGGACCGTAGTGTTCACTATACATTATGTTGTTACGAACCTAGTTGTAGGGTTCGATTTGGCACATGTTGTCACATGGGATACAACATGGTCTAGGAACTCACGGAGTTCAGTTTAGCCAGTGTGGATCAGGATAATGAGGGTCCCTCTCACTCTTGTCACGGAGTGTTTGCAGTTACCTCCACACACAAGTACCAGCTCGTACTTGCTGGATGTCTCTTTTCTTGATATCCTTGTTTGAGACATATTCCACATGTGGGGAATATGAGTCTCTGGGACTGACACTGGCGCCTAATTCCTAATGATGTGTCGCGACGAAGTCCCTAGGTGCTGGTTGCATCCGTTCATTAGACCATTTGATGCATACAGTATCCGGTACAGTTTCAGTGGCAAAAAATTGTCGGGTACTAAGTATAGACTTGTTGTGATTACACGTGCTATGAAACCACCTTAACAGAGGGTCGTTTCTACATATAGCAAAGTATGCTACGTTCATGAGAATGTCTCATGGTTGGTACCTAGGTGTGACCGGGTTGTCACATTCTATTATGGTCCAACTTTGTTGCAAGACTTTCACGTACGTATCGTGGAAAGTCTCGTCATGAAATTGCGGTTCAGATATGTTTGTGTTAAATGCATGCACACTAGGTGTTATGGGCCCTAGTGTTTAACACAAATTTATTTGGAGCGGCATGCAAATTCATGGACTTTATTCTTCTGCACCCTTTTGCACTGCCCGTGCAATCTCTTTTGCAGATTTAGTATGAGTTTACACCTTGCCATACAAGGTGATGGCTGAGTATGGGTGTTTGTGATTGGCTACTTGAAACTTCAATCTCCTTTCAACCTAGTTGGTTGTCTCCATTCCATATTGAGTATATGGCTAGATACTCAATGATTGAGTCATAGTTGTCGTCGGTCGTGGGTGACTGTCTGTAAGTGGTAAGGGGAAAGCACCTCACTCTTACTGCTGCTATTCATCCTGCGTAGGATGGGCAACCTACAAGCATTCTATTTAGTACTAAAGGATATGCAAAGTGCATACGTTAGTAAACGACGCTAAAGGATATGCTAAGTGCATACATTAGCAAGAAGTGAAACAACTGGATCGGTTACCTTTCTGGTTTAGAGTTTGCTTCATATGATGAAAGGCATGTTACGGCTAGTTTTAGTGTCTGCCTGTTATTCTCAAGTTATCAACCTTAATTATCAGTTTTGATGAGGTTGACTACTGGCAAGAAACCACAGCAAGTCAAGGACTTGGTTGCTGCTGATGAGTATGTCAGCATAGTACTTTCATGGAAAGATGAGCCGCGGTTGTATTGCACATTCCAGTACCTTCAGAAAGTCTGAAACCTGGGTATGCAGTTAGACACCTCTTAGTTGTGATAACTCGTTTAGCATTCTCAAGTGAGTTCTAAATGGAGTCTTCACGCTCTTTTGATTATGGGTCGATTAACCAAGACGGTTGCACAAGGACAACAATGTGGAAAATCAAGATGTTACTCTTGATTTCATTGAACCTCCCACTGAACCGGGTTCCGATTCAACGAACCGTTGGATCCATGAGGGATACCACGATGGAAAACATTAGCGTTCTTATGAAGATACCACCACTTGTGTTTTCGAGGACGAAAACGCTTCTCCAAGGGGGGAGTAATGTCATGCCAAGGGTAGGACTAGACGGGCACGGCCCGAGCAATGTGCCGGACACACATGCAGTAAAGGGGTCTATATATAGAAGAGGGCCAGGGGCCTGGCCAAGGGCCTATATATAGGATGGTTGGGAGGTTATTCGCATGTCTATTTACCCGCTGGTCTCACAGTTTATGTCTTTGAAAGTGAGTTCCAGCAAGGAGATTTGTTCAGGGCAAGTTTTGAGGCCGTTATGTTGCCGAAATTTTTCCAAAACAGGTGTGATCTAGTGGGATACAGGTGAAGATCCTCAAGACTCTAGTTTTGTAACTTTATCCTCTAACAGAATAAAGAAATACCGAAAGGGGCACCAATTTTTGGGGCCTACAGGTTGTCGGCATCTGCTCGAAGCATGCTAGCTTCCAAGCCGTGTGTGTTTGAAGTATCAATTCCCGTTATAGGTTTTTATTTTCAAAGTTTCTCTGTATATTAAAGTGAAGTAAAGTTTTGGGTGAAAGTCTACGTCTACACCCTATGGGCCGGTTTCATTCCACCATGTTTGGATTTTTCTTTGTTTGTAAATCCAAGTGTTGGCATGGAAATAGTAGGTGCCATAGACCTACAACAAGATCCACATTGTAGTAAAATGGGGCCGATATACTTTGTTTTAGTAGCGTAACAACATCACCGAGAATGGGTTTCAGATGGATTGGGGGGAATATAGAGCTTAACAAAATATATGGATGTGGAGACAAACTTTTGGTGGGCCACTTTTTAGTGCTTTTTTAGAAAGCATTGGTGTCGCACATTGTGGGATGTAAGACGTCCATTTGGGCTGTTGTGCAAGCCCATAAGAATTGAGTCAAGAGTATTGGGAAAGAGATCTAGAGGTGAGGAAAAGTTGAGTATTTTCTATGTCAAGCTTGGAGTTCTTAGCTTCGAGAGGCACCGCATACCTAGCTAGGTACATTTGGAGGTAGGGGACCACCGGCCCCCCCACCGGGCCAGCCGTCCCCTACCCCCAATCGTACCTAGCTAGGTATGCAGTGCCTCCCTCACAGAAGCTCATGATGTTGAGGTAAGTCACAATGTGGAAATTATTGTGAGAATTTGTCTAAAACTTCTTGTGTGAAGAGTAGACCTTGTGTTCACAATGACAAACAATAAATTTTAAGTATGTGGTTTGAAGTGCACATCCTCGGTATCTTAAGTTTGTGTTTAGAGGCCGTGGCTAACCATCTCAGCCATGTGAGTCACATGAGTTTTACGAGGTTAGCGGTTTTTCGCGTCCTGTGAGTCCATGAGGTCATCAATGATTGGAGAAAAAACTCTACCCCACTATAACTTAGTCTCGGATGTCAATATGGATACCCTACTCTTGTGAGATGTCTTATTTTAGTTTTCGTAAAACCTTACACCCTTGCTGTTCTATTTCAAGCTTTTGCTTTTGTTTCAATGGCTTATGCCTTAGTCTACACTGTCTCTTTGTGTAGCTTGCATACACAAGAAGATTTAAAATTTTTCTCATGAAGGAAAACGGAGTCTTTTCCAGTGTTTTTCATACAATGCATAACATCATGAGCTTCTGTTCGAGAGGCACTGCATACCTAGCTAGGTACGATTGGAGGCAAGGGACCCCGGCCCCCCCACCGGGCCAGCGGTCCCCTGTCCCCAATCGTACCTAGCTAGGTATGCAGTGCCTCCCTCACAGAAGCTCATTTGAGGTAAGTCACAATGTGGGAATTATTGTGAGAATTTGTCTAAAACTTCTTGTGATAGTCTGGCTTCTCTCCTAATGCTAGCTGCTCTACCGCCTCAATGTCTAGGGGTTGAGCAAAGTCTTCGAGCTATTCGATTGCCACTACCCGTAGACTATGTGGTAAGATTGTCTATACAAAAGAGCTTTGATGCCTCCTATAAATCCGTGCTACGGCTCAAATATCAAGACAAAATGATTGACATACAACATGATATGGAATGTGTACATGTCTATGCTTTGTTTATAGCACTTTCTTCAACTTGCGTACTTTGATTTCCTACCCTTTTGCAAAAAACCACAAATCTCATCCTGCAAATCACCACCTAGAATGGAGTTTTAATCTTCAATAGGCAAATAGCAAAAGTCTTACAAACATGAATGCCTATTTTTTTCAGCATAACCTCTTGCAACAAGCCTCACCTTATAACAATAACAGCTTCCATCCAACTTATGTTTCAATTTGAACAAATTGTACAAGCTTTGTACTAATGGCCTTCTCACTAGGAGGAAAATCACTTAAAGGCCAAATGTCATTCTTGATGATTGCACCAAGCATGACACTTGATGGTTGCATCATTATCAGCTTTGCACTGTAGCTCTCCATTTTTCTAAGTTGGTGCCTCATCAAATTAAAAACAAGGTCTTGCTCATCACATGATAAGATATAGCGATACCTAAACAATCTGATGCAAGGAAAGCTCGTCGGGATACAAGTAGTAAAAGTGTAGCCAATTTGCTCTTTCTCAAAGTTTGCACCATCCATTTTGGCATCAACATGGAGACCTCCTTTTTAGCTCTCTCTTCATAATTGTTCAACTTGGTACAAAGAATGCTCAGCTCACTAAGCAACACATTCTTATTGTTAACTAGATTTCTATAAAGCCTTTGATAAGATCGTTTCCTTTTCATGGATTTATGCTTATGATTGTTTATTTTGTTTGTTATCATCTTGCTCACTTGCTCGAGCAACTTCTCAATCACCATCATTGCTTACTGTAACATTTAATGGCCTAGTAACTTGTGTGTAGCGGAAAATAGCATAAACATAGTGAGCATTTCATTAGAATAGATTTCTAATGAGCATAGCAAGAGTGCTTGGATGGAGAGAGCAACAAAAAGCATAATACCTAGTTAGATAGGCATGAACAATAATTTACAAGAGAGAGAAATTAAGCTATTGACAACAATTGAGGACCGGATTTACATGGAGCCGGTCCCCCCTCCAAAAGGCTTTGTATTATAGGTTTCCCCCATCAAAGGAGACATTTTACAATACAATACTTTGTGTTCCTTCAATAACTTGTTGGTGCAATGAAGATGGAAGCTTCAAGCACCATGCACATACTTATAAAACACAACATCAATTCCCTCACGGTCTCAGACCTAAGACCTCACACACCTTCGAAGATATTGAGAGCTAGCGGGGTATGAGAGTAGATTGAGAGGAAGGAGGAGTAGTCTTACGAGAAAGAAGTATATTTTCTCACATAATCACTCATAAAAGCATAGCTTAGCTTAGTAATTAGCATGGTAGAGGAGATGAGCATGAATTGAAGCTTGGATCTTGGTTGGATTTGCATCACAAAGCCAAGAGTTGTTGGTGTAGGCCTCCCTACTCACAAGCTTGGAGTAGATGATGAGCTTTCCATTAAAGCTTGAGAAGGAGAGAGAGTCTTCTTTGCTTCACACATGAGATTGTGTGAGGGTGTGTGTGATAATGCCTTGCCAAAATCAGTCCCCCTCTCTCTCTTGGTCGACCCCTCTTGCATTTTACTCATGCTAGCACCCCATTGGACCCTGCAAAGCTTAGCTAATGAAAATTGAGAAGCATAAGTGATAGCCTTTTGACATGTGTCCCCCTTTCCCCTTTTGTGAGAGCTTTAGGTATTTAATTAATGCAATTAAACTCTCATTGGACCCCTTTGTCTTCTAGCCAATAGAAATTAGGCAAGCCATTGGGCTGTTGAATGCTCATTAGACCCCTTGGGAGACTGTCCAATAATCTTCTACAGAGCTTAATTCCTATTGGTTCTTTTATCAAGTGTTTTAAAATGAATTAAACTAAATGTACTCTAGCCTAATTCTCATTGGTCCACCTCTATGGCCATCCAATAGGAATTGAATGCATCTTGGGGGCAACTGGCTTAGGGAGCTGACATGTGTCCCCTATTCCCTTCGTGTAAAGGGAGCTTGTGAGTGTGTGTGTGTGTGTGTGTGTGTGTGTGTGTGTGTGTGTGTGTGTTTCTCTCTCATCCCCCACTAAAAGAGGGCTCGCCCCCTCCTATCTAGGGATTTGCAAAGACTTTGTAGGTCTTCACAAAGGCATCCAATTTCCCTAAGGTTTGACCATTGGGCTTTTTATTGAATTTTGGAACCTTGGCATTTTGGAAGTCTTAATGGGTTGAACCTTAGGGTCTTTGAAGCCCATTGATGCACATTGCTCTTTTGCAGATGCCCTTTGGATCCCTACTTTCCCTCCTTTGGATCCACACTGTGGCCGGTCTGCCAACTTAACCAATATTCTAGGTTTTTCTCCCCTGGTACTTTCCCATATTAAATGATCAGTTTAACATGAGAAAATCATTTCGAAGAATTAGATATTAGTTATTATGACACTTACAAGGTGTCTCATTTCTCTCTTGCCAACTCCAATTCCGCAATTGCAACCCATCCCCTTCCTCCTCCTAGAGCATCTTGCAAGTAACAAAGAGATCGTAGGTCTTCATGTTAAGGCCACAATTGTGAAGATTCATTATTGTATACGATACTCTGACTGACGTCAATGCCTCTTATCTTGATTCTCTCTTATGGGTAAAAAAATAAGATAAGCACACACTTTTTATTTAGAAATATGCAATACAATGTCCTTTAGGAACCCCTCTGAAATGGGTCAGTCATTGTCTGTGTTGGAAAATTGGTTAGGATGATGAGGACACATTGAGCTTTGGTGCTTAAGTGTTGAGATATTGGCAACACGGTTAACCATAGGTTAAACGAGAGCTCTAGGGTGTGGCAACAACCTTAAGGTGTGACAAAGAGTAATTTATTGGAGCTACATTGGTAATGGAGAAAGTCTTGTTTGCCTCTCACAAGAAGATTTAGAATTTTTCTCATGAAGGAAAACGGAGTCTTTTCCAATGTTTTTCATACAATGCATAACACCATGAGCTTCTGTTCGAGAGGCACCGCATACCTAGCTAGGTACGATTGGGGGCAGGGGACCACCGGCCCCCCACCGGGCCGGCGGTCCCCTGCCCCCAATCGTACCTAGCTAGGTATGCAGTGCCTCCCTCACAGAACCTCATGATGTTGAGGTAAGTCACAATGTGGGAATTATTGTGAGAATTTGTCTAAAACTTCTTGTGTCGATCTTCTTACCTCTTTTGCATTCACATAAACTGATTCACACATCGCCTTATCTCGGATGAAAAACCTCCTTTTGATCCCTACATGATTGTTCTAGTACTTTGACATTTTTTCTTGAGATAAGATCATTAGAAAGTCCATCTACATATTTTGAATATTGGAATGCATATGATAGTTGGAAGAGCCACATTTTTAACACATAATTTTGGATTCTTCTACATCTTGCATTGGAATGGAACTCAACTCCATTTATGGCACTCGGTAGGAGTAGAAAATGTACAGTGCATTTTTTTTCTTCAATGAACTCCATGATTTAACTTTTGCAATATATAGTATAACAACTGCTAACAACGAGATTACTAGCACGTATGATTTTTACCGTGTGCTTTCAGGAGAAAATGAATGCTATAAAAGTTTTTCAAAGTCACTTTTCATAAATTTTAAATTGCTTTCATAAATTTTCTTAAAGAGAACAAATTTTACTATCATGAATCTTGTGAAATTTGGGTAAGTAAAAAACACACTTTAAACATTCTTAATTAGGCAAAAGGGAACAAGAGGAGGATAGTAAAGAGATCAAAATCTCTAAATGGAGTGGAAAAAGTGTGTTCTATCTATCAATTGTCTCTCTTCATCATAGATATTGTTAGTCTCATAACTACTCTCCTTGTCTGAATTGTGTAGCTAATGACTTGATAAAATTCTTTACCTATATATCTCACATATATGTTTTTCAATAGCATCTTAGGAGATGATTGCAAAGAAGAAGAGCCAAAGAAAGTTGGCAAGCAGACTACCCCGGGCCACTCTCTATGCTAGTGATCAACGTTGCTAGCAGCTGCATCGTCTTGGTGTTCCCCTCAACTAGCCTCCCGCTAACAACTCCATTGCAATTATACACTTTGGTGGAAAGATCTTTAGTATATGGTTCCACGTTCTTAATAAGTATTTGGTTCTACCTCCTTATCCGAACACGTAAGGACATTAAATGATGCATGACTAAACTAAATTGATGCATTATTAGCTATTGCAAAGCGTAGCTTTATGTATGTTTGGCTCTATCCAACATTAGCCTTGAAACATAGATTCTTGTTATAGTGTGCTATTTCAATAATTTGCCACACAAAGATCTTCCAATTTGGCTATTGGGTAGAAGTGTTCACTCATACAAGAATCACTAAGACTTTTTTGTTTTGTTTTGGAGGAGTCACTTTTTCATGTTGCACCCCTCAAGTCATGGTCATGAGAAAACAAGTTGTGATTGGTTGATGGTCTAAAGATATTAAGGATCTCCAAATTGTTTTGTACCTTACAAAATAAAGATTTTGCTAGTTTGTCCTCCTTGATTTGCTTCTAGGCATGGGATGCTAGTAGTTAGATGCTAAATATTTTTCTCATATGCATGTGCATTTCAATCTGTGAAAGGTTGTAATATATCTCATAAAGTTAGAAGACTCAACACTACCTATGACATAAACTCATGCAGCCTGTTGGCCAAAAGGTAGGAGAATATTTTATGAGGCTTTATAGGCTTTGTTGGAAAATAACATAAAAAACGAGAACCATATAAGTAAGGGTATGGTCACACATTAAGCTTTGCTATTCACTTCTTAATAAGGCTTGGTTTGAATAGGGCAGAGGTAGAAAATAAGTGTGTATTTGTAAGTATAATTGCACTATAGTGAAAGAGTCATTTGAACTCACCTTGAGTTACCAATAAAAGGTATGTGTATTTGTTTGAAAAATTACATTGAAGTATACAAAGAGCCAAAAGGCCTCCAAACCCACGTTTTCATTATTGATGCTAATTTTTTTTTCATTGGCGACCATCCCATTGTGTGAAGGTGAGTGGGTGGAGGAAGCCAGAGTTTGCTACCCTACCTCCCCCTCCATTTGAAACCATCCTAACTATGCCGAGGTCTTGAGTGGCCGATACCTAAGATTCGGATATCCCTATGAATTATTGGTTTGATATGATTATGGTGTAATAAAAAGTGCCAGTACACCATTATTATAAAGGTTGGAGTGGCAATTTGCCCAAAATTTGAGCAAAAAGTAAAAGTTTATCTCTTGCATGGAGGTTACAAGAGGCTGTCAGGCTCTTGGAAAACACGCTAACCTCTATTTACTCAAAGCTACACTCAACTTCATGTTAGATAGCAAAAGATTACTACGACACCCACAAGCGAATCTCATCAATTCACTAAGCAAACGAAGTCAAAGTGCAACCAAACTTATGGGTCAGATAGGCAATGCCTAAAGACACATACATATGTCCTCAAATCCCCCTTTCAATCACTTGCCAAAATTGTGCTTATTGTCTATTTTCATCATGATTAAACAAAGACACTCCTATTTGGATGTGTGGGGATTAAGAAAATGATAGTTTAAAACGAGAAGATTGTCTCTTGGATAGAGATGTAAACAATGCATGTTTTATGTTACCACACACACACACCTCCTATGCATAAAATGAAATTTTGTTATTTAAATCTTAAGTTTTGAGCATATTTAGAAGGAGTATTTCCCTACAATTTTGCATTCATAAGTTTTGGTAGAATCTAAGGAGATACTTTTGTTTAAAGGATGTAAAGTAAAGCGAAATGTTTAGTGTTTAGTTTGAATGGGAAAGCGGGCAGGTGAGTAGGGGTATTTTGGGAATTTTGGAAAATTTTAAGGCATTTTGGGAAAAGTCTATTGAGAGGCTGCTTTGCTTTGAGGGGGAAAAAGAGGTGGTCGACACGTGCAACAGTGGAGACAGATGGTAGGACTCGCAGAAGGCAGAGAGAGAGAAAGCAACGCGATCACTGGGAGCTGCCAAGTGTGGAGGCTTGCATCAGAGATTTGCGCTCTCTCTCTCTCTCTCTCTCTCTCTCTCTCTCTCTCTCTCTCTCTCTCTCCTTGACGTCCAGATGCGGGACTCTACCTCGCTGGCTCTCCATCTCTCTTGCGCATCTGTTCACGCAAGGCAACCCTTGATCCTCGCTCAGGGATGAGCTGCAGAGACTCGCCCACTGCTACAAGTGGTTGTTGTGCACCAGCAATGGCGACGGGCCAGCCTTGCATGCGACAGTGATCCGAATAGCTGGAGCCTCGGATCCTCAACTGAGAGCGATGAGCTCTTGGAGAACTCTCACTGCATGGAAAAATGTGTTCTCTGTGTCACGAATGGAGCAAAAAGAGTGCGAGCAGAAGCCAAACTTGTTGTGATGGGAGAGCGAATCCAAGAGAGCTCTTTGACTGCGAATGACCACAAACCAGAAGGCGGATTCGAGGCACAGCTATGCAAAGAATGGTCGCAAACGAGAGCGAGGGAGGGAGATGGACACTATGAGGCAGGGAGGGGCAACTGCACATGGAGACATGGGGTTGCGTGGGAACGGTTACAGCAAGGGACGTTTGCTTTCTGCTAAGACTAGTTAGGAATCTTGGCATTAATTAATTAATGGAATGTAGAATAAACCCAGTATGCTCAAATCTTAAGTTTTGAGCATATTTAGAAGGAGATTAGCTGCAAAAACATTGTACCACTTATTATCCAAAAAAGAACTCCCTTAGGTTTTACAAAAAAGGGCTTATATACCTTATCCAAAGGTTGTGGATCAAAATTGAGTAATCTTTGAAATCTCTTAGAGCTTAGGAACTCATTGATACGATCTAGAAACATTTAGCCCCACTTTGGTTGGCTCATAATCACATAATATTTACATTGTTAATTTGGAATCAATAAATTACAAAAGCTTTGGGTTGCTAGAGTCATCAGATTACTCAAAAAAATAAAGGTTTACATTATAGGCTATAACATTTAATACACGAGTAACTTGTGTGTAGTGAAAATTGATAACATAGTGAGCATTTCATTAAGAATAAGTTCCTGAAGCATAGAGAGAGTACTTAATTTGAGAAAGCAACCTAGAAATTTACACCTAGCTAATTTGGCATTGACAATACTTGAAAAGATAGAGAAATAGAACAATCGACAATAGTAATAGTTGAGGATCGGATTTACATGGAGCCAGTCCCCCCTCCATAAAGGCTGTGTATTATAGCTTCTCCCATCAAAGGAGACTTTTGTACAATACAATCTTTGTGTTCTTTGATAAAACTAGTGGGTGTAATGAAGATGGAAGCTTCATACACCAAATTATGCTTGAAAAACACACCTAGTGTCCCTAGCCTCAGTCCCAAGACCTCACACACCTTAAAAAATGGTGAGAGCTAACAGGGAATGAAGATAGATTGAGAGGAAGAAGATGTACCTTCTAAGAAATAAGTATTCTCCTCAAATAATCACTCTAATAGCATAGCTTAGCTTAGTAATTAGCATGGTAGAGGAGATGAGCATGCCATTGAAGCTTGGCTCTTGGTTGGATTTGCATTCCATAGCCAAGAGTTGTTGGGTGTAGGCCTCTACTTCTCAATGCTTGGAGAAGGAGATGGAGTTCTTCTTGCACACATGAGTTCTGTGTGTGTGCGTGTGGCAATGTGTTAGAGAAAAATGCACCCCTCTCTCTTATCTTGGTCGACCCCTCTTGCCAAATGCTCATGCTGGTCTCCCATTGGCTCCTGTAAAGCTTAGCCAGTCACAAATTAGAAGCATAGTTGATAGCCTTTTGACAAGTGTCCCCCTTTCCCCTTTTGTGAGAGTTGTAGTTCATTAAATAATTCAACTAAACTCTCAATGGACCTCTTAGTCTTCTGGCCAATAAGAATTAGGCAAACCATTGGGCTGTTGAATGCTCATTGGATCCCTTGGTAGACTGTCCAATAGTATTCTAGGGAGCTGAAATGCTATTGGTTCTTTTATCAAGCATTTTTAAATTTATTAGATTAAATTTACTCTAGCCTAATTCTCATTGGTCCACCTCTATGGCCATCCAATAGGATTTGAGGGGAGACTGGGGGCAACTGGCCTAGGAGCCTGACATGTGTCCAGTATTTCCTTTGTGTAAAGGGGGAGCCTTGGAGTGTGTGTGTGTGTGTGTGTGTGTGTGTGTGTGTTTCTCTCATCCCCTATAATAAGGGCTCCCCCCCTCCTTCCTAGGGGTGTGGGAAGACTTTTGAGTCTTCCCATGACCATCCAATCTTTCCCCTACTTTGGCCTTTGGACAATACAATCAAAATTAGGAACTTTAGCCTATGGAAGTCTTAATGGGGTTGAACCTTAGGTCTTTTAAGCCCCATTTAAGCACATTTCTCTTTTGCAAAGTGTCCCCCTCTGGATCCCTATTTTCTCTCGTTTGGATCCCTGACAGAGACCGGTCTGGCAACCTTACCAATATTCTAGCTTTTACTCCCCTGGTACTTCCCCATATTAAATAATCAGTTTAACAAGAGAAAATCATTTGGGAGTATTAGATATTAGTTTTTATGACATTACCTCTCTCTTGAAATCGTAGTCGTCCTCTACTATGAGGTAGAGAAGATAAAGCCTAGTCATTAGTCCGTTTGCTAGCAGGTAGAGGATCCCTATTTTACCCTACGACACCATTCCAGAATGGATGACTAGTCCATTTGGTGCTTGAGAGCCTTAGCTGCCGCAAGCATGTCTACACATTAGTCCATATCAATCTTCCATAATAGAGTGACAAGCTCTATTTGGTGTTCGGGAGACGTCGTCTCCACAAACATGTTCCTAAGCATGCATACTTATTGAAATTTGTGCACAAATAAGGAAAAGAGAGTCTTATAAGACAAAAACTTTGTTCATTTATACATATTTACATTTGCTTACTCTAGGGAATCATTGTAAGCATTGACAAGGTTTAGGTTATCCTTTAATTGTATGCCTTGCATCCATCTAGCATCTTTAAAAGGATAATTTTTAAAGTTGATAAGATATTGTCGGCGGATAGTCTTACCTCCTCGTAATACCTTGTCTTTGTGTCGGAGAGAATGGACTCGGGCTACAACACCTCTTCTTGGTCCTCGATCTCCGGTGGGTCTTCAATAATTGCTTCTTGAGGTGGCTCTCATTTGTAAGGCTTTAGTAGGCTTACGTGAACAGCATTGTGTATGAGCCAATGGTTGGGCAACTTGAGTTGTTAGGCCATCTCATTGATTGGCCTAAGAATCTAAAAGGGACCATAGTACCTGTTTGCTAACTTAGCATAGTACTTTTGGTGTTCTGTAGGATGCTTGCTCGTTGTGTGCCTTAATCGAGCCTTAATCATTTTGTTTAAAGGTTAGGCTCTTCTGTTCTTATCAGTAGCAGCCTTTTGCCTTTGCTGAGAGATGGATATAGCATCCTTAATCTTTGCAAAGATTCTTGCAGGTCTCGACTATATTCATCTGCAGCTAAGATCTTCCCATGTACCTTGAGTAGCAGGGGACTTTTTTATCTTCCCTCTATCACCTCAAATGTGCTTTTCCTGTGGAAGTATGTACAATGTTATTGTAAGCATACTCCACTAAGGGCAAGTAATTCTCCCATTGAGACTTTTGATCTTAGTAGATCAAGAATTTTTAGGTTAGCTATTTCAATTTGGCCGTCCGTTTGTGGATGATAGGTCGCAGAGAAGTTTAGCCTTGTACCTAAATTCTCAAAGAGACCCTTCCAGAAGTTATTGGTCATTGTAGGATCTCTATCCGACACTATAAACATTGGAAAGCTATGGTATTTGAAAATTTTTTATATAAAGAGGGTTGCCATTTGATGGGCCTTGATAGTCTTTTTGTCAGGTATGAAATGTGCTTGTTTGGTATACATGTCTACTATTGTCCATATTCCCATATTCCCATGGATAGACTTGGGCAATACAAAGATAAAATTTATGGATATGCTTTCCCATGGTGAATTAGGGACTGGAAATGGTTGAAGCAATCCAGGTTGCTTCCCTCTATCAAACTTCATCTTTTGGCATACCAGACATTTTGAAACATACTCTTGTATGATTTCTTTCATGACAGGCCAATAGAAATATGTTTCTATCCCTTTTAGGGTAGACTGAATCCCTCTATGCTCCGCATAAGGAGGCGCATGAGATTCGTACATTACTTTCTCATGTAGTGAGTTAGTAACGCATAGTCTATTGCCATAGAGAAGATAACCATCTTGTAGGGTAAATGGTTCTTCCTTCTTCCTTGTGCAAGGGCTGAAATCACACCTCTAAAATTGGAATCGATAGCGTACTCATCTATCATAGAAGATAAATCATTGTGAGTTGCTATGGATACCCCTCTTGGTCGTCTTGAGAGTGCATCGGCTACTTGATTATGCTTTACAACAATGTGAGCAATATGAAAATGAAATTGTGAAAGGAAATTTTCCCAGCTCATTTGTTCGTCGAAAGCTTGGTCTGCGTCATGAAGTACTTAAGGCTTTGGTGATCCGTTCGCAGAATGAAAGGAGCCCCCAATAAATAGTGCTTCCATGAGTCTAGAGCATATAGAACTGCTAAGAGTTCCTTCTCATATATGCCTAGAGCTTGCTCAACAGGGTCGAGCCTTCGACTTTCATAGGCTATGGTGTGCCCTTCTTGGAGCAAAATAGCTCCAAGGCAATCACCACAAGCGTCGCATTGGACCTCAAATGGATTTGAGAGATCTGGCAGTGTAAGCACAAGTTGAGAGATAGGCTTCTCTTTAAGCTTTTCAAAAGCATTGTTCTCCTTGGTGGACCATATATACCTAACGTTTTTCTTTTTAAGGTCATGTAATCGTCCCGTGATTTCTGAGAACTTCTCTATGAAGTGTCTATAATATGTACACATACCTATAAAGCTTCTTAATTCATGCAAATTCCTTGGATTAGGCCATCCTTTTATTACCTCTAACTTTGATGGATCCATTTGGATGCCATCTTGAGAGATGATGTGACCTAAATACTGAATCTATTGTAAGAAAAAATCACTTTTCTTTTGATTTATATAAAGCTTATTCTCTTGTAAAACTTGAAATATTACCTGGAGGTGTTGCTTGTGTTCGTCTAATGAATTAGAGTAGATGATTATATCATCAAAGAACACTCTAGTAAAGGCTCGGTGAGGCCTGAATAGCTTCTCCATCAAGCGGTTAAATGTGGCTGGTGCATTGGTCAAGCCAAAAGGCATGACAATGTACTCGTAAAGACCAAACGTAGTGTGAAATGCAGTCTTTACAATGTCTTGATCAACTATCCTTATTTTGATGGTAGCCACTTTTTAGGTCAATCCTACTGAAGTAGGTCAACCCTTGTAGCTTATCAAATAGGTCTTCTACCCGTGGAACGGGAAACCTATTTTTGATAGTGATCCTATTGAGAGCGGATTTTTTGAGATGGGGCTCAACTCAAGGCTCCCACCAGACAACCACTCCGTGAGACCCTACACACGCATATTTCTTAGGGGCACCACCCTCTTTTATGGAGAAAGAAGGAAACCAAAACAAACCATATACAACACACACACACACACACACACACACACACTCACACCTTCCTTATGTGCTTCAACACAAAATGCCCTTCAACCATTCAACACACACTCCTTAAGCAGCACAAACTCACATGCAAAGATTGACCTTCACCATATTAGTGCTCATATACTTCTAAGAAAAGCAAGCACAAAACCTCAAAACTCAAAACACCATAATGCACAAATACTTGACAACTCCTTTCCTTTCCCAAAAGAAGAGACTACTTACACACATAAGGCGGCATGCATAGAGAGCTCTTCTCCATCTATGCAGCCCCAAGACTTACTTACACACAACATAAGGAGAGAAGCCAAGCAAATAGACACCATGGTGCACAAAAAACCTTTCTCAACAAACAAGCAACCCAATGAGCACAAAATATGAGAAGCTGCCAAGATATGCTTACCAATTTTACATGCGTTTAGAGCAAAAGTGTGACGACGACACCCCAATTGCAACAATTTGTTGATCAAACCATGAGATAGATCATTGAACTTGATATCCTTGCTCTCATATAGAATCTACAATCCTTATTTAGGGATGATTATGGTAAGAGAAATGTTTGCAAGAGAATGGTAGCAATAGCATATTGATGCTCTCTCTATGGTGCCGCTTATGATAGCGAGCTTAGGAAATAGATAGGGAGACAAGAGGAGAGAGAGATTAGGGATTCCCTAACCTTAGAGGAGCTTATTAGCAGCAATGGAGTAGGTGTGTGTATTTTTGTGCTTGCCAAGGGGCCTTTTTATAGCTGTACAAGACCTTGGGTTAGGTTAAACTTGACTAGGGTAGGTAATTAACCATAGTTAGGTTCCCTTTTGACCATTCCTTCAATTATGCAAATAAGGGACTTATTTTTTCATTAAAAATAGCCTTTTAGGTCGTGGAGGCTCCATGAGGGTTGATAATGTATGTGGGCCCCACCATGATGTCCCTCTAGTGGCTCCTGCAGAGTGTCCCCATCCTGTTTGTTGTGTCTCTGGAAGCATCTTGAGCTGACCCCTCCACATGCAAGTGGTTTTTAACTCCCCATTGGTATTTTAGAATGTTGGAGAAGTCAAGAAAACTTTTCACCTTTGTGGTTTACCTGATTGTAACTTTGACCTGCAGTAACAGTGTCCGCAGCACCTTGTTTTCACCATAACTTTCAGCCTGTAACTCAGAATTGGGGCAAAGTTGACCTTCTCAAAGTGTTTAAGCTGATTTTGGAGTGTTCCTCAAGTATACCCATGAGCTAAGGCGTTCAAGATGCATCCAAAACACCTTTTGAACCAAGTCTCCTTGTAAGGGGCCCTTTAGCATGCATCCAAGGTGTAGCATGCTTTTTCAAAAGAGAATCCACCTTAAACAAATGAGGTAGGCTCCAATAAAGTTTGATTTATTGGGGATATACATTATATTTAAGATTTTTTGACCAACACAAGTAAATGATCCAAGACTTGGGTCACATAGTGGTGGGGAAGGGAAGGCCTACAAGGTTAACCCTACCCTTGAGAGAAGATGGGTAAAATAAGTGCCCATAAATTATTTATTTGCAAATTATGGGATGTAGATAGCTATTTAAATTAGTAAAGGTAATTAGTTAAAAGAATATACAGTAAAAAAAACTAGGAGAGTAGAATTAAGTTCACTATTTACATTTAGCATGAAGAGAGAAATATGATGTAAATGCATAAAGATCTAAGAAGGGTAAGGTGTTTGTATGGAAAAAGGCTATTACGAAAAGAGAGAATGAACACTAAGTTAAAACTTTGATAAAAAATATATACATTTGAGTAGAAATGTAGTGCAAATGCAAGGTTACCATTTAACGCTACTCACTATTTAGTGCTCTATAGTCGACACACATACGATATGTGCCATCTTTCTTTTGCACTAATAACACTGGTGAACAAAATGGAGATGAGCTAGGTCTAACCATGCCTTTCTCAACTAACTCATGCACTTGCCCCATAATCTCCTCTTGTGGAGCTTGAGAAACTTGATAAGGAGGTTTATTAGGCGGTGAACTTCCTAGAAGAAGTTCAATTGCATGGTGTCATTGCCTAGTTTGGGAGGTAGTTCACAAGGGATGTCGTCAATAAAAACATCTTGGAACCCCTTGAAACAGTTGGATAACTCTAATTCCTTTTTATTATTTATATTTTCTTTTGCTAAAGCATTAGGTTCATTTGAGAATATTTAACAAAAATCATGTACACGTTAGCTCACGGTTTGACAGGCGTACAATTATCTTGGCACACTCACAGGAGTGAATATTGTGATATATGCTTGTGGCTACGAGCTAGGTAGCCGGATTCGAGTCATATTGACTTGTGATTTTGTGCAAGGTTTTGCACGGTATTGGTATAATTTTGCATCAGGTTTTGAGCCATATTTGCAGACTTTTGTTGATGCGATTTGAGCCAGTTTAGGGCTGATTTAGTTGACATTTGCTATTCATTGTTGGTTGCTCTTTTGTGAGCATTATGGCTGATTTTTCATTTGACTTCCAGCGTTATGGTCTGACATAGTTTGATGGTGCAGATTTTGTTGCTTGGAAGGAGCATATGCTTGTTGCATTGACAGATTTGGGGTAGTATAAACCCTTGCGTGGTTTATCGGTGAAGCCCAAGTCTATGCTTGATGATGATTGGCAGGATCTTGATGAGTTAGCCATGTCTACGATTCATTTGCATCTAGTTGAGTCTATATACTGGCAGGTCTCGAGGGAGACTACAACTCATGCTTTATGGCAGAGTTTACATGCTATGTACGCGACATCCATGTCTACAGGGCAGTCTAGTCCCACTTCTATGTCCATGGGAGAGATTGGTCCCACACGCAAGTCTCGACGGCATAGGGACTTGACATGTTGGCATTGTGGACATAGAGGGCACATTAGGCGTCGATGTTTCAGGCGTTTGAGACAATGGAGGCGACAGATGCGTGATGCAGATTTGGGCATGACAGATGCTAGTGAGATCAGTATGGTGGTTACTGAGTATGCTTGTGACGACGATGTCACATTTACATCTAGCTTGTCTTCAGACGATCTTATGTCTACGGATTGCATATCGGATTGCACATTGTCTTCACATTGGTTACTAGTTTCAGATGCTACTTTCCATGTCACGTCGCATCATGAGTGGTTTAGCATGTTTTCTAGTAGGAGACTTGGTTGTGTGCACATGGCTGATGGTGTTGTGTATGACATTGAGGGTGCAGGAGACGTATGTTTGTCCTTGCCCAGTGGTATGAGATTTACCCTGCATCATGTGCGTTATGTGCCAGATCTGAGACGCGATTTGATCTTAGTCAGACAATTACGGAATAGTGGATGTCGGGTATCGCTGCTTGAGCGATCTTTTGTGTTGCATTTGGGTTCGCTAGTGATTGTGAGAGGTGCTAGAGTTGGCACATGGTACCCATTGCACGTAGTACTGGTGCGAGATGGTCGAGTCTCAATCTTGTTACAGCCATGCAGAGAGCGAGAGACCCGGACAATATCTTTTGCTCATGGGTTGCAGGGTGCTTTGCATGGAGTGCAGAGTAGTGAGCTCGTTGTGCACACAGTTGGGGCACGAATTGAGCAGTCACACAGAGAGGTGACAGAGTCAGACATGCATGCTTTGCTAGTGACTGAGCAAAGCAAAGAGTCAGTTGTGCGAGATACTTCTATGCAGGATAGATAGCTAGAGCGGTCTTCCTCTAGTGAGTCACGACAGGAGGAAGTTGTGCAAGAGTCTATGCATAAGGAGTTAGAGCATGAGAGCTCTAGTGAGTCACAGCAGATTGAGTGGTCATGTTTGCAGTGGATGATTGCAGAGGAGGCTGAGATGTCAGCCATTATGCAGTCATTCCTTTCTATGCTCGACAATGAGCACGGGGATATAGTTGTGCAGGACAGACACCTAGAGCAGATGGTTTGCTCTGAAAATCCCTATTCTACTTACTCTTTTGCAATTAATAACACCAATCATTTTGAGCAAGCTTGAGAACCTCTCTTCTTGAGCAAGAAAAGAGAAACCAAGAGCTCTGATACTAATATAACATTTAATACACTAGTAACCTGTGTGTAGCGGAAATTGATAACATAGTGAGCATTTCATTAAGAATAAGTTCCTAATGAGCATAGAGAGAGTACTTAATTTGAGAAATCAACATAGTAATTTACACCTAGCTAATTTGGCTCTGACAATACTTGAAAAGAGAGAGAAATAAAATAATTGACAACAGTTGAGGACCGGATTTACATGGAGCCGGTCCCCCCTCCATAAAGGCTTTGTATTATAGCTTCTCCCATCAAAGGAAACTTTTGTACAATACAATCTTTGTGTTCCTTGATAAAACTAGTCGGTGTAATGAAGATGGAAGCTTCATACACCAAATTATGCTTGAAAAACACACCTAGTGTCCCTAGCCTCAATCCCAAGACCTCACACACCTTCAAAAATGGTGAGAGTTAGCAGGGAATGAAGATAGATTGAGAGGAAGAAGATGTATCTTATGGGAAAGAAGTATTCTCCTCAAATAATCACTCTAATAGCATAGCTTAGCTTAGTAATTAGCATGGTAGAGGATATGAGCATGCCATTGAATCTTGGCTCTTGGTTGGATTTGCATTCCATAGCCAAGAGTTGTTGGTGTAGGCCTCTACTTCTCAATGCTTGGAGAAGGAGATGGAGTTCTTCTTGCACACATGAGTTGTGTGTGTGTGTGTGTGTGTGTGTGTGTGTGTGGCAATGTATTAGAGAAAAATGCACCCCTCTCTCTCATCTTTGTCGACCCCTCTTGCCAAATGCTCATACTCGTCTCCCATTGGCTCCTGTAAAGCTTAGCCAATCACAAATTAGAAGCATAGTTGATAGCCTTTTGACAAGTGTCCCCCTTTCCCCTTTTGTGAGAGCTGTAGTTCATTAAATAATTCAACTAAACTTTCATTCGACCTCTTAGTCTTCTGGACGATAGGAATTAAGCAAGCCATTGGGCTGCTGAATGCTCATTGGACCCCTTGGTAGACTGTCCAATAGTCTTCTAGGGAGATTAAATTCTAGTGGTTCTTTTATCAAGAATTTTTAAATTTATTAGACTAAATTTACTCTAGCCTAATTCTCATTGGTCCACCTCTATGGCCATCCAATAGGATTTGAGGGGAGACTGGGGGCAACTGGCCTAGGAGCCTGACATGTGTCCAGTATTTCCTTTGTGTAAAGGGGGAGCCTTGGAGTGAGTGTGTGTGTGTGTGTGTGTGTGTGTGTGTGTGTGTGTGTTTCTCTCTCATCCCCTACAATAAGGGCTCCCCCCCTCCTTCCTAGGGATGTGGGAAGACTTTTGAGTCTTCCCATGACCATGCAATATTTCCCCTACTTTGGCCTTTGGACAATACAATCAAAATTAGGAACTTTAGCCTATGGAAGTCTTAATGGGGTTGAACCTTAGGTCTTTTAAGCCCCATTTAATCACATTTCTCTTTTGCATAGTGTCCCCCTTTGGATCCCTATTTTCCGAATTAGGAAAAATATGGACTCTCCTAGGGCCCTTTTGATTAGGGAAGGGTTAGTGGAGGACCAATGAGAGGCCGGGCTCTTGGGATATCACCTATAGCCTAAGGACAGATAGGGGGGTAGCCTATTTGTCCCCCTCTTCAATGCTTGATTCCTAGAGAGAAAGGGGGGGGGGGGGGGGGGGGGTAAAAAGGGGGAAAGAGGTGTCATAAAGCCTAGAGAGGAACCCTTGACAAAAAGGGACCCCAAAAGAAAAATTGCGCAGGTCAAAAAACCCTAAAAACTTGAAATTTTTGAAAAGTCTCAAAAATGAAAGTTTCCCCTCCAAAATTGCCCAAAACATAACCAAACATCAAAAAGTCACTTTTTCTCTCCAAAGTCCCTCTCTCCCACAATCTTCTCTCCCCTGCCCCCTCCCCTCCCCTCACTTCCTCTCTGCAGTCAACCCCACCATAGCCAAAATCTCACTCTCCATCTTCTCTAGCTCTCCCTCCCCTCCCCCCTCCATTCTCTCTGTGCTGTGCAACCCACCATAGCCCAAATCTGATCACTATCCTCCTCTTCAATTGTCCCTCCTCCCTCTCCTCACTCTCTCTACAGTCAACCCCACCATAGCCAAATGCTCACTCTCCATCCTCTCTAGCTCTCCCTCCCCTCACCCCTTCATTCTCCACAATGCAGTCCACCATAGCCCAAAGCTCATCACTATCCCACCATAGCCAAAAGCTCACCCTCCATCCTCTCTATCTCTCCCTTTCTCCCCTTTATTCTCTCTCTATTGTGTAGACCTCACTATCCTTCTCTCCAACCCTCACCCCCCTCCCCCTTCCCAATCTCTCTCTACTGTGTGGCCACCCGACCTCTTCTCAAGCATGTCCACCCATACCATGCATAGACGGCCCAAGTTGGAGATACAAAAGGTCATACTGCACAACACAAAGAGCTTGAAGGTGGAATGGATCCCACAGGTATTTAGCAAGGCTCATGGGTCTACATGCAACCGTTCAGTGTTGGTCCTCATGGAGTACAATGTCGAGGCATACTAGAACGCCATTGGAAGTGAAGACTGATGGCTTTCAAAACAAAATCTGGAATGGTGTCCATCACTCAACATGTGTATAGTGTACCTGAGATCCACTTGCAGAGAGCTTCAAACCAATTTGCACCTCATTTTAAGTCTAATGCTAAGTCATCTTATGGATATGTCCTCTTTAATTTGCATGTGTTCATATTTTTTGACAACGGTATTTGTGAACGTATTTTTTTATCCAGCTTACTTGCAAAGAAACCGCTTGAATGCCTCTCGGGTACCTTTATGGTTGTGCATGCTATAGATAAGAACTAATCTATATAACTCAACAATGTATACTAATTTAAAATATAGTAGCTAACACCATATTTGTTGTATTACAGGATGTTATTGTAGTGGATGCTTGGGCTCAACTTGGTTTGGTGTCAAGTGGAAAGTGCGACTTCTCCAATCAGAAGCTCATTCTAAACAGTCTTTGTTTGGTGTGTATACTTGTGGATATGGAGGTCCATGAAGTTATCAATGATGAGACAAGCCTTGCAAAGAGCATAGCAATTGCCTCATTCTATATTCCATTCAATGTATTTGATCGAGTACATAACATCCCAAGCTATTATTGTAGACACGCTACAAACTTTGTAATGAAACTACTTGAATAGAAAGCACTCTTGTTTCATTACATTTTTGTCCACTCTAGTTAATCTTCGACTATATGATGTTGTGCTTGTGATCAATTTTTGTTTTATCTAATCTTGTATGTGTATTGTGCTTCCTGCCAAATTTTTGGTGCTCATTAGTGAATTGATCAAGTAAATTGATTTTTTGGTAGCAAGTACACCTTTGCAATGTGCCTGCATGTAGATCTAGTAAGCCATCTAACCTCAAAGGTCAGGTTTGATTCATTTTCTATTGTATGAGCACTTAGAGTTTATCTCAAAATGGTGGCAAGCTTTAAATTCTTAGAAGAATCCCATACTCAAGACTAATCTAAGCAAGATAGAGCAATCATATTTCCTTGTGTTGCAGGCATAGACATGAACCTCCTTTGGCATTGAACAAACATTTAGTTCATGAGCACTCAGAGTTTATCTCAATATATTTGGCAGGTTTCAAATTTTTGAAAGAATACACTCAAACCTAATCCAAGAAAGATAGAGCAATCATATTCCCTCATGTTTGCAAGCACACACATGAATCCCCTCTTGGCATTGTGCAAACACTTCGTTCTACATTTGCCATCAATAATGCAATGGCATGCTATTATGTTGTATTTGATATGAGTTTGTGTAAGTTCAACCATAAGCTTGTGTTCTTTGAAATCCCCAAGGAAAACAGAGTATGAAATCAAAATAAAGAAAAGAGAACGAACAAACAAGATAGATATAGGGTATATATATATATATATATATATATATCTATATATATATATATATATATATATATATATATATATATATATATATATATATATATATATATATATATATATATATATATATATATATATATTGTACATAGATAGATGGAGGATAAACAGACAGACAGACAGATAGATATAGATAAATACATTAATAGATAAATAGATAGATGGGTAGATAATTCGATAAATAGATACATAAATACATAGATAGATACACATGCAAATAAAAAACACAAAGATAGATACATAGATAGATAACTAGGGATAGAGAGAGAGAGAGAGAGAGAGAGAGAGAGAGAGAAGTTTGGAACTCAAGGGCATTGCCCCTTTATTGAGGATACACTTTTATGATGGACAAATGAGATACATGGATCAAACCCAAGACAATTTATTCCTTGTATTGATTGCTAATTGAGTATGCATCATGCATATTTTGAGCCATCTGTAGCAGAGAATTAGTAGAGAATGCATCATGCACATGGTGAGCCATCTATAGCCATTTGTAGTAGAGGATGAGTTTTCTTTTTCTAGATATATCATATGAGCTATAGTTTTGTAAAATGATTCTTTGGATGGATGTTCATGGTTATCTTGTAGGCCCAAGGCCACCATGCCCAAAACTAAGCAAGCACAAAGAGTAGGAGGCAAGGCAGGGGGTGCATAGGTCTTGGGAGGCCCAAAGAAAGCCTGCCACAAGGGAGCGCATTTGGGCCTTCCATAGGTCTATGGAAGGCCCAAATGCGCTCCATTGTGGCAAGCTTTCTTTGGGCCTTGGGCCTACAAGATAACCATGAACATCCATCCAAAGAATCATTTTACAAAACTATAGCTCATATCAAGCTTTCTTTGGGCCTTGGACCTATGGAAGGCCCAAATGCGCTCCCTTGTGGCAGGCTTTCTTTGGGCCTCCCAAGGACTATGCATCCCTTGCCTTGCAAAATGCTTCTTTTGATGGATGTTCATGGTTATCTTGGAGGCTCAAGGCCACCATGCCCAAAACTAAGCAAGCACAAAGAGTAGGAGGCAAGGCAGGGGGTGCATAGGCCTATGCACCTTCTACCTTGCCTTCTATTTGTGCCAGCTTGCTTTGGCATGGTTGACATGGTCCTATAGGATGTTCAAACTTTACTCAACCATGCAATAATAGCTATCTCATACCATGGCGCGTTGCAAGCCCCCCTTTGATTTTCAGGATAGTGCCCCATAGTGTGTATGCTCTAGTTTTGGTCTCAAAAGAAAAAGGGGGTGCTTTGCTAAGACACTTTTTAGTCTCACAAAGGCCTACTAGTGAAACAGAGCTGAAGCAAATGGCCATAACATCCACAAAAAGGAGAGATACAGAGAGAGATAATTGATTCTTAAAGAAGCTACCCATAAAGGAGCCAATATTCTATTAGTACAAAACACTACTCTATAAGTTTATGCAAAAAACAATTGATCATACATGGCTAGCTAGCTGCAAGCAAAGAGATATTGGGGGGGGGGGGGGGGGGGGGGAGAGAGAGAGAGAGAGAGAGAGAGAGAGAGAGAGAGAGAGAGAGAGAGAGATAATATAGATTTTCTAAACCCATCCCATGCCTCTTTTCCATCCAATGCATGAATAGGCACCCTTGCCTCCTCTCCTAAACTAACCAACTAGCCCCTACCTTTGAAGCATTGGTTGATATAGTTTTGCATCCTCAAAAATGCTACCATGATGCAATTACATGGCTCATCTTGATGCAGGCTTATGAGTGATGGGTAATCCTTCCCACTAGCATAATTCTCAACATTGGTTCAACACTTTCTATATTAGTTATGAACCCCTAGAATTCACCAAGAATTTATCGTATTCATGTGACACACTTGTATAAGCATCAAACCCCTCAGTAAGAATCAAATATTTAAAGAAATTGCTACATGGAAAATAATTTGCAAGATCAAAGATTTCATATATTAAAGCCATAGCGCTTGTTGTTACAAAACCATGTCCACTGTAGACCACCTCAAACATGATTGAGATTACAAAGTAAAAGCTATGTTGATAGATTTGGGCATTATGGATACATGTTCAGCATGTATAGAGTACAGATCTAAATTCTTCAAATGTTGCCTCAAATACACTCAGGTGTGAAACCAGTGCCCTTGTGTAAAGTAACATCGCCATTGCTTGACATACTTGACCTTCCTATGCTTGGGATCCATCTCTGTCTCATGGCTATGGAGTTTCCACCTGTGGTGCAGGGGCACCCTTCTGTGTCCTTCCAACTAGAAAGTTTATGATGTGACTCCACCTTACATGAAAAAGAAATATTATGTTCCATAGCTTGCAAGAAGTTGGGTATGCTAGAGCCTTTTCCATAGCTTGTGTGACGGTTGTGTATTAGTGTTGTGGGATGCAATAGAGGCAAAGGTGGATGTGAAGAAAACTACATTAGCTTGTAATCATGGTGGGCTTGGTTGATAGGGGAAGTTGAGTATGAGGGAAGGGGTAGGGTCAGGGGAGGGGACGTTGACATTGAAATGAAAGATTGAGGAGGTAGATGAAGAGGTAGTTGCTGTAGATCTTGGCTTACGGTAGACTTGGTATTTTTGAGGGAGGACAGTGAACAATGGAAGAGGGTACATGGATAGAAAGAAGAGAGGAGAGAGGAATGTGACAGTGAGACGAAGGGTTTAGTAGGTAGATGAAGAGGCAGATCCAGGAGTGTGTGAGAATGAGAGGGAGGGTTTAGCAGGTAGATGGAGAGGGAGATGCAAAATTCTGTAAGAGTGAGAAGGAGGATTTAGTATTTAGATGAAGAGGGAGATGCAGCAGGTCCTGGCTATGGTGGGCATGGCTACTTTGAGGAAGGGGAGTGAGAGAGACAAAGAGGAGACATGGAGAGAGAGAAAGGGATTTTGGAGGCAAAAAATGATGTTTTGATATTAGAATAGGTTTGGGGTCACTTTTGGGGGGGAAATGACTACTTTTGAAAATTTCAATAAATTTCAAATTTTTAGGGTTTATTTTTGGCTGCGTTCTTAAAAAAACATGAAAGGTGGGGTTCTCTTTTTGTACAAGGGTCCCTCTCCCTCTTTATGACACCCCCTTTTCTCTAGGAGATGATGAAAAGCTAGAGAGAGAAGGTAGCCTCCTAGTCACTACTTACCCCATCTTTTCTAGGCTTGAAGGATAGAAAATGACCTACCAAAATAGCCCCCATCATTTCCTTTGTCTCCCTTAATCACATTATACTTCCTTAAAATTAGGGATTCTTACAAGGCCCATGGAGAGTCCATATTTTTCCTAATGCCCTCCTTTGGATCCCTGACAGAGACCGTCTGGCAACCTTACCAGTATTCTAGCTTTTACTCCCCTGGTACTTCCCCATATTAAATGATCGGTTTAACATGAGAAAATAATTTGGGAGTATTAGATATTAGTTTTTATGACATAGGTTGTTATATAGGTTTGGTGTTAGCAATGTGGCTAACATTTGCCCCCTCCTAGACTAGGTCGTCCGCCGCGACATAGCTTCAAGGAATAGGATAGTGGTCCGGTTTCCTTGCTTGACGTTCCTTCTTTAAAGCTTCAAGGGCTTCATAGTACTTGATGAAAAGCTTCTTATCCACTTTTGCTAGAAGCTACAAGTCAATGGAGGTGTTGAGCTCCATGGCGGTGTAGCCAACAAACCTTGCACAAAGATTTGCTACCACGAGCCCAAAGATTCTTGCTGAAAGTGAGGAGCCCCGTATAGAAGGCCTCTTCAAATGTATGCATGTAATAGGATGGCAAAAATATCACCCTACAAAAGATGCCATATCAAAATTCATTGGGTGGTTGACCTGGAAAGTCATAATAGAGCCCCTGGTTACCTTCAAGGAAAGCCATCCATGGAGCATCAGTCTGCTCTGCTTGGTGGAATATCTGTGAATATGTGAGGATCATCTTGGCAATCTTTATGAACATGATTTAGGTGATATCAAGAATCCTTTTGAAGACGTCAATAGCTTTTGTTAATGTCTTTAGCATATGATTTTCATTAGCTTTTCCTTTGGGTGGGCTCAGCTTGGGATATTGAGCCATTTAGGGTGTTTCTTCAAAATTAGTTGGTGGCTTCCCCAACTTTGGACTCTAGGCACTAGGCAGAAAGTAGGTCCTTCTCATATTTCCTGAGGATCTTGGGTGTACAGTATCAGATATCTTTGATGCTTCTTTAGCCCAAAATTTCTCCAGGTTGGGTGCGGATCTGCATTGTTCGTAGCCTATTCTTTAACCAATCTTTTCTTGACAAGAGGATATGGAAGCAGCTGTTGATTCCATGTGTCAATGATTTGTTGGGAAGTAAGTTGGGCAACATTAGCACAGTGTAGTATTCATTGTTCCCATGACATTGCTTCCTTCCATATATCCTTTGTCTCTTGCTCAATGTTGGCCTTCAAATATTTTTCTACTTTGGTAGTGAAGTTGTCAAGAGGCCCTTGCTCACCTTCAAGTTCAATTGGAGCTGATTTTGGGAATGTGGTTGTGGCATTAATCTCCTCTTGACATTCTAGCTTCCATCTTTGTTGACTGTGACTCAAGAACATCCTCTTCTTGTAGTTTTTGTTTGCCCTTTTTCTCTTGAGCGGCCATCAAAGCTACTTGAAAATCAACAATCTGCTTTTGCTATGTATATTCTGTTGGAATTAGGGTTGCAGAGAAACGCACACAACTTGGAGAAGACGAAGGAAGCTCAAGGCACACAATTGAGAGTGTGTTACTTAGTGTGCAATGGAAAGATAGATAGCCCTAGAGTGATGGGCGTATATACAATGCACGGGGAAAAAACCTCCTAAAGAGGGAAAAAATGCCTCGGCGGTCCTAGTGTGTTCACACACATCACTACCACATGTATATGGTAACAAATCCCCTCTGGAGTGATGCGGTGAACGAGAGCTGGCACATGAGTAAAGGGAAGTGCCATGCCCTGAGGACAGGATCAGTCCACAAAGGGGAGTAAGCCCAAAGCTTTGCGGAAAGCTTCAAGCTTCTCACGAGACAATGCCTTTGTGAAAAGATCTGCAAGGTTGTCTTGTGTTGGCACATAAGCCAAGCTGATCTCTCCTGCTGAGAGCCTCTCCCTGACATAGTGGTAATGCACCTCAATGTGCTTTGTGCGAGCATGAAAAACTGGGTTCCTCGCAACTGCCAATGCGCTCTGACTGTCAGTGTAGATAGTGTTGGTAGTGTCCTGTCCAACACCCAAATCAGCTATAAGGCGTCTAAGCCATACACACTCAACCGTAGCTATGAAGACTGCCCTGTACTCAGCCTCACAACTCGAAGTGGCCATAGTAGGTTGCTTCTTGCTCAACCACGATATACATGAACTGCCAAGCATGAAACAAAAACCACTTGTGGACACTTGCGTGTCAAAACAGCCAGCCCAATCTGAGTCCGAAAAAGCATGTAAGTCTGGCGGCAATGATCCCTCCTTGGGATAAAACAAGCCAAGATGTAAAGTGCCACTAAGGTAGCGGAAAATCCTCTTGACAGCCTGCCAATGCTTAGACCCTGGGCTATGCATAAATCTGCTGTGTGAGGCTACAAACTGAATATCCGGCCTCGTGTTTCATACATAAATGAGGCAGCCAACAGCAGTTTGGTAAAGAGTGACATCAGCAGGATCACCAGCATCATGTAGACTCAACTTCAAACCTGTTTCCATGGGAGTGGCAATAGGTTTTCAATCCTCAAGTCCAAACTTACATGGCAATGTCTTTATGTAACTTTTCTGACACAAGGCAATACCACCATCGCACTGCTTAAACTGTATACCCAAATAATGATGCAACAGCCCCAAATCTTTCATCTTGAAAGTAGCATTCAAATCAGCCTTAAATTCAGCAATATGTCTCTCATTTGGTCCAATGATTAGCAAATCATCAACATAAAGAACCACAATGAGAAGTACATCACCCTCACGCTTTACATACAATGTGCTTTCTGTTGGACTGTTACGAAAGCCTTGTTTGACCAAATGAGTGTCAGCTTTCTCATACCAAGCACAAGGAGATGGCTTCAACCCATACAAAGCCTTGTTACATTTGCACACTTTGTCCTCTTGTCCTTTTATGACAAAACCGCGAGGCTGCGTTACATAAACTTCCTCAAATATGTCACCATTCAAGAAAGCAGTAACAATGTCTGATTGATGTACATCCCAACCAAAATGAGCTGCCAATGCACATAGAAAATGCACAGTAGTCATACGACAATTGGGAGCAAAAGTCTCTTCATAATCTATGCCTTTTTGCTGTGCATAACCCTTTGCAACAATTCGAGCCTTATGGCGATAGATCTCACCATCCGGTTTGCGTTTCAACTTGTAAACCCACTTCGTACCAATGGCCTTTTTGCCAGGAGGCAAATCACATAAAGTCCATGTGTCATTTTCTATAAGTGCATCATATTCTGATTGCATGGCACCCATCCAATTTTTTGAATTTTGTGCTTCATCAAAAGTCAGAGGCTCCTCAACATCATGTAAGTTAGACACAGCCAAAGCATAACAATCTGGTGCATAAGATGCATGGCGAGATCCTGATCGAGTACGACTAGACAAAGGTGCATCCAATTTACTGTCACGCAAAGTGTGCACCAGCCATTTTGGCATACCTCTAGCCTGCTCATTTTCAGCCCCTTTCTCATCAAGTACATCATGTACATTTGCATCAGTAATAGGCTGATCTAAAACATTTTCAGAAACCCCCATAGGCTGTACATTTGCCTCATTGGAACTTACATTCGTATTTCCACCACTAAAAAGAGGCAACAAAGTGTCATAAATGTCCTGTGAGCTTACATTACTGTCTCTAGTACATGACAGCAAGGGCTGAACAGAATCTTCCACAAACACTACATCCCGTGAAACCAGAATACGTTTTGTTTGCGGATGATACAACCTGTAACCTTTGCTTTCATCACTATAACCAACAAAAATACATTTGACAGCCTTATCATCCAATTTTCTGCGTTGCACTTGTGGCACCAAAGCATATGGCAAACAGCCAAAAACACGCATGTGCTCAATAGAAGGCTTTCTATCATGCCATGCTTCATATGGAGTAATAAACTGCAAAGCTTTCGTAGGACACCTGTTAAGTACATAAGCGGCACACATAATGGCCTCAAGCCAAAAAGAATGCGGCAAAGCTTGACTTTTGACCATACATCGTGCCATTTCCGTCAGTGACCTGTTTTTCCTCTCAACAACACCATTTTGCTGGGGTTTATAAGGCACTGTACATTGGTGTTTTATCCCACGACTAGCCAGAAATGCATTAAATTCATGAGACATATACTCCCCCCCTCGATTAGAACGGAGGGTGCCCATAGTACATTTCGAGACATTTTCAGCCATAGCCAGAAATTGTTTGAAGCACATAAAAACTTCGGACTTCGCTTCAAGCGGAAATACCCATGCATGCCTGGAGTAATCATCAATGAAAGTCACAAAGTACAGGTAATTGCCCAAGGATGGAGTTTGCATGGGCCCACAAACATCACTATGCACAAGCTGCAACCTGCATGTGGCCCGAACTGAACCATCCTTTGGAAATTTAGAACGCTGCATCTTACCCAAAATACAGCCTTCACAAACATGTTTGGCAGGTGCTTCAAGAGGTGGCAAAGAAGCAACCATATCAGATTTCTGCAAACGCAGCAAACTGGCAAAATTCAGATGACCAAAACGTGCATGCCAAAGTTTTGCATCTGAAATAGCCCTTGAATCTGCAACAACATTTGCAAAATTTTGTCCACACTTGTCATACAAAGTGAGCTTATACAGCCCACGGCACAAAAGGCCAGATGCAACAATTTCATCACCAAAACTGAGATCATGAACTATACATCTGTCATCCACAAATTTGACTACAAGTCCAAGTCTAGCAAGTGCGGATACAGACAAGAGATTCTTCTTGATCCCAGATACATAAAGTGCATCAACAAGTATGAAGGAACTGCCATTAGCATCAATGAGCACAATCTTTCCAACTCCCTGAACTGGATAAGAGGCGTTGTTGGCACAAGTGACTAAATTCCCATGAGGGACAGACTCGAGAGAGGTAAACAATTCACGATGTGAGGTAATGTGCTTTGTAGCACCACTGTCAAAATACCACACATGTGAATCTACAGCAACTGACAAGCATGCATCATGGACAGTAGGATTGTAAGTGCACTCTGCGCTAAAAGCCCATTCTGCATCAACATCAGCAACACAGTCTCCTTTCAAAGAAGACTCAACAATGGCTGCATTTGTAGTGGAACCAGCATTTGCAGTGGAACCACCCTCTTTCTTCTTAGCCTCTTTGGCCTTCAACTTAGGACACGACTTGATCAAGTGATCATTGGCTTTACAATAATGGCAACGCATCTTCTTTTTGCCCTTATCACCAGAATTTCTAGACGAATTGCTGCCAGCAGAAGCATTAGGAACATAAGTTTTGCCACTCGCAGCATAACCATAAGAAGTGGTTGCATTGCTATTACCACCCTTTCTTTGAGAAGCAATAAAAGCCTGTTCAACTGCACGCTGCCTAGTCCTGTTTTTTCTGGAAAGTGACTCTTGCAACAGCAATGTGCATAATGCATCAAACTTGACAACTTCAGGATTTCCTTGGGTCATCAGTCTCCAAGTACTAGCAAAAGTCTGGTAGGAATCTGGTAAGGCATCAAGAACAGTCTGCACAAGGGAACTATCTGAAATGACTTCACCTACAGAAATAAGCTGCTCATTGATATCCTTGACACTAGCAAGGAAAGTGTCCATATCATCTTCCTCATGCATAATCTTCGACTCCAGCTCTTTATGCAGCAAAGCAATTTTAGCCTCATTGCGGCTTGCATAAAGACCTGCTAAAATGTCCCAAGCCTGTTTTACAGATTTTGCTCAATGGATGTGAGGAACAATGGTGCGCTTCACAGACAACGCAATCAATGCATGAGCTTGCGCATCCTTAACATCCCAACAAGCTTGTTCTGCCGTAGGCAAAACAACTCTAACAGCTGCAATCCTTGCAGCAAGACCTGCAACATCCTCAACATCGCCTACATCCTCAGAACCAGGACGTACATCAATGCCTTGCACAATGTTCCAGACACTCTTTGACACAAGAACATGTTGCGTCATATAAGCCCACATAGGGTAGTTGTCCCCATCCAACCTGTCCTCAGCAGCAAACATCTTGAACACATCTGTGTTGTTCTTGTCAGCCATGGTAAATGCTGCACCTGATGTGAAAACTGCCCGAAAATAGGAGAAATGGAGCGGGAACAAACCTGTGCTATATAGCACAAACCGTAGAAGACTATAAGGCACCTGTTATGCAGAAAACGGCAATGACAAAAATTTTGCACAAAATGACCAAATAGCTTGTGCAGTACTGCCTGTAGTGGAAACGGAGGTCGAAATGAGCCCAAATCAAAATTCTGAGCAGACCGAGCTCCTCGAGCTCACCCAAAAATGTTGTCGACCTACGAACGCTCGCCAAAGCTCACTGAAATCGAAGAAAGTGAGCAGGCGTGTGCTAGAGCAGCTGGCGACTAAGCTCGGGAGGACGTGACCTGCTTTGATACCAATTGTTGGAATTAGGGTTGAAGAGAAACGCACACAGCTTGGAGAAGACAAAGGAAGCTCAAGGCACACAATTGAGAGTGTGTTACTTAGTGTGCAATGGAAAGATAGATAGCCCTAGAGTGATGGGCGTATATACAATGCACGGGGGGAAAAACCTCCTAAAGAGGGAAAAAATGCCCTGGCGGTCCTAGTGTGTTCACACACATCACTACCACATGTATATGGTAACATATTCTTTGTGCATGAAAAAGAGTAATAACTCTTGTCTTTGGATATGCTCCAGCTTTAGCTGGGTTTCTAGGTCCTTCTTTCTCTTTTCCATGGCCTAATAAGCTAAATTTGACACCTGGAGAGTAAGGAATGTGGGTTGGCCTTCATTCATTTTTTTGAGCAACTCACTTTGATCCTTGAGTAGTGCCTCTGCTTGTGCCGCCTAGAGATTGGCACTTCAGTTTGTGTTTGTAGCCATTGAGCATATGCATCAGTGTTGAGTACCATGGCATTTAGTTATTGGCGTTTCTTTTCAAGTTTTAACTTGCAGTGGGCAACTACTCCACCAATGTTGTCATCTCCTTGAGTTCATCCAACTGTATTGTGTTAGCCTCTTGTAGCCTCCATGCACTTGTCAAGTCGACTCCATCCCATGGTATGAAATTTATGTACGTGGTTCTCATTGCCTCTACAGTAAGATAGCAAAAGCTTGGCAACTAGTAAGCTCACATTAGGGCCTTCTTGTTGAGTGTCCTCTGCCATGGTGGCTTCAGCCTGAGGTCTTGGTGATACAGCTTCAGGCATAGCCCCTAGTGTTTCCTCATGGATGGGAGAGAGTGGCTTGTGAGGAGAGGTTTGAGGAACCTCTACCTCCCCAGATACGCCCACCTCCTTGTCTTTATCAGTGCCTTTTGCTCTTTCCTCCCTTTCATGCTCCTCTTGCCCATAGATCTGCTCCAAGTACGGCAAAGGGTCCAATTCTTCTGTATACAATGGGTTCTTTGTTTGTAACTTGCGGGGGTTAGGCTACCAATACTCTTCAAAGTCTCCTCTAAGCCCCCTTTCTCTTTCAAATGCTTCCTTCTCTCGTTGGAGCCGAGTTTCCCTTCATGGAGATTCTTCAATTATGACTGGTGGGGGTGCTCGAGAACTTTTGGTTGGTCTCTCTCCTACCTTTTGCTTACCTTTGGATTCCTTTCACTTTTCTTCTTCAAAATTTGTGTGCTGAGCACTTTTCATAGAGGGATGGTCCTTGGGCTCCTTCATTGGGCCCTCATTGCTCTCTTTATCACTTTCTACAAGTTGATGAAGAATATTTCTATTGGACCTTCCGATAAGAGGTACTACCTCCTCCTCTTCTTCTTCTTCATGCTCCTCAATTTTTATTCCCCCCATATCCATGACTGATAATAGTGTATTTGCTCTATAGGTGCCAATTATGCAAGGAATATGAACAATGGTCTAGAAAAAGTAGTCTTTAAATTCACCAATGATAGTTCAAAAATGTCTTTCCTGTTAGATAATGGCCACATCAAAGACAAAAACATGCTTCAAAAAAGGAAACTTAGGCAATGACATCTTTAATGCATCATCAAAGGGGGGGGGGGCGGGGGAACTAGTCCTACAATCTAGAAAAACCTATAAATTCTGAAGATGACTTAGCCATCAATTGATATAGTAGATTAAGAATAATAAAATAGAAGTTGAAGATTAATAAAAACGAAGACCCAACAAAACAAAACATGTCTTTGGCTCCAAAAATTGTAAGTGAGAACAAAACGCAAACATATGACAAAAAGCAAGTCATGGACATGCCAAAAGACCTTGTAAACCCCTTGCAAACTTGCTTAAGATCTCCTGATCAAATATGCAACAGATAAAGAGATTTTGTTTGCATTATTGTGCTTTTCTTCCTATGCAAGGAGCTAAGAGCAAGTGCCCTATATTTCACTGAACTTGAGATTCCCTCTTAAGTTGTAAAAGCTTTTGGTCAATATAAAAATAGCCCAAAGTACAATATACCCTTGCAGTCGGTCACAATCAAAAAGCAAAAGAAATTTGAAAGGGAAACCATATAAAAAACACATTGAAAAGGTCAACTACAACTAAAGTACGAAGGCTTATGATATTACATACACGCCCTCATATCCTCCCTTTCATGCTCCTCTTGCCCATAGATCTGCTCCAAGTAAGGCAAAGGGTCCAATTCTTCTGTATACAATGGGTTCTTTGTTTGTAACTTGCGGGGGTTAGGCTACCAATACTCTTCAAAGTCTCCTCTAAGCCCCCTTTCTCTTTCAAATGCTTCCTTCTCTCGTTGGAGCCGAGTTTCCCTTCATGGAGATTCTTCAATTATGACTAGTGGGGGTGCTCGAGAACTTTTGGTTGGTCTCTCTCCTACCTTTTGCTTACCTTTGGATTCCTTTCACTTTTCTTCTTCAAAATTTGTGTGCTGAGCACTTTTCATAGAGGGATGGTCCTTGGGCTCCTTCATTGGGCCCTCATTGCTCTCTTTATCACTTTCTACAAGTTGATGAAGAATATTTCTATTGGACCTTCCGATAAGAGGTACTACCTCCTCCTCTTCTTCTTCTTCATGCTCCTCAATTTTTATTCCCCCCATATCCAAGCATTCTGATCCAAGATATGGTTGGTGGTAAATTATCAGTCATCCCTATTGCATGGCATGCTATTTGTGTTAAACCTTTGGTACTCCCAATTAACTGATTCCCCTGGGTTTCTTTGTGCTCTTGAGGGTATTTAGAACATAGGGCATATGATCCATTTGCATGGGTATTTAGTCTTCAAAGCTGTAATAAAGGCTGAGGCCACAACATGGTTGGGGCATGTGTAGCAGGGTGGTCTTTAGGAGGTGAAATGGAAATGTTGGTGAAAAAGTCGGCTGGACTCTTTCATAGGATTGTGAATCATGTTGTGGAAAGTAGCAGTCGTAGTGTTGCGAGCGAAGATACACATCTGCTTCTTCTCCTTTGACCTTGTTAATTGGACTTCAATTGAAATCTTTAGAGCTTTTGCCACAATTTTCTTGGTGATATTAACTTCCGTGGCTTGGCCAATTGAATCTCAAATCCTTGCAGTCCCTTCTTCTTGGATTGAGCTCAATAGCTCATAAGCCCTTTACAAGTCCTCTACGTAAGGCTCCATCTAGTAAAACAACAATAGGACAAGCTTGCAGTGAGATTCTCTAAGTTTTGGATTTTGTGCCACATCATAAATCTCTTTAGGCAGCATCTGCAACTCCATCGCTTGGCTTTTTGCACTCTTGAACCGACCGTGAAATATAGCAACAGGGTGTTGTCTTTCTGGGAGTGTTTTCCTAACAAATGTCTTCTTTGTCTCTTGGATGGACTCCTCTTGGAGCTAATACTCAGGCAATTCTAGAAGCTTTTTCTTATGAGTCTTCTTCTTTGGAGTTGCTGGTAGGTTTTGAATTGAACCTGGAGTCAGTACACCATAAACAGACATTATGCACATTTCAGAGGTGAATTTTTCTTATGAAGCCCTAAATGAGTTGTAGCAGAGAAAATTCAAATTGGAAGCCAATTAATTACTATTTAAACCGATAAAAACAAGTTGCAATCATTCCAAACACAATTTGGCAAAAGATTTGCATTTGGGATAATAAGCGCACTTATTATCTAGGGCATGATTTTGGCTCAAGATTTGAACTTTGGTTGCGCATATGGGTTGTTGCATTGAATATATATAGGATTTGGATTTTGGGGAAATTTGGATGCATGAATGCTAGGTTAGGGTCATTTTTCGGCTAAAAGGCTTTTGAAAATGACTAAATGTTAGTGCAAATTCTTGGAATATCCAAAATGCCCCAAATTTGATGTGTGGCCTTGTAATCACATGCTAAAGCTTATCGTGACAAGATTTTGCAAAAATGGGCTCATTTTGACTCTAGAGATAATAAGAGTGCTTATTATCTATAGTGTTCATGGGGTGGTTGACCATCAAATCCCGTAGCCTTGAATGTGGTTTTGCAAATTTTTGGGTTTGAAGTTGTTCCCTTGGGCTAAACTTTGGAAATTGGAAGCTCGAGTGCATTTTTTGATGGTGGAACAATGTGGAAGTGATTGTTGTGATGGGAGGGGTTTTAGGGATGTTATGGAGCATGTAGAAGGGGTTTGTGATGAAAAAGTGCAAAATGGGGTACACTTTAGGTCTGGAGATAATAAGCGCGCTTATTATCTACCTTTGCAAATTTTTGATCAAATTGATTTCTAGTGATACACACTTGTCCTATAGTTCTAGTAAGTAACTCTTAGCCCCTTTTTGAACTTGTTTTGATCCCTTGGGTGGTTCTCCCTTGGGGTGGTTCTCTCCACTTGGTCCTTTGACTTTGGTGGTTCTGCCCCCGACACTTAGTAGTGGTCTTTTTCTTGACTCCAAGTTTACAAACATATTCCATAGGTTGTAGGGAGCCGCTTTGTGGTAAAAAAAATGATGCTTTGTAGCCCTCTGAGTTGATTTCTTGTGTCAATACTATTTCTAGCCAACTAGTACTATACATACTTGGGCTTCCCGACTCATTTTTTCTCAAACCCCCAGTTACTCCTACTAGATTGTGAAGTATACTTCCCTTTCACAAATTTCTCCATTTGAACTCCATTTGCCCCGTTTCTAAAAATTCCGCCAAACCAGGCTTCGTGGGCCCAATTTAGGCCTCTCATCACCATCGTCAAAATTGGACAAGATTTGACATGCTCGTTTGTACCTTCTTCCTAATTACCAAGGTGTTTTCCATTTATCCATATGAGCCTGTTGACCATTTATTTTCTATTTTTGACCCTTTTTATTAGAAAATTTGAAAGAAAATTATAAGACTGACAATACAAAATCAATCCAAAACTTTTGTAAACACACATAAACGCTATGATTGGTGAGTTAGCCTGAGAGGATTATTAATAGTCCAAAATGTATAATTTTATGTATACATCAGAGGGGGGTGGGGTTTTTTGAATAGGCCCATAGCGTAAATATAACATGTATAATGGGGTATTATTAGTAATCTCTTGAACGCATGTGATATAGGGATATTTTGATGAGTGACCCCACCCCTCCCCCCCCCCGGCCGAGATCTCAGTGTCGTTTTGTATGTAGATGATTTGTTGATTATTGGTCCAAATGAGACACACATTACTGACTTCAATGACTTCCTATGTTATGGAGCATGTAGAAGGGGTTTGTGATGAAAAAGTGCAAAATGGGGTACACTTTAGGTCTGGAGATAATAAGCGCGCTTATTATCTACCTTTGCAAATTTTTGATCAAATTGATTTCTAGTGATACACACTTGTCCTATAGTTCTAGTAAGTAACTCTTAGCCCCTTTTTGAACTTGTTTTGATCCCTTGGGGGGTGTCCCTTGGGGTGGTTCTCTCCACTTGGTCCTTTGACTTTGGTGGTTCTGCCCCCGACACTTAGTAGTGGTCTTTTTCTTGACTCCAAGTTTACAAACATATTCCATAGGTTGTAGGGAGCCGCTTTGTGGTAAAAAAAATGATGCTTTGTAGCCCTCTGAGTTGATTTCTTGTGTCAATACTATTTCTAGCCAACTAGTACTATACATACTTGGGCTTCCCGACTCATTTTTTCTCAAACCCCCAGTTACTCCTACTAGATTGTGAAGTATACTTCCCTTTCACAAATTTCTCCATTTGAACTCCATTTGCCCCGTTTCTAAAAATTCCGCCAAACTAGGCTTTGTGGGCCCAATTTAGGCCTCTCATCACCATCGTCAAAATTGGACAAGATTTGACATGCTCGTTTGTACCTTCTTCCTAATTACCAAGGTGTTTTCCATTTATCCATATGAGCCTGTTGACCATTTATTTTCTATTTTTGACCCTTTTTATTAGAAAATTTGAAAGAAAATTATAAGACTGACAATACAAAATCAATCCAAAACTTTTGTAAACACACATAAACGCTATGATTAGTGAGTTAGCCTGAGAGGATTATTAATAGTCCAAAATGTATAATTTTATGTATACATCAGAGGGGGGTGGGGTTTTTTGAATAGGCCCATAGCGTAAATATAACATGTATAATGGGGTATTATTAGTAATCTCTTGAACGCATGTGATATAGGGATATTTTGATGAGTGACCCCACCCCTCCCCCCCCCCCGGCCGAGATCTCAGTGTCGTTTTGTATGTAGATGATTTGTTGATTATTGGTCCAAATGAGACACACATTACTGACTTCAAGCTTGGATTGAATGCTAATTTCAAGATGAAGACCAATTTAGGAAAATTTGGGAGTTATTCAAGTCCCGTTTTGTAAGAAGGTATTTGCAATGCATGCTCGTTTTTGCGAGTTTTATTTGTCAATCGTGCAATAATTCCCTTTATGTTGTGTAAATTTTGATCTGTCTAGATGCAATATATACATATCCATGAAGTACAACATGTCCAAAGTAACATCATTTCACTATACACATGCCATTCTAAAGGTATTGATGTGTGGAATGACTTCCTATGTTCTCCAGAATATTATTGCAATACAAGCTTTATTTTAAATAGAACCATTGTCCGCAATGGATTTTTTATTTTTTATTTTAGATGAAAGTTAGGTTACCATATTAAACAATTTGTATTCTCAATTGCCATTTTTGTATCCTCCATGATCATCAAAAGCCATTTTATATAGCATAACCATCTTTCTCTTATACTAATTATGGGCTAAATGTAAACAAACACTATGCCCAACATTAGTATCTAAGCATCTGTGTTAAAATATGATCTAAGAAGTTGAAGATTATTGGAAAAAGACCTCTTTTTGGCATGAAAAATATATGAGTTTTGACTTAAAGTTCTTCCTTAGAGGTGATGGAGGCTCTCACTTAAGTTTGATTCTCCACCTCCTCTAGAGAAGAAACAACACTTTGGACTACAAGGCCTCCTTGGGTAGACTCTACGGCATTGTCTTAATGGGGTCAAGCCTTATTTATTATTTATTGCTTCTCACCTACAAAGGCCTCCTTGGTTAGAAATGTCACATTGCCTTAATGGAGTCAAGCCTTATTTCTTGCTTCTCACCTACAAAGGCCTCCTTGGTTAGAAATGTCACATTGCCTTAATGGAGTCGAGCCTTATTTCTTGCTTCTCACCTAAAAAGGTTGGAGGCTCGAACTTAAGTTTGAGCCTGTGTGTTGTTTTCCACCTAAAGAAACTAGAGGCTAATACTTAAGTTAAAGCCTCTGAGAAGCTTCTCTCACCCAAAGGGGTTGAATGCCCAAAATGAGAAGCTTCATGGAGCCTTGTGTGTTATTTCTCACCTAAAGGGTTTAGAGGCTCGAACTTAAGTTCGAGTCTCTAAGAAGCTTCAAAGAGATTTGTGTGTTGTTTCTCGCCTATAGGGTCAGCTTCAGGCTTGAACTTAAGTTCGGGCCACGCCTCTCAGAACCTTCATGGAACCATGCATTTTGTTTCACACCTAATGGGGATAGAGGGGCCGAGGTTTAAATGTTTGAGTATCAAAGAAGCTTTCATGATCCTAGTGTGTTGTTTATCACCTAAAGGGCCCGAAGACTCAAACTTTTGCGAAGCATCAATATAGAGCACTGACAAGATCTTTGAGCTTTCAATCATGTGATCATTGGTAATATATAGTCTCAAGTTGAAGCCTTGAGATGATGGTGATGACAAGCTCTATCATCCGTGTCCAATGCTAGAGTGTAACCCCATGCTTTAGATCCACGTCTTTGACACTTAAACTGATATCAAGGGCACTATAGTGGACAACTTTCCTTTGTCATCTCCTTCTAATATCAAGAGCAACTATACTATGAGCAGAAGTGGCCGAGATATTTCCCTTCTTCCAATATATTGAGCAACAATTATACTATGAGCAGCGATTGCGGGCAGTTCACGTCCCTGATTATTGCATGAACCCGAGCATTAATGTGTGCAACAAAGCTCTACATAAGTGATCTATTACTGGTAGTTCACTCCCCTCATTATGGACTAAAGTGGAGCCCTAGTCTGCGCAGCAAATACATGCAAACAGTGACTTCATGAAATGTGCACCATTGGCAGCCATATCAGACAAGGTGAACATGTTGTGGGGGGAAGCCGAGTGCAGCGTCCTAGCTTCCCGTGCTTACTGCTTGCGTAGCACATTAATTGTGTTTCACTTATCAATGGAATTAAGGGACACCTCGATTGTGGGGGGAAGCCAACTAAAGCACCCTAGCTTGTCGTGCTTACTGCTTGCATAGCATTAAGGGACACCCTGATTCTACACTGAAGCTGCAACATCAACACAACAAGTGTTCTAGAAGGGTTCAAACGCACGTGATATAGGGATATTTTGATGAGTGACCCCACCCACCCACCCCCCCCCCCCCCCCCCCCCCCCCCCCCCCCCCCCCCCCCCCCTCGAGATCCCAGTGTTGTTTTGTATGTAGATGATTTGTTGATTATTGGTCCGAATGAGACACACATTATTGACTTCAAGGTTGAATTGAATGCCAATTTCAAGATGAAAGACTTGGGGCTTTTGCATCATTACTTGGGCATACAGTTTAAGCAGTGTGGTGGAGGTATTGCTTTATGTCAAGCAAGATACATAGAGACATTACTATGTAAGTTTGGACTTGAGAATGCGAACATATTGCTACTCCAATGGAAACACATTTGAAATTTAGTCTTCATGGTGTTGGTGGAGATCTTGCATATGTCACTCTTTATCAAGACTGCTCTTAGATGCCTTATTACTTATTCATGTAGTACGAGGCCAAATATTTAGTTTGCAGTCTCATAGGTTATCAGATTTATGCATAGCCCAAGGTCTAAGCATTGGCACGTTGTTAAAAGGATCTTTCACCACTTGAGTGGTACTTTACATCTTGGGCTATTTTATCCCAAGGGGGGATCATTTCTGCTAGATTTGCATGCTTTTTTGGACTCAAATTGGGTTGGTTGTTATGACACATGAGTATCCACAAGTGGTTTTTGTTTCATGCTCGATAGTTCATGCATATCATGGTTGAGCAAGAATCACCTACTATGGCCACTTCTAGTTGTGAAGTTGAGTACAAGGCAGTCTTCACAGCTACAGTTGAGTGTGGATGGCTCATAAGCCTTATGGCTAATTTTGTGCTGGACAAGACACTACCAACATCATTTTTATTGACAGTCAGAGCCCATTGGCAATTGCGAGGAACCCATTTTTTCATGCTTGCACAAAGCACATTGAGTGCATTAGCACTATGTCAGGGAGAGCCTCTCAATAGGAGAGATCATCTTGGCTTATGTGCCAACGCAAGATAACCTTGTAGATCTGTTCATAAGGGATTTTTCTCATGAGAAGTTTGAAGCGTTTTGCAAAGCTTTAGGCTTGATTCCCTTTGTGGAATGATCATGTCCGTAGGGCATGGTACTTCTCTGTACACTATGTGTCAGCTCTCATTCATCACATCACTCCCAAGGGAAATTTGTTGCCATATATGTGGTAGTTATGTGTGTAAACACACTTAGGAATGTCAGGGCACTTTTTCCCTCACTAGGAGTTTTTTTCCTCTGCGCATTGTATATACACCCATTTCTCTATGGCTAATTTATCTTTATGTTTGCACATTAAGCACTCTCTTTTGTGTGCCTTGAGCTTCTTCATCTTTTCTAAGTTGTGTGTGCATTTCTAAAACCCTAATTCCAACAAGAGAATGAGGGCAAAAAGTGAGTATGCAGCCTCATAATGAACCTGAAGAAGCATCATCACCATCACATGTTGATGAAGCTTAATCTAGTGTGGTGCTTTATAAGCTTTACAATGAAGAATATACCAAAAAATGCTAGATAGATGCTTAGGATTTGGCCAAACACGATGCAGCAATAGTGCAAGGGTGTTTCAAAAACATCACAAGGCAAAGAAGTTATCACATCAGTGCCCAATTGTAAACCACACGCTCAGAGGGTGAAGACATAGGCTCTTCTACTTCAAGCCAATGAATGCATATTTTCCTTGCTTTAGATGCATAAGACATGGAGGTAGAAACACCACCACTGAATTTTGCAAAACCTCAAGTGAAACAACAAAGGGAAGGTTTGGAAGAAGGGGAGATCCCACCCCTAGAGCAACCTACTACTACCCCTAGAGAACAACATCAGCATAAAGAGGCAACCTCTTTAGGGAGCACAAGAATGCAATTTTTGCCAACCCCAAAAGAAAAGGTAGTCCTCTAATGGCCTAGAGGTTGAGTTTGAGCTTTCCTTAAAAGAGCAATCGGCTTCACGCCCAACACCACACCACTCCTATGATTGCTTATTCTCATGTATGAGTATGGTAGGGAAGCCTAAAGAAGAGGAACGTGAAGGGCAGAAGAAGGAAGCAACATCAACCCTAAGGAGGATAAAGGTAAAAAGTTCTAGAGATGATTTGGAGGAGGAAGCCAAGCTCAAGTCTCAAAGGATAAAGAGTTGCAAAATCTCCAAGATAAAGCAATAAAGATGCAACAATGGGCACAAGAAACGCACTAGAAACTTTCAATGGAGAATTACTGTCTTGAGTGCAAATATTTGGGCCTTGGAAGCTGTTCAATTATGTGAGATGAAAGGTGTATTTCTCAAATCAAGAACTCAAGAATCATTTAAGAAAGCACAAAGAGGGAAATCAAAGACCTATGCAGCAAGGGAAGATAAAGGCATGAGAAAGGAGAGTAAACATTATAAGCAACCACAAAGGCACCTCCAAAGGAACATGTGGAAGGCCACCCATCACAAGCATCTCAATGTGTGGAAGAATACCCATAACAAGCATCTCAACTCATGCTTCCAATGGCTACAAAATAGAAAGGAAAATTGTTGAAGGATTCCTTGGTGCACAACCAAGTGCTAGAGGATTGAAAAGAGAAATAACAAGTAAAATATATTAGAAGGAGGTGATAGATGATGAAATTGAACTAGTGACAAGGAAAGAGAGGCCAACAACCACACTACCCATGGAAGCACTTTTGATCATCCATACCAATTTGACTACAAGGTAAAGGATCTTGAGAGAAAGATAGAAAAGCAGCTCAAATCTCTCAAGAGAAATGAAGAACAAACTATGGATAGGCCTCCTGCCAAAAGATGAGCAATTGAGGTTTAGACTAGAAAGATTGGATCATTCACCATGGGCTCAAGCACTATCATTTTGAGATTTTTGCCATATGGACAGTCATACTTTAGGGAAGTCCCAATTTCCTGAGACCACATCAAAGGCCAACCACTTCAACCTAATGTTCACAGTGCCCAAAGTCTTGGAAGTGCCAACCTTGTCTTGAAGAAGCAAATGCATATTTTGGTCTCATGTTTCTAACACAATGGTCGCATGCAAGTATAGCTTTTTGTATAATATTCATTTGAAATCTCAACCAATTCTAGATTCAAAATCATTAAAGTAAATGTAATATCAACCAAAGTGTGACTCCTCATTGCTCATTGATCTCATACGACAAATTTTGGCCAAATTTAAGAAAAGTTTGATGCATCTTGTATTGTGCTATTGTAAAAATCCTTCAAAATTTGACATTATTTAGCTAACACAAGAGTCACATCTGTTGATGACGCTCATCATCACACAAACAGTTTTCATCCTTGCTAGAAACAAACAATGATTTTTTGAACACTGCAAAAGACTTATCATGTTTATACAATACCATACAAAGGCTTTTTTCCACAACACTTGATTGTTGTACATATAAATTTGTCCCTATGCAATGGAATAGTTAGCTTGTACAACGAAGTTTTATTGGTGGCTAGCTGAGCTACTCGCCAATGGGAATACATCAAGATCCTACTTTCTAAAGTACCAAATAAGGAACTAGATCCAAAGAATGAGGACTTATACATGAACATCACATTGTACACACATTTGAATATGCTAGTATTTGTTGACCAACTTGACCAACTTCTTAATATAATCATTCAAAAGACAGCATTATGAAGACTCTAAAGACAACAATGACAAGCTCAACTAACAACGGCATGCTCCTTTGCCTCCATATCAATCAAAAAAATTCAGCTCTTAGCCTATTCCAAGCAAGTGAAAAGACGCCTATTGGTTGTTGCTAGGTTGGAAAAAAACCTAGGCTTTAAATATTGAATTCAGAATGGGTTTATTTGAAATAGGATTAACAAGCAGGTGGGCTATGTCTTCCACAGGTCTTTTGCATCTACAACAAATGCCCGTTCTTGGATTGGCTTTGAGAAACTTTTCCCAGCTCATACTACTTTATGATAGATTATTTAAAGTAAGGAAGACTTCTTGGGGGGATGTTAGAGCTCCAAATAATTTTGAATTTTGCCATCAATAACAAGAGTCTAAAGGTATGCCTCTACTAAAATATTTCACAATTGTAGCCAACATGCCAGTCACGACAAAGCACATGTATATGTACGACTAGCTACTTCTAGTGAAAAGCAGCTTGCACGTTGTAACAAGCACACTGGGAAGTTACAAAATATATTTGATCAGATATTTAAGATACAAATATGTGAAACCAAACAAAAGAATTTTACTTTCACAACAAGGCTAAGCAGCATAGGAGTAAGCAATAATCCATTACCAATTTAAGATACCCATAAGAAATTAATAATAATATGCCTTGTCCATTAAGGAGATAGATGAGAGGAACATGCCTATGAAAGATCCCAGCATGATAATGACTAATGAGCTCTTGATGCTCACATGAATGACCTTTGATCTTGTCATGCGACATATTATCGGCATAGCCAGCAAGACAATGTTCACTCCTTTCATTAACCAATCTGTCATCTTGCTTGGTGACCTTGCACGATTACCTCCAATATGTAAGCGTGTCACTAAAATTTGTACACATCACATTTCAAGCTCTTTCCATTGGCTACATGTAACTTTTCACCAAATGTCATACCTTGCACAAAGAAGTGCCGAGGACTCGACAATATTGAACTTCTTGATAGTCATTCAAGAAAGAAAACCAACGACGCAAGAAATTGGGGTTTCTACAATGATAGCTCGACAACGATTTCATGTACTCATAAATCATACATGTGTCATACAACATTGCCCTATAATAGTTACAACGTGAGGACACAGGTAGAGTAGAGACAAGCGTAGATGACATCAACATGCTTTAACTTGCTAAATCCCAACTTCCATGAGCTTGATGCCATTGTAATTGGCGTCCATCGGTCATCACTGAAAGCATTAACCTAAAAATCATGTAACAAATGGTCACATGTACCGTCTATGACATAACAATGACAACAGATGGTCAAGTCATTTTTGTATCAGGGTTTTCATTGTGTATATTGGTAAAATATCACTTTGCGATGATGAATCAAACACAAAAGGATTTTCATCAATGATCTTGCAATCCTGAATCGTGTACTTCTTGTAATGAGATGGTACACTCAATCCATCCTTTTCATATTCTTTCCTGTTTTTGTTTTCACTTCCCATCTCTATCGTCCACATCTCTTTCAATGTTCGTTTCAATTCTCTATATTTCTTTTTTTGCTCAACTTTTGTCCATCGAGGCTCGCTGGCAACATCAACTTTCTTAGACACGTCCTTGGGAATTTTCACTGTTTGTCGCTTTTTTGGTTTCAAATTACTTTACTGAGGAGGCGTTGAGGGTTTTTTGGTTACTTTGTCTTTTATGCAATCGTGAGCTCCCACCAGCTTCAAGTATGGGTTGTTTCTTACCCCTCTTTTTGTGCTTTTTTTTAATTAGTGCCCGGTTGCCCAACACTTAGGCATGACACATTGGGCTTTACCACCCAACAATAGTCATCTATATATGGCCCCTTTCCCATGCCATCTAGCTCATAGCCCCTTGCTAGGCCCTTGCCTGGTCCCTTGTCCTCACACTATACTCCCCTTGGAGAATAGTTTTTGTCCTATAAAAAAAAAAAAGTGGAAAATTCATTTCTAACCACAAATAATGTTCTCCCAAGTGGAACCCTCCTTAGGCTTGTCTTTGCACTTGGTCAAAACTTGATGGCATTCATGATTCATTGTACATAAAACATGAGAACCCAGAGGCAAACTTGGTGGTTCAATAAAATTGATCAAAACATCTATTTCCACAACATTGTCATTCGCACCTCTTGTTTCCACAAATGACTAACATGGAAGACGGCTTGATTAAAGAGGATTGGAAATCCAATTTATAGTCAACTTTGCCAATGCATTTGCTGACCTTAAATGGACCACCTTGCATGCTTCCACAGTGATTCAATAATCTAGCCACATAAATTAATAGCAAACTACTACTCTCTCCATCGAACTTTTGGAGGAGTTGTTTCAACCATGTCAACTAAGCATATTATTCACTTAGAGATTCTCTTTAATAATGTCAAATTTAGACTCTTGCATTCACTTTAAGCATTGTGATGTAGGTGCTTTGTGTGAAATAAAGTAGATTTGCGTACTATTGCATAGATTTTATCTTATTATTATAAAATTATATAAAAATTAAGCTCTCTTTACTCGAGAAACATTTTGTTCGACTAATTAAAGTACATGTTTTTCAACACGTGTATTTCTTGTTAAATTTCTCCCTATCTCATATGCGTTTACAATCCTTCGATTATGTACCAAGATCAATTTTGTTGCAGGCTTCTACTTTTTGTGACAAAGTGACTATAATTTAAGAACATATAGAAACAAATGCTATGACAATTAAAGCATTATAGCAATGCCACCCAAGCATACCTCGTCCTTTTTCTTGTCTTTCCTCCCCTTTTTTGTTTCTTTGTTTAAATTTCTTTCGTGTGTGTGTGTGTGTGTGTGTGTGTGCACGTCTCTCTCTCTCTCTCTCTCTCTCTCTCCATGCCTAGTCCTTTTTCTTGTCTTTCCTCTTTCTTCTCTCTTGTTTCTTTGTATGGAATTCTTTCTTGTTTTCTCTCTCTCTCTCTCTCTGCATGTAAGCATTGTGTAGAGTGGGTGGGAGGCAAGCATGGTCGAGTGCTTCGTATTCGCGAGATGCTTGTCTTGGGGACATTTATGTAATTTTTTGCTTTTCAACTCATTTTTCTTCTTTTGGTTGAGCTATGCACGTCAATTCTTCCACTCCAACCCAACACCATAATTAAGATGTAGCCACCAGGTTACAAGCCTAGAGAGGAAGATCTAACAATAGGTCAATCCCCTTGCTAAAGTTGGTTGCCAATGGAGCCCTTGAGAAGTGGTTCAACCAAGCTACAGCAAAGAAGGGATGAGAGGAAACCGGATTCAAGTAATCCTGTCCTGGTTTGCACATTCCACAGGTTTTTGTCTTTCCCTCGGTGGCTTGTTCTCGCCCACATCTGCTTGACAAGTCTCTCCTTCCTTCGCATCTTCCACATCAACATGGGACCTTTCTTTGTCCCTTTCTGTTACCTAGAGAATTTCTCGATTCAATTGGTTAACAATGCCAATCTTCCAAAAGCTATCAAGTGTCCTTGTTGAAGGCACTTTACAGTTCACAGTTCATGAGAGGTTCTGTTCTTACACAGCCACCTTTCAATTTTGTGCCATTAGAACGCCCAAAACTTTTCCAATTTGTTGTTTCTTGGTCTTGTGCTCACTTCTTGCTGTCGGGCTCACTTGTAGCTGCCCTTGGGACTGGTTAGTTTACAGGAACGAAATTTCAGTTCTAGAAAGAGAGAGAGAGAGAGAGAGAGAGATGATCATACAATCTAGTTTATCAACATTAAGCGCTTCGGGCATACGCAAATGCATGTACCACAAATCATAAATCTTCTCAAAACCACGCACATCCGTCAAACCATCGGAAGAAGTCTCTTTTGGGCTTTTCTAAACTCCTGGCACTTTCTCCAATATCTCATGATCTTCCATAAGCATTCACGACCCCTGGTTTGCTTGAGACATTCTACACTCTACACTCAAAACTTACCAAAGCTTACTAGCCTAGAAGCCAACCGAACTTGCAACAGGCACATTTTTGTGAAAGACTATTCATCCACGTCATAATATCAATCTGGATTGCCATTACTGAAATTCTGGCATTCAAAACAGTGAAAAAGCTCAACAGTTAAATAATCTCAGAAATAACATATGATTCGAATTAACACATTAAAAATTTAAAAAACATGATTTTCACGACTATCAACTTGTAGAGATCGCTATTTCTTACAGTTTGCCAGAACAGCCAGGAAACAATCATATTCTCATCGACAAAGAGACACTCATTGAATGCCGAAGTACAACAATTTTTTTCCTTGGGATCAGAATACTGTCCTCATTACATTAGACTCCGTCGTGATGAATGGTTAGTCAATTCTGAAAAAACTAGTGCCAGTGTGAAAACAAGCGACAATTTCCCAAAGTCAGATCCACTTGGCCATTTTAGGGTGCCAGATTAGATTACAAACCAAGGCAAGTTTATGTCGAATGGGGGCCATGGTTCAAGGACCTACTCTACTTCCTAGGTATGGCAGCCCTATCACACAGCTCACATTGCATCATAAGAGGAAGCCTGGCCCTATACCCAATTACAATTTCTACATTTGGAACTTTGAAGGGTACTATTTTAAGGGTACTAACTGACCAATTAGGAACTCTGTGTACAGTTTGCTTACAATGGAAAGCATAAGAAGCCGAGCCTTAAAAAGTTTTTGGCACTATTTCAGTAAGTCCATCTTAGCACACTAACTGCAAGGCTAAGCTACAATGCTGTCAAAATTAGTCTCTTATTTCAACCTCCTCAATTTCCTGCTTGCATGTTTTTGTACTCCTCTGTAATGGTTGCATTGGGGTCCACAGAGACCTGTGAATGCCGGGTCAAGAACGACCTCGAGGACAACCTATGGTTCCGCAAAAACAGCCATCAATTTTAATACACAGGTGATGTTGAGCACAGCCAATCTGTATCTGCTCAGTTGCATGCTGGATCCTCTTGGACCTTTTCTGCTCAGGTAACCAACTTGGTATCCAGGGATCTGTCGATGGGAAGCAGCATTTGGATTACAGCTAGCCATAATACGACCTCAGTAATCCTTCTATTTATCTTTGCTTACCAAGAGGCTGTCAATGTTGATAATGGTTGCCCTCATATTGTATGAGAATAATGCGGAATAGAAAAAGGCCTTATCTAGTCATCAACTGTTCTGGTACCTCTGCTTTGGAAGAATGCTTATGCTGTAGGAAAAGAAAAATATATTTACATGCGTACAAGAAGCACACAAAGAATCAAGAAAGAAAGTAAATCCTTACTCCATCTGTGGTACTTTACCTTCTTCTTCTTGTGCTTATTATGTCCATCCCCCTCCTCTTCATCACCATCATGCTTCCGTTTCTAATATCCAACACAACCATGTAAGCAGAATAGAGTTGAATACATAATGACACCTCCAACTGCAACACCTAACTCAGATTTAAGAAACAAGAATTTACCTTCTTGTGGTGCTTTTTGTCCTCCCCATTCTCCCTTTTCTTGTTTTTGTCTTTATCTCGGCTCTTCTCTTTGTCTTTGTCCTTTTCTTTGTCTTTGTCCCTGTCTTTGTGTCGTTCCTTGTCCTTGTCCCGATCTTTTTCCTTATCTTTGTGGCGATCTTTGTGTTTCTTGTGTTTCTTGTGCTTCCTGTCCTTGTCTTTAAACTCTTCTTTCATTTTACAACTGATAGTAGGTACACCTCGATCAGCCTGAAGAAAATCCATTATTACAAAAAAAATAAACCACACAAAACAAACTTTTGGTTCGTACAAGAAATGGCATGCATTTTCTCATTGAATCCTGTATAAGACCCATGATACAGGACTTGGTACAAAACATCCTCTTCATTATACAAACAACAATTGCACACGTGACGAGGCGAAAATCCTTATGTGAGCACACTGACGGGTTTAAGGTGTGCCTTGAGGTTACCTTCAAAACCTCCTCCCCCAACAGTGGGCTTGCTCTTCACCAGAAATATATACCGACTCCCCCCCCCCCCCAAAAAAAAAAAAAAACCTTCCTAAACAGAAAAAACAGAAAAAAAAATGGAATCATACATGCATACCAAAGAGGAAGTCAACTGTTTGCCGCCGAGCAAAGCTGTTGAAGCAATCCATTACTTTTTTTCATAAACCCTTACCCCCAAAAAATTTGTAGTGATAAATCAACCAAAACTATATCCATGGAAGCCTTGAACCGTTTTGCCAAGCCTTTTTCACTGGCAACATAAGTTTGAGGCTATCCAATCCTCGATACAATACAAAGTACAATAGCTGTACCTGCACTTATCAGGTTCATTCTCTTTCATAAGACACGCAGCATACCTGCCTGAAAATGAGACCAATATAGCTGCCTCAATTTTGCTATTTTTGACAAGACCCATCTGCAGGCTAACAATCTCGTCAATAAAACTTGTGATTGCTAGCTTCAAGTAAAAAATGAGAATGAGAATGTCAGTCTCGAGAACCCTAAAGCATTGCTGTGCCAATTTAAACTATGCTACCCCAGAATATGTTTAAGGTTGCTAATATAAGCTCTTGTTGCGGGTCGAAGACATGAACTAGTGACTAATTGCTCCGTCAGCATACGGTAACTCATTTTTTAGCAGTTTTATCACGCAATGCTAATGCTAATTTCTAATAAAAACGGCACCTTTAGACCTGATTTTTTGTATATAGCAGCGGTGATTATTAGAAAACATCATAATCTTAATGATTTTCCACCAAGCAGGAATTAAACAGCATCTGTATTAATTCTGTCTCTACACTCTTGCAGACGCAAATGGAGAGAGGAGCGAGAGAGAGAGAGAGAGAGAGAGAGAGAGAGAGAACCTAGTCCATTTGTTGCTCTGTCTGCTCTTTGGTAGGACCGGTATGCTTTCAAGAAAAGCACACGCCTAAAGCTCTCATACGACTAACACGGGGACAAGCACCATGTGCCGATGGAAAAGAACAAAAAGAGCAACTTTAAGCACTTCAAATAACAACTAAACTGGAAGACACATGAGACGGGGAGTGGCAGAGTTCCACCCCAAGAGAGTGTTTGACTTACACGACTCTGCTGCTTCACAAGTCTAGGGCATACATGTACGGCTAGTGTGCCTCCGGGCTGGCCACCCTTTGCATATGCATTTAGACTGCGCTGTTCGGCCGCCCATTTTTGGGCCAGCCGCCCACCTTGTCCGGGCGCCCTCATATTTCATTTATTTCTTGTTGGGTCGTGGGGGATTTTTCCAGGCATTGCCCTACCTCCCCTTCGGCACCTATTTATGGGGCCAGGGGGATACCCACTTCCACACTATCTGATCATTGTGTATTGGGTCTTATGTTCTGGTAGTCATGGGGGGCTAATCGCCCTCTTCCCCTACCTCAGCATTTTGTGTCTACTGTCTCTCTCTCCCCTCTCCTCTCACGCTTCTGCACATGCGCACTCCCACATAGTATCAGCAGCTTTAGGCTCTCCATGGGACCAACGCTTCTGCAAAGGTTCTCCTCCCAAGGAATCACACCAATGTTTTCAGAAAGCATTGGCGTTTTCTGCAGATCTGCCAGCATCTTGAAATGGACGCCCCCTCTTGCCGATGCTTCTAGCAATTGCATCTGGAGCCGCCATGTGTCCAGTTTGCCTCTTTTGAGTTAATTTCGTAGTACCCACCAATTTATAAATGTCGTGAGGGCTTAAATGACTTTGAACTGAGCCTAGACACCCTTTTACTGCTCGGATTCTAGTGCCGACTGGCCCGACCATCTCGTGGCGACCTGCCCTTCCCGACTGCGGGTGAAACTCTCAACCATCGGTTGTTTCACACTGGCCATACAATGTCCAACCATTTGCAACTTCAAAACGAGGGTCCCAAAAATTCAACAAAAATCATCAGAAAGAAACCAACAACTCAAGTTAGCAATTGCCACGTCCTCGTAACATGTGTCGTGTCTAGTGCGTCAGTACTAACAGTTAGTGTCTACTAAGACAGTTTATCGCCTCTGTCTGTTTTGCAAGCGTAATCGAGGACGTTTACAATTCTTTCAAGAGGGGGGTATGTCACAAACTGGTGACGTGGCAGACCCTTAGACAAACACACACACACATGCACGCGCGCTGACTACTGATGTGGCAAGCCGAAATTACCCTGACTGGCTGATGACGTGGCGATTGTACGTACGCCCGCAATTCGCGCTGACATGTTGACGTGGCAACTGTACAGAATTCTATAATTTGTGATGGCTTCTTTTTGCCAGTTTTTAAGGACTAGTTGCTTTTGAAACTTATTTGCTTTTAAGTTTGAAGCTTTTGGAACCTTTGCGTTTGAGTTTAACTGATTTTGGGGCTCTGCTTTTAGGCATCCCTTGTAAGAATAAAAGAGCCCTAAGGGCCTCACTCTTCAGAGCATCTGGACATAGAGTCTGAGAGCGGAGGACCCTGCGGGTTTTGTACTTTGCTCACAAATTAATATAAAGAAATATCAAAAGGGGCCCCAATCTCTCTAGGCACAGAACTACGTCGGGCCATGTCGACCAAATTGAAATGTGATCTTAAAGTGGTGAAGTATTTTAAGTGAATCTCTCTCGTGTCGCGACAGATTCTAGACTTGTGGTGCCCAAGTTTGTTACATGGCTAGATTGAATGATTGAAACACGGTGCTCACTGTTGAACTAAGTGTGTGATTTGTGAGTTGCATGCTCTGTGAATGTATTGTCTTGTGGAGATGGTTTTCTTCAGCTAAGTTCTTAACTTTGTAAAAAATGCTCACCAGAAATTACTGGTCATTCATGGGTCACGATCACCGATAATCGTTTTGCGCATACCATGATGCTTAAAAATCTGGGTTAGAAAGATATTGGCCATGTGATCAGCTTTGATGGTCATTCTTACTAGAATGAAATGCGCTTGCTTACTGAATTCGTCTATAATAGTCCAGATTACATCATTTCCATTCAGGTTCCTTGCAAATCCAATATAAAATCCATGGCACACTTTCCGAGGGTACTTGAGGTACCGATAGGGGATGAAGTAAGCCAAGAGTTTTATGGTTTGGCATGGTACACATTCTCTAACATATGTATCTATGTCACCTCGTAGTGTTGGCCAATAAAAATATCTTTCTAAGGCTTGTGTGGTAGACATTACACCTCTATGACCCCATCACCTATGTTGTAAGGTGCAACAGAAAGAATGTTTCAACTTTGCTCAAGATGAGTGCTCCGAACTGTGCTCAAGGTTCCTTTTGTTCTTATGGAAGGGAGAGCCTTCCATTCTAATGAGAGAGTGAGTGAAATGAACACAAACAAAGTGAATGGACACTGAATGGAAGTGCATGAAACTGAGAGATAGAGAAGAGAATACGACACCAGAGACGTTGTAAAACCCTCCTCCGAAGGCCCCACTCTCTATGGCGAGAGCGGTCTACTTATGATTGCACAAATCTCTACAATGCTTGGACTTGCCGACGATGTCGACGACGATGAGACGGGCTGAAATCTGGAAACTCTGAAAGCTGCAAATCTTTATCTGCTGAATTCTGACTCTATGTCGGTGACGATGTTGATGGCGACGATGCAACGACAACGCGCTGAAAACGGAGATGCTGAAATCTGCGTTTTCCGGGCTGAAACTATAAACCTTGCGGGGTCTGACCGTGCGGCGAGGATCTGACCGTTTTCCGGGCTGAAACTATAAACCTTGCGGGGTCTGACCGTTTTCCGGGCTGAAACTATAAACCTTGCGGGGTCTGACCTTGCGGGGTCTGACCGTGCGGCGAGGATCTACTGCGAGAAGGTGAGATCTGTGAGGTTCAGGACTTGTTTTGCAGTGTCTAAGGGCTGAAAACTGAAAACGTTGGGATTTCTTGATGTTCCGTCGCGGTGAATCTGCAAAACGCTGGGGTATGATGCAGATCCAAAAACGCTAGGGCTGAAATGGTCTTCTGCTGTCGCCGGTTGTTCTGCAAATGCAAAACGCTGGGCTGATCTGTTGTGTTGTGATGATGCCGGGGCTGATCTGCTGTGCACAAAACACCAAGGCTGATCTGATGCAAAAACGCTAGGTCCTTGCAGATGCAAAAACGCTAGCCTTGCTGATGGGGGGTCTTGCTGAGAAGTTGCCTATTGAGCGGTGCTCCTGCTTCCTCTTCTGGCAGAAAGTGCTAGCTCTGGTTTGCTTATATACAAACTTAGCAAAATTGCCCTACCTACTTTCCAACAAAAGTCACTTAATAAATAAGTGAAAAATGTCAAAAAATAGAGAAAATAGATTTAATGCATTGGAAAATTCCCCTGATGGATTCTGATGGATTCTGATGGTCATGATGTGTAAAACCAGAGGATATGCATCTAATCTAAGTGTCTGGACATGCACGGTCTGCGAACAGACTCACAAAAGTGCCAGATCACTTCCTACTCTAGACTGACTTCACTGACGGAACCCTTGTCGTGTTGTAGCTTGTCCACGGACACATAGGGTTGGATGTGTCACGTGACATCCCCTCCTTTTCAAAGTGAGGTATTGGTACCGAACTGTATGGCGTCGAGGGAGATCGCCAATAGCCTTCGGAATCTTGGAAGGGACTCTTCGCCGGCCCACTCTAATATGTGGGTCGTGCGGTACTTGAACTTCATAAAGGTCTGCAACGCTTGCTTCTTTGGGCCGTGCCTTCCTTTCCATAAACAATTGCTCCAACTCCTCCATAGGAGTTAGTGCAATCCTTGGCATAGATGGGGAAGGAGGAGGGTCGGAAAAATCTCTTGGTGGAGACTTCGCCTCTCTCATGCTCATCACCTCCAAGCGAAGTATCCATTCCGCTTCGAGTGATGACCATTTAGTGAAGCTGTGGGTTCTTGTGGATTCTTGTGGTCTTGGGTTCTTAAGTTCACGAGGAACTTGGGTTCATGTGGGTCTTGGTTCTTGGGGTTCTTGAGGTTCTTGCAGGTCTTGAGGTTCTTGAGTTCTTGAGGGTCTTCTTTCGCTTGCAATCTGTGTTAGAGAAGGATCTTCTCTTCACCCGAGTTCTGCTCTTTTCCACGGATGCACCCCTTGGCGGCCTTGCGCTCACACCAAGGTTGCTTTTTCCCACCTCACGTCAATTGGCCGGCCGCTAAGTGCACGGTCCGCTCTCAATGAGTGAAAAGAGGCACAAGGGGAGGCTAAACAAGCCCTTCTTTCTTGGGTTTCCTGTCACTCTTCAAAAACACGATTAGGAATCGACACGCCCAAGAGGACTTGGGTTGCGAGCGACTGCAACAAGCAAAAAAGAAAAATTATGTGGTTCTTGTGGTTCTTTCCTTGAGTGATACAGAACATTGCCAAAGCTCTGATACCAATGTAAGGTGCAGCAGAAAGAATGTTTGAACTTTGCTCAAGATGAGTGCTCCGAACTGTACTCAAGGTTCCTTTTGTTCTTATGGAAGGGAGAGCCTTCCATTCTTAATGAGAGAGTGAAATGAACACAAACAAAGTGAATGGACACTGTGAATGGAAGTGCATGAGACTGAGAGATAGAGAAGAGAATACGACACCAGAGACGTTGTGAAACCCTCCTCCGAAGGCCCCACTCTCTATGGCGAGAGCGGTCTACGTATGATTGCACAAATCTAATCTCTATAATGCTTGGACTTGCCGATGATGTCAACGACAATGGCTGAAATCTGGAAACTCTAAGGGCTGAAAGTTGCACATCTTTATCTGCTCAATTCTGACTCTATGTTGGTGACGGTGTCGATGGCGACGATGCGACCACGACGCGCTGAAAACGCAGATGCTGAAATCTGCGTTTTCCGGGCTGAAACTATAAACCTTGCGGGATTTGACCGTGCGGTGAGGATCTGCTGCGCAGGAAGGTGAGATCTACAAGGTTCGGGACTTGTTCTTCAATGTCTAAGGGCTGAAAACTGAAAACGCTGGGGTTTCTTGATGTTCCGTCACGGTGAATCTGCAAAACGCTGGGGTATGATGCAGATCCAACAACGCTAGGGCTGAAATGATCTTCTATTGTCGCCGGTTGTTCTGCAAATGCAAAATGCTGGGCTGATTTGCCGTGTCGTGATGACGTCGGGGCTGATCTGCTGTGCACAAAATGCCAAGGCTGATCTAATGCAAAAACGCTAGCCTTGCTGATTTGGGGGGGGGGGGGGGGGGGGGGGGGGGGGGGGGGGGGGGGGTCTTGCTGAGAAGTTGACTGTTGAGCGGTGCTCCAGCTGCCTCTTCTGCCAAAAAGTGCTAGCTCTGGTTTGCTTATATAAAAACATAGCAAAATTGTCCTACCTACTTTCCAACAAAATTCACTTAATAAATAAGTGAAAAATGTCAAAAAAATAGGGAAAATAGGTTTAATGCACTGGAAAATTCCCCTTATGGATTCTGATAAATTCTGATGGTCATGATGTGTGCAACCAGAGGATATGTATCTAATGTAAGTGTCTGGACATGCACGGTATACGAACAGACTCACAAAAGTGCCAGATCACTTCCTATTCTAGACTGACTTGATTGACGGAACCCTTGTCATGTTGTAGCTTGTCCATGGACACACAGGGTTGGATGTGTCACGTGACATTTGTTCTAAGTGGACGTGCCACACAAAGAGCCTAATAAAAATAAAGATACCCATCTTTAAAAGATTAGAGAAATATTTCACTACCGGTTTGTAGCTGTTGCCAAATTTCACCGAAATCGGAGTCGACGGGATACATCTCGAGTAGAGATTCCAACCCTTGATGATGTATGCTTGTTATAGCATTTACTTGGGGCCGATCGGAGAGAGCATCTGTCACCAGCGTGTGACTACTATCTATCCTTTTTGTTGATTTCTTTCTTATTATTTATTTACTTTCACTTTTTGGAAACACCCCTCGGGAAATCTAATTGCCCTGCATTGCATAGCTAGTGTGGAACTGTTTAGAGGAGTCTAGGCCTGAGGGCAAGAGAGCACTAAGGTTGGACAAGGACTATGGTTAGCCAAAGTGGAATCCTTTGCTACAGAGGCTACATTTCAGTTTTGGGTGTGGCTGCAATGTACAAAGGGGGTCAGATGACCTAGAAAGATACAATGGCAGCATCTCCTAAAATTTACGGAACTGCTATTTTGGGACCTGAAAATGTGTTCGCGTCATTACCTCCGGAATGACAAGGGGAACATTTTATTACTCTGCAGTGAAGTCAACCGGGCAACCAGTCGGGAGATTTTTAGGCGGCAACCCCGAAACGGGAAATAACTTGTAAATGCGCCAAGTGGCACATTTCTGTGCACTTTCCTCATGCAACAAGAAGTGGCGCTGAATTTATAGCTGGGAGGCTCACTTTGCAAGTTCCTGTCATAGGTTAAGAGCTATGGAGTGCTTCCTTTCCCTCTTATGTACAGTGCGGTGCCAGGAGTGATGCCATGCACGCTACGCACTGGGGGTATGTTATGCCCCTCTAGTGGGCTTTTCAATTGACCAATGTACAGTTGTGTGGATTCATGCGCGATTGCCGAGGCAAGAGCCTCTTGCACAGGTACTGGATTAGCTAGCGGCTAATCCCCCGCAGGTACAGGTGATTCGGAGAGGTTTCGCGTCCGAAATCTCGTTCGATTCAAAGGGCAAGTAGCCCTATAGGTGCGGGAGCTCGAGGACTTGCTACGGATGCGACCGGCACACGAAACGGAGCCCGAAACAGTAAATTACAGCCTGCTCTGTATTTTTGCAGGTTTAGGGTTTTGGCCCTAAACGGACCCTAATACCCACAAGAGGTCCGGGGACACGAGGGGACCGCTATACAGGTGATCTGGCGCATTTTCGGGGCTGAAAACAGAGAATTCAGCGTGCTGTAGATTCTCGCCAGGTTTTGCAAAGTGCTTGTATGCGTCGGGAAAGTCATTCAATGCGTGGGAATACTGACTGTGACGGGTCCTAGTACAGTTATGCTGCCGGAATCGGGCCGGAACAGTTGAAATTCATCCAAGCTGGTGCAGGGCAGCTTGTAGGGAACCACAGCGTTTATTCCCTCTTTTAAACAATAAAGAAATACCGAAAGGGGCGCCTAAGTTAGGGGCCAATCTGGTGTCGGTCTTCTCATACAGGTGCATTCTAGCAGCTTGTATCCCTTTCCCCTTTGTTGTGTCTTGAAAGTACAAGTAAAGTGGGCGACAAATTAAATGGGTGAAAGCAAAGAAGGTTTAAGTCTAAAGTCTACCGCCCTTTTCAAAAGTACAGGCCGGTTTCATGGTTCCATCGCCGGGATTAAATTACTTTTTCCCATAAAAGTGAGCTCTTGGTCAGTTTGGGCCTGGAGACACAGGGGATCATAGACCAGACACAGGAAATTGCAATTATGGCTAACAAACCATATGATGTGACTAAAGAGGTTTCCTCTTCACAAGGTCAACAGACACATGAAGTGGGTGAGTCTTCCAGACCACGACAGACGGATGATGATATATTCAGGACCCAGTTGGCTACTGTTGTGGCTATGTTCACACAAGTAATGCAGAACCCGAGGTTTTTAGCCTTTCTGCAACCTCCCCTTCCGTCTCAGCAAGTTGGGTCACTGGATCATATTCAAAAGCCTGTTAAGGCTCGAACGCAGGTGATTCATACTACAGAGTCAATGGAAACACCTGTACACTTGACGGAGAACATGCAGTCTCCACAACCTATGCCTAAGGTGCAAGAACAGGTGGCTGAGATGCCAGTCTTTCAAGCTGTACCAGTTCAGCCAGCCACTTTCTTGACAGGGAATGCGGGACAATGGTGGACAACTTTATTGCTTCAAGGGCAAGTCCATCAACATGGATTTACTTCAAGCAGATTTTTGCAACAGCATGGTTATCTAATGACTTTGAAGCAGATGTCATGACAGAATGGCAGAATGGCGCCAGCTTAATGCTGCCACTTGCAAGAATCTGGATGACTACAATCCGAAGTTTTTGAAAGCTCTACTTCCAATAACTTCCTATAGGTTTGTGCCATTGACAAAACAGATTGAAAAATACTGTTGTGGCCTACCCAAAGGATTGAGAAAGTACTGTACGAAGACCAAAGTCACTACTTTGACGCAGCTCATCGAGGTAGCAAACACTGGCAATGGTTTGCTCAAGGGAGAAGATTGTGAATTCAATACTGTCGTCAAGGAAGGATCAGCCAAGAAACATTCAGCGAAGAAGCACGTTCCCAATGAGGTTCCTAAAGGGACTCAGGAGCCAGCCAACGCAGGGAAAGGCAAAGCTACCGCTGAATCAAGAAAGGGACCAGCAAAGAAATGGAAAAGACGTTTTCCTCGCAAGTCGGAAGAGCAAAAGAAGGTCCTGAGGTCAGAGAACAAATGCTTCATCTGTGAGCAACCTGGCCACATTGCTTACAATTGTCCTACAAAGAAAAGGCCAGCTGATTCTGGAGACAAGGAGGACAGGAAAGGAAAGAAGCTCATGGCTGGTCGAGTGCCAAATATGGTGGGCGACAAGCCAACTTCAGATGCAAGTGAGCTTTGCAGAGCATGGGCAAAGGTCAGGGATCAAACAGTCCTTATCTTCTTTGATCAAGGTGCCAAAGCCAACTTCATTTCCCCAGAATTGGCTTCCAAGTTGGGAATCAGACCTGAAGAGATGGGGTATACAGCAGAGGCAGGTTTGGCATGTCCTCGCCATACAGAGGCTGTGACACCCATCATCGAAGGTTGCGCCTACATATCCAGTCCTATGTAGATGATGAAGAATTTTACATCATGCCACTGGACGGATGTGATGTGTTGTTAGGTATTCCTTGGTTATTTCGTGTACAAGGAATCATGGAAGCCTACAACAAAAAGATCACTGTACAGAGCAGGGGAAAGACTCACATTCTGGATGTAAAGCTTAAAGGGGAGTCTATTCCCACTGTATCAGCTTCTGCTATTACTTCTGTAATGAAAAAGGATCTTTCTGCGTACTTGGTTTTTGCACGTGAAGTGTCAGATTGTGATGAATCAAATTCATTTGTGCTAGATAAAGAAAGGTCAATGTTTTTACAACAGTTGTCACAAAAATACGGAAGCGTAAACTGACGTTTAATTGCACTTCAAATACTCAAGAGAATTAGAGGGAGAGAGAAAACTTGACACTCCATTGAGGACCAGAAGATGGGCTGGTCCCCCCCCATAAAGAGAATATCTTTATTACTAAGAGAGAATCTTTACAAGCACAGGAACGGGGCATACGCCCGTCCTCTATTCTTTCTTCTGTTTTGTTCTGACTACTGACTGAGAAAGTGTTTCCACTTTCTTACTGCTTAGGGGATTTCCCCTCTTCTGTGAGACTGGTTGGAAGCTCTCGAAAAGAGAGAGTATCTTCCGAAACAACTCATCGGAAGCTCTCACAGAGGAGAGTCCATCTTCCGTTATGTGTTGCCTTCATGCTCATTCATTCATGCATCGAACACAAAAGAGAAAAGGGCAAAATGCACACGCACATGCTTGCTGTAATTTTCTGCACATAACCTGAAATTCTTACCTGTGCACACCCCTACGCCGAAACAGAGGTCTTCTTCGCGATGGAATCGCGCCAAACTTGATGTAGACTTAGGATGAGGAGAGAGAAGAGAATTTCTATGGCTGATCTGCTAAAAACAGCCCTAATCGAGGTGATTAGGGGCTGAAAACAGAGAATTACAGCAGCCGCACTCTGCTAAGAGAGCGTCTACGGCAACTTCTCGCGATGAAACTTCACCAGAAGGTGTCTATGACTGTGAGATCCCTTGTTCTTGACAATGGGAGCACAAGGCTACCACATATGTCGTAAGGGGCTGCTCTCAAGCTTCAATGGAGGGCTCCACCGCGTAGAGCACGCTCACATTAGGGGGGGTAGGTGCACTGCCAGCCCTGAAAATGGGGGAGAGGGGCTCCTAAATAGCCATCAGGGAGAGGGGGCGCTAGGAAGAGAGAGAGGGTGAGAGTGAGAGTGAGAGAGAGTTAGTTTGCATTGGTAAGTGTGCCACTTGGCACACTTACATTAAAAACTTAAAAACCATTAACTTTTGACTTTAAAAACTTCTAGCTCATTAATTAAAAATGTGCAACTAACTAGCAAATGCTACCAATGATTCTTTTATGAGAACACCAAAGGTTTGCCGACGCAATGCCGCACTGGCACTGCACGCCTTTACCTGTTCACACTTGTCCGGCCGCCTGCCCGGGCACGGACCGTTAAATTTAATTTAACGAAACTTACCCTAAGGCTTTATTAGCTTTATTAGCCTTAGGGTCACTCTTCTAAGGACCCCATCTCATTCATGTGCTTGTACTGACGCGCGTATTTTTCTTGAGCCTAAAATCTGAGGCTACTGCTTACCCCTTTCTGAAGACCCGATTTCCCAATCGCTAGGGCTTCAGGGTAATTTCTGCTAAGGTCCCTCTGAGGTGTTGTGGCCCGCATTTAGGCTCACCTGAGGCCTTAGAACTGCTAGGTCTATTCTGGTGTACACACAACTAATTAGATGATTCTGTTCTCGTAAATAAATTAATTATTTACAAAGTCTGACTTAGTTACATCCCTCTTGGTTCTAAACAGTTGACCTCAACTGTAGAGCGTCAACATAACTGTGCAAGATGTCAGGGTAGTCCTTAAGATCGGACTCAGTCATCCACTTTGCATCTAAAGGAGTGTAATTCTTGAACTTGACTAAATACTTTCGATGTAGACTCCCCGACTTGAGTTGTCTCTCTGAGTGGTGTATTATCTGTTCAGGTTGAAGGATTTCCTCAGTCTCTTCGACTTCTGGAGGATCTTCTTGTACGGGCGCCACTGGAGGAGGTCCAACATATGGTCGGAGGAGACTGACATGAAAAGCATTGTGGATGCGCCAGTTAGAAGGCAAATCCAATCTGAAAGTCACATCATTGACTTTATCTGTAATTTTGAAAGGGTCGTAAAATCTATGGGAAAGTTTGACAACTTTCCCTTTGCCGACCCGCTTTTTCAATCTAGCTTTCTCAAACCGAAGCAGGACATATTGTCCTTTTTCAAGATTCAGATTTCTTCTGTGCTTGTCTGCTTTTCTCTTCTCTTGCTCTTGAGTACGAAGAATCGCTTGCTTTACTTGTTGATGGGCAATATCAATATTACGCACAAATTCATTTGCGGCGAAGATGTTTTCTTTGGTCACCATAATAGGAAGTAAGAGTGGCTTCCCATAAATAATTTCGAAAGGGGCTTTACCAGTTGAGGAATGTATGGTATTATTATACGCAAACTCAACTATTGGTAAGTACTGTTCCCATTCGGATTGTTGTTCCGAAACATAGCACTTGAGGAGATCTAAAACAGTGGCATTAGCGATTTCGCTTTGACCATCTGTTTGAGGATGATAAGCTGATGAAAAATCAAGCTTAGTTCCCAAGTTTTCGAACAATGCCTGCCAAAATAGACTAGTCATGCGGGGATCTCTGTCGCTCACAATAGTCTTTGGCAATCCATGGTGTTTAAAAATCTGAGCTAGAAATATTCTAGCCATGTAATCAGCTTTGATCGTCTTCTTTACTGGAAGAAAATGGGCTTGCTTACTGAATCTGTCTACTATAGTCCAGATTGCATCATTTCCATTCTTGGATCCAGGAAGATCCGTAATAAAATCCATGGCAATACTTTCCCATGGCGTGTTAGGCACAGGGAGCGGCTGAAGCTTGCCATAAACTTTATGTCTGTCATATTTTACCTTTTGGCAGACTAAACACTCACGTACATATTTTCAATGTCCGCACGGAGTGTTGGCCAAAAGAAATACCTTTCGAGGGCACTAGTGGTGGAAACAATTCCCCGATGCCCGGCATAAGGAGAATTATGTGCTTCATCCATCACCTTTTGTCGTAAGGACTGAGCTATGCATATTGCTTGTTGACGATAGAGTGTATTATCCCTGATAGAATAAGGTGGCTTTGAGTGACCAGCTTGAAGATCTGCCCAAATTGTGGCGAAGTCTGGATCTTAAGGATACATCTCGCTGAGAGATTCTAGTTCCTCATGATAAATTGTTGTTAGTGCATTGATCTTTGGACGCCTCGAGAGAGCATCTGCAACTACATTCTTTGTTCCAGAAGTGTGTAAAATCTGAAAATGAAACATTGAAAGAAAGTTGGCCCATTTCATCTGCTTTTCTAATAACTTTCTCTGTGTGAGAAAGTAGCGAAGACTTTGATGATCTATCTTGATAATAAAATCAGCTCCTAATAGATAGTGTTTCCAAATGGAAAGAGCATGAATTACTGCCATTAGCTCTTTTTCGTATATGGAGGCATGCAACTCTGCATCTTTAAGGCGCCGACTTTCATAGGCTATCGCGTGACCCTCTTGGTTCAAAACTGCCTCTACACAATCTCCAGATGCATCGCAGTATACCTCGAAAGGTTTGCGAAGATCAGGGACGGTGAGAACAGGTCCGTGACTGAGTAGATACTTAAGCTTTTCGAAAGCTTGTTTTTGTCCAGACCCCCAATGGAATGGAATCCGCTTCTTTGTCAGGTCATGGAGGGGACCTGCTATCGCGGCAAAAGCTCGAATGAAACGCCGATAATAAGAACAGAGGCCAAGGAAACTTCGTACATCATGTACTGTAGTTGGCGTAGGCCATTCTACAACTGCTTGAATCTTATCAGGGTCCATTCTCACCTGGTTGTGAGATACTATATGGCCCAAATAGTGGATTTCTTTTAGAAAGAACTCACTCTTCTTAGAATTCACAAATAATTTGTGTTTGCGTAATTCTTCAAACACTAAGGCGAGATGCTTATAGTGTTCGTCTTCCGTCTCTGAGAAGATTAAGACGTCATCAAAGAAAACGCCTGTAAAGCTTCTGTATGAGTGGAAGATTCTATCCATCATTCTGTTGAATGTAGCTGGTGCATTAGTGAGCCCAAAAGGCATCACTAGAAATTCATACAACCCGAAGGTTGTTCTAAATGAAGTCTTATGCACATCCTGAGGAGCTATGCGGATTTGATGATAACCGCTCTTCAAGTCTATACGACTAAAGACACTGGCTCCTTGTAACTTATCAAGAATGTCGTCAATCCGAGGGATTGGAAATCGATTCTTGATTGTGATCTTGTTTAGAGATCTATAGTCTATGCACATGCGGAATGTGCCATCCTTTTTCTGTACTAGCAAGACAGGTGAACAATATGGAGAAGTACTAGGCCTTATTAAGCCCTTCTCCAAAAGTTCGTTAACCTGCTTGAGAATTTCCTCTTGCTGCATTAGACTAACTCCATAAGGGGGCTGATTTGGAGGAGAACTTCCTGGGATCAAATCAATTGTATGATCCTCAGGTCGCGAAGGTGGGAGTTCATTTGGAAGTTCATCTGCAAAACAATCTTTCTATTAACTTAAGTCTTTTTTGCTCTAAAGAGGAAGAAAGTTGTGAAACAGACACATCTCTCTCTCTTGCAAAAATCAAGTACGCTGAAACACACTTTTTCATTTCTTTCTTGATGGCAATGTGATTGGCGATAGGAATACGCCAATCACCTGCATCTGCAAGTACAAGATACTCCTTTCCTTTATGAGCAAAAGATAAGGTTTTCTGAACTTAGTCAGGAATGGGATGCATCTTGTAGTGCCAAGGCATTCCCAAGATAACATTGCATCCTTCAAGTGAAGCTAGTAAGAAAGACTCTTGATCCTTGTAGTCGTCGACCTTTAGATTCAACTTCCCTATGATTGGAGTAGAGTTTGAGTTCTGCCCTTTGAAAGCAGATTGCGCTTGAATAGAGACTCCAAAACGATTGGGCTGCAAGTTCAGGTCGTCAGCTAGCTTGGTAGAGATTAAGTTGTCTGTACTACCAGGGTCAAACAAAATAAGAGCCCGCTGGTTGTTGATACTACCCCATGCTTTGAGAAGAGCTCTTTCTTTTCCATCCTTGGTTGTATTTCCCTGTACATCTGGGACTGCATTGGAAGAGGGTGGTTGTGGAGGTTTGGTTGGACAGTCACCCTTCATATGACCAACTTGTCCGCACTTGAAGCATCTTCCTTCACTAATGTAGGTTCGCAACTCAGCAGGAGAGAGATATCTCCCTTTCTTGGGCTGATTTGGCTTTGATTCTACTTCGGAGGCGGTTCTTTTCTTCTTTTGAGAAGAAGTAGAAGAGGTAGGCTGCTCATGGAGAGCCTTCTGCCTGGCATGGTAAGTGCTTTGCTCCATCTTCCTGGGAGTACGCTTGTCATGTATTCCATCAGCTATGCGGGCTGATTCCATAAGTATCTGCAAGTTACCTCGAGGGTAAAGCTTCATAGCCTTTTGCAAGGCTTCATGCAAACCTGCTTCAAACTTGCGCATCTTCTCCGAATCGTCAATCTTCTTGAAAGGAGTGACTTTCAAGAGAACGTCCCAAAACCTATCCACATAGCGTGGAACAGTTTCGTTCTCTGACTGTGAAAGTCGATCCCATTCTTTCTTTACCTCTTCCTCATAGTCTGGAGGAAGGAACTGTGCGTAGAACTCCTTCTTGAAGGCAGTCCAATCTTGGGGTTTGCGATCTTCCAGGATAAGGGTTAACCACCAATTGCTCGCGGTGCCTTTCAGGTACAAACTGACATGGCGAAGCTTGGATCTTTCCTTGAAATTCCCTTCTGCAAATGCAACTTCAAATTGACGGATGAAAGTCAAAGCTTTGTCATTATCACGCCGTCCATTGTAGGTGTCGAATTTCACATCTTTATCTCCCGACTTGAATGTTTTCTGCCTATGGTGTTTCTTCTTATGGTGCTCCTTCTTTCTATGCTTAGACTCCTTGTGGACAGGAGTCCTTTCCCTTGAATGCACTTCTTGCTGCGACGGATAGTCGAGAAACATGTCTTCCGGAGCAACTATGTCATCCAGATCCTTCATGAAAGAGAACTGAGGGGAATCAGGGGGATCCTGCTCTTGAACTTTTGGATTAAACCGCACATGACGTTCTGGAGGTTTCTTCTGCCTCTCGTGCATGCGGGAGGTTCCAATCAAAGGATCTTTCCTTGGTTGTGGCGCCTTTGGGTTCTGCGGGATTTCTCCCGACCCCATTGGCATTTTCTCCTTCCCTTTTTCAAGACTATGGAGAATCTTTTGGACTTCTGGATGGGAGAGAGCTTTCTGCAACTCTTCCACCTGCTATTGAAGGAGAGAGAACTCTATCTCGCGTCCTCCCATTTCTGCAGTCTGCCAAGAGTCGTCAATCCCTTCAGGAAGAGAGAGAGGACCTTGCTCTGATACCACTATCACAAAAATACGGAAGCGTAAACTGACGTTTAATTGCACTTCAAATACTCAAGAGAATTAGACGGAGAGAGAAAACTTGACACTCCATTGGGGACCAGAAGATGGACAGGTCCCCCCCCATAAAGAGAATATCTTTATTACTAAGGGAGAATCTTTACAAGCACGGGAACGGGGCATACGCCCGTCCTCTATTCTTTCTTCTGTTTTGTTCTGACTACTGACTGAGAAAGTGTTTCCACTTTCTTACTGCTTAGGGGATTTCCCCTCTTCTGCGAGACTGGTTGGAAGCTCTCGAAAAGAGAGTCTATCTTCCGAAACAGCTCATCGGAAGCTCTCACAGAGGAGAGTCCATCTTCCGTTATGTGTTGCCTTCATGCTCATTCATTCATGCATCGAACACAAAAGAGAAAAGGGCAAAATGCACACGCACATGCTTGCTGTAATTTTCTGCACATAACCTGAAATTCTTACCTGTGCACACCCCTACACCGAAACAGAGGTCTTCTTCGCGATGGAATCGCGCCAAACTTGATGTAGACTTAGGATAAGGAGAGAGAAGAGAATTTCTATGGCTGATCTGCTGAAAACAGCCCTAATCGAGGTGATTAGGGGCTGAAAACAAAGAATTACAGCAGCCGCACTCTGCTAAGAGAGCGTCTACGGCAACAAGGTGTCTGACTGTGAGATCCCTTGTTCTTGACAATGGGAGCACAAGGCTACCACATATGTCGCAAGGGGCTGCTCTCAAGCTTCAATGGAGGGCTCCACCGCATAGAGCACGCTCACATTAGGGGGGTAGGTGCACTACCAGCCCTGAAAATGGGGGAGGGGGGCTCCTAAATAGCCATCAGGGAGAGGGGGCGCTAGGAAGAGAGAGGGTGAGAGTGAGAGTGAGAGAGAGTTACTTGGCACACTTACTTTAAAAACTTAAAAACCATTCAACTTTTGACTTTAAAAACTTCTAGCTCATTAATTAAACATGCGCAACTAACTAACAAATGCTACCAATGATTCTTTTATGAGAACACCAAAGGTCTGCCGGCGCAATGCCGCACTGGCACTGCACCGCCTTTACCTGTTCACACTTGTCCGGCCGCCTGCTCGGGCACGGACCGTTAAATTTAATTTAACGAAACTTACCCTAAGGCTTTATTAGCTTTATTAGCCTTAGGGTCACTCTTCTAAGGACCCCATCTCATTCATGTGCTTGTACTGACGCGCGTATTTTTCCTGAGCCTAAAATCTGAGGCTACTGCTTACCCCTTTCTGAAGACCCGATTTTCCAATCACTAGGGCTTCAGGGTAATTTTTGCTAAGGTCCCTCTGAGGTGTTGTGGCCCGCATTTAGGCTCACCTGAGGCCTTAGAACTGCTAGGTCTATTCTGGTGTACACACAACTAATTAGATGATTCTGTTCTCGTAAATAAATTAATTATTTACAAAGTCTGACTTAGTTACAACAGTATAGTGACTGTTTTTCCGATTCATTACCGTCTCAATTACCGCCAGAGAGACCCGAGGACCATGTGATAGATTTGGTGCCAAGCAATAGCCCACCAAATAAGCCTCCGTACAGGGTTAGTGCAGCTCAGCAGAAAGAGATAATGGGCCAAGTACAGGAGCTGTTAGAAAAGGGGCTGATTCAGCCTAGTTCATCCCCATTCTGTTCTCCAGTGTTGTTGGTGCAGAAAAAGGATGGCTCATGGCGTATGTGCATCGATTACCGTGCACTGAACAAGAATACCATCAAGAATAGGTTCCCTATACCTAGAATTGATGATATTCTGGACAAATTAGAAGGAGCAGCTATGTTTAGCAAGATAGATCTCAAGAGTGGGTCCCATCAAATCCGCATTAGATCAGAGGATGTGCACAAGACTGCTTTTAGAACGACGTTTGGCCTTTACGAAATTTTAGTAATGCCCTTTGGTCTCACAAATGCTCCTGCTACATTCAATAGGATGATGGAGAGAATTTTCCGTCCACACCAGCAGTTTGTTGGTACATTCTTTGATGACATGATAGTCTACTGAAAGAATGAAGAGGAGCATAGGCATCACTTGGCCATTGTGTTCAAAGAGCTACGCAGTCATAGGGTGCTCATCAATGCAAAGAAAAGTGAATTTTTTCTGGAAGAGATTCACTTTCTGGGACACATTGTCTCAAAGGATGGTGTCAGAATGGATCCTACAAAAGTTGAAGCGATCAAGTCATGGCCAGATTTGAAGACGGTGCACGATGTCCGAAGTTTCTTGGGACTATGCTCCTATTACAGAAGGTTTATCCGAAATTTCGTTGAGATTGCTTCACCTTTACATACTCTTCAAAAGAAGGCAGTCACCTTTAGATGGACACAGAAAGAGATTTCAGCTTTTAATCTCTTAAAGGAAAAGATGACTTCAGATCCAGTCATTGTGTTGCCAGATCTTAGGAAGTCATTTGTGGTCCGGTGCGACGCCTGCGGTAGTAGCATTGGTGCAGTGCTAATGCAAGATGACAGGGTAGTAGCCTATGAGAGTAGAATCTTGCAAGGGCCAGAAAAGACAATGCAAGTCTATGAAAAAGAACTGCAGGCCGTGATTCATGCGCTCTTAAGTTGGAAACACTACCTGCTAGGTGCAGACTTTGTTGTCCAAACACACCATCAGACCTTGCGATACTTCTTGACACAGGCAAAGTTATCTGAGAAGCATATGCGATGGGCAAATATCTTGTCCATGTTCCACTTTCAGATTGTACATGTGGAAGGCAAGAAGAACGTTGCCTTGTCAAGGAAGCCACAAATTTCAGCTGTGTCAATTCCTTATATACCTTCATAAGTTCAGAATAGTCTGAACTCACGAATAATAAGAGGGAATAAAGCACTCATAAAACTATAAAAGCAAGGGGACACACGAAAAGAAAAGAAAGACAAAAACAAACAAACAAACTAACTAAATCACTTAGTTTGCTACGAAACAAAACTAGATAAAACAAAACATTATTAACTTAAAAATGTTTTTAGAAAAGGCATGTGTAAAATAAGTTGACGCAACTTACTTGGCTTAAAACAAGTACTCAACTTTAAGCACAAAAAAAGGATAAGACATCTTAAAAACTTAATCCTAGAAATCAAACTTCACACAACTTATAACGGAACACATTCTTAAGTCCTCAGGTAAGCTAAATATGAAATCGAAAAATGAATACTACTACAAACCTACGAAGAGCAAAGAACCAAACTTGACAATATGTGATCTCAACTTCACTGCTTGTCCAAACAGGAAGAATAAGATTATCACCTTTATCATGCATAGCTTGGACAATAGCTATGACATCCCTACTCACGTCGTCAGTGCCCAAGAGTAGGTGCAGGTTTATATAGAGGCCATTCATGCTTTGAACGTACTCTACAAAACCAACGAGCTGAGTTTCTATCACCCTCCGGAGGTGATGGGCATACTCAGCCATGATAAAGGCTAGCAATTGTCAAGCTATAGTGAAACTACTAGAAGCGCTAAAGATCAAAACAACAAAATAAGGTGTTATTAAGTCAAACAATAAGTGGGCTTTTTAGCTCCCCACTTCTATTGAATTTACTACGGATTATCTTGAACATTCCAAAGGAAGAAACACTAAAAATAAACTTACTACGATGCAAAAATGAACGAACTTTTTTCATGATTCTTTTGAATGAGTATCCTTTTTCAACTAGTAAAGAAATAAGATGGCAAGATTGAACAACAAAAGTAGATTTACTAGAACAAAGACGAGAAAATCTAAATAGTTGAGAGCAAATGACACAGTACTTAGCTAAAAGAGAAATGTTCGAAGAAATGTGAGGCATGCGGATGATTTTTAGATTTGCATATTCTGGTTCAAGGCGCTTATGATAGATATCTACTTCTAATCCCAAGGGAGTCTGAAAAACTTAAGGTCTAAAAAGGCACAACAATCACTATTTGTGGTACAGTTAAGTTCACAAAACTCCTTGGGATAAATTCCTCCGCCTACAGAACTCGAATTCAAGTACATAAAATCTTGAAAAGAAGGAACGTCAGGGACAAAAAGATCATCTACAAAGCATCTTACATTACATAACTTATGCAAAAATATTGGGCAAGTGTTAGCAAGGACAAGACGCTCCATAAAATCAAACTCATAAGTAAAAAGATAGAAATTAGCAAGAAAAACAGCACAATTGGTGCCCATAGGGATACCAATTGTGTCAATTCCTTATCATCATGAACTTGATGATATGAGGGAACGGTATGCAAATGATGAAGATTTTGCAAGGGTCTTCGAGCAGCTAATGGATGGACAACGTCATGAACACTATCTTCTCAAAGATGGGTTCATGAAGATGCATGGCAGATTGTGTGTCACAAAACCATTGCGACGCAAAGTTATGGAAGAGAGTCATGTCCCACCGTATGCAGGGCATCGTGGAATCGATGCTACAGTTAAAGCGGTTGAGACATTCTTCTACTGGCCTACATTGAGAAGAGATGTGGATGCCTTTGTGCGAGAATGCCTAATTTGCCAAAAGGTCAAATTTGACAGGCAAAAGGCACCAGGGTTATTACAACCACTACCTATTCCAGATAAACCATGGGAAAGTATTGCTATGGATTTTATCTTTGATCTTCCTAGAACGCAAACAGGAAACGATGGTATTTGGACCATCATTTGCAGATTCAACAAGTAGGCTCATTTTATTCCTGTCAAGAAGAAGATAAAGCCAGATCAGATGGCACGCTTGTTTATGAGCAATATTTTCAAGTATCATGGCATGCCACAGTCGATTGTTAGCGACCGTGATCCACGCATGACAAGTTTGTTCTGGAGAGGCTTGTTTGAGAATATGGGCACAACGCTCAAATTCTCTTCGTCATTTCATCCTCAAACAGATGGGCAGTCAGAAGAGGCAAATTCTATTGTCCTAGATCTGCTGAAGTGCTATGTGTTAGAGCATGAAGGAAAGTGGGAGCAGTATTTGCCATTGGTGGAGTATGCATACAATAATACAATGCATTCATCAACTAGCAAGGCACCTTTTGAGATAGTTGAAGGTGGCAAGAAAGTTCCTCCCATACTGCATACAAAGGACAAGATATTTGAAGCAGATAAGTATGTTCAGGACATGGATGAAATGTACAAGAAGGTCAAAGTGGCCTTAGAAAAGACTCAGGCAAAGCAAAAGAAAGCAGCTGATCGTCACCGTCGTGAAGTGGTATTTTCACTTGGTGATTGGGTGCTTCTACGCTTTGAAAAGGCAAGGTTAAAGAAGATGAAGGGCAAGGAAAGACTGTTTCCAAAGCTCAGCATGCGTTACTATGGGGCTTTTCAAGTATGCGACATAATCAGTGATGTTGCATATAGGCTGAAATTGCCTGACAGTTGGAAGATTCACAATGCGTTTCATGTGAGTCTTCTCAGACCCTATGTGGGTGATGTGCCAGAAGATATGCCAGTTGAAGATCAGCCGGTAGTCGAGGAACTTGACGAGATCTTGGTCCCGGAACAGATTTTGGCATATAAAGAAAGAAAAGTGAAAGGCAAGGTTGCTAGGCGTTACTTGGTAAAGTTTAGAAACTATCCACCAATGGATGGTAAGTGGATGGAAGAAGGTGAACTTGCAGAGTCACCAACTGTGTTATCACTTTACCTTGAAGCCTTCGATTTGCAACCTACCTTGACCCCTTGAGTTTCAAAGCTACATGGATTGTCAGTGTGACAATGGCTTCTGAAAGAAATGATGTACATGGTATTTAAAGTGAGCTCAAATGAAATACCTGTTACATGAATCTTAGAGCTGTACAGATTGTCAGTTTGGCAATTGCTCTTATGGAATGTCCAAAACTTTGGTAAGTGCTATAGAAGTGAGTATTTCTTGTCAATTTGTCAAGGATACAGTAATTACTTCTATTAAAGCGTACATGTGTAACTGCATTTTTAAACTGTCGGTTTGGGTATGCTCGAAAGTGTTACTGGGCCCAACGTGTACTATAAAACAGTGGCAAATGTGTGGCTACCATTTTGTCATTGGAAAGTTAGTGACTCAAAGCAATGACAGAGTGCGAAGCTACCACTATGTCATTGGGACAGGGTTCACACGCAGGCAATACATGTGTCGACGAGGTGTTGAATACACCAGGGTTGACAATGAGCATGTATGTGTCATACATGTGTCGACAGGTGTTGAATACATCAGTGTTGAGTGTGAGCATGTACGACATAGATGCAAACGAGGACATTTGAGATTTCAAATGGGGGGTATGTCACCGACGTGTGACTACTATCTATCCTTTTTGTTGATTTCTTTCTTATTATTTATTTACTTTCACTTTTTGGAAACACCCCTCGGGAAATCTAATTGCCCTGCATTGCATAGCTAGTGTGGAACTGTTCAGAGGAGTCCAGGCCTGAGGGCAAGAGAGAACTAAGGTTGGACAAGGACTATGGTTAGCCAAAGTGGGATCATTGACTAGCCAAAGTGGAATCCTTTGCTACAGAGGCTACATTTCAGTTTTGGGTGTGGCTGCAGTGTACAAAGGGGGTCAGATGACCTAGAAAGATACAATGGATCTCCTAAAATTTAGGGAACTGCTATTTTGGGACCTGAAAATGTGTTCGCGTCATTACCTCCGGAATGACAAGGGGAACATTTTATTACTCTGCAGTGAAGTCAACCGAGCAACCAGTCGGGAGATTTTTAGGCGGCAACCCCGAAACGGGAAATAACTTGTAAATGCGCCAAGTGGCACATTTCTGTGCACTTTCCTCATGCAACAAGAAGTGGCGCTGAATTTATAGCTGGGAGGCTCATTTTGCAAGTTCCTGTCACAAGTTAAGAGCTATGGAGTGCTTCCTTTCCCTCTTATGTACAGTGCGGTGCCAGGAGTGATGCCCTGCACGCTACGCACTGCCCTCTCTCTCCCCTATGGCAGTATGTTATGCCCCTCTAATGGGCTTTTCAATTGACCAATGTACAATTGTGTGGGTTCATGCGCGATTGCCGAGGCAAGAGCCTCTTGCACAGGTACTGGATTAGCTAGCGGCTAATCCCCCGCAAGTACAGGTGATTCGGAGAGGTTTCACGTCCGAAATCTCGTCCGATTCAAAGGGCAAGTAGCCCTATAGGTGCGGGAGCTCGAGGACTTGCTACGGATGCGACCGGCACGCGAAACAGAGCCCGAATCAGTAAATTACAGCCTGCTGTGTATTTTTGCAGGTTTAGGGTTTTGGCCCTAAACGGACCCTAATACCCCCAGGAGGTTCGGGGACACGAGGAGACCGCAGTACAGGTGATCTGGCGCATTTTCGGGGCTGAAAACAGAGAATTCAGTGTGCTGCAGATTCTCGCCAGGTTTTGCAAAGTGCCCGTATGTGTCGGGAAAGTCATTCAATGCGTGGGAATACTGACTGTGACGGGTCCTAGTACAGTTATGCTGCCGAATCGGGCCGGAACAGTTGAAATTCAGCCAAGCTGGTGCGGGGCAGCTTGCAGGGAACCACAACATTTATTCCCTCTTTTAAACAATAAAGAAATACCGAAAGGGGCGCCTAAGTTGGGCCAATCTGGTGTCGGTCTTCTCATACAGGTGCATTCTAGCAGCCCGTATCCCTTTCCCCTTTGTTGTCTTGAAAGTACAGGTAAAGTGGGCGACAAATTAAATGGGTGAAAGCAAATAAGGTTTAAGTCTAAAGTCTACCGCCCTTTTCGAAAGTACAGGCCGGTTTCAGCATCTGCAACTACATTCTTGCTTCCAAATGTGTGTAGTATTTGAAAGTGAAACATGGAGCCCACCTCATCTGTTTCTCAAAGAACTTACGTTAAGAGAGAAAATACCGAAGACTTTGATGGTCTGTCTTGATTATAAAATTGGCTCCTACAAGGTAGTGTTTCCAAACTAAGAAAGCATAAATAACTGCCATGAGTTTCTTCTCGTAGATGGAAGCATGAAGCTCCGCATCACGAAGTCATCTACTTTCATAAGCGCACCATCCTTCAATCTCAAGAAAAGCATAAGAAAGCAACAAATAACATCGTCGTGATCTCAAACTAGCTGAAGGACAATTTAATCATCTCAAGCTTGATAAAACGAAACTTAAGCTTTTAAAAAAACTCAATCATAGCATGAGAAATCTGGAACAGCCAGTGCTTCTAATTGTACTCTCTCTCTCTCTCTCTCTCTCTCTCTCTCTCTCTCTCTCTCTCTCTCTCTCTCTCTCATGCAACACCAGATGGCCTAAAATTTTCTTGCAAGGCTACAAAAAGGGATAGCACTACCATTTGGGGGTGCTCTGCAACAGTTTATACACACAAAGCCTCCTCTCAGCTCTCAGTTCAGCCCTCTCTCTCTCCTAGCGATTCCTGCTCTCGTGTCCGTGAAGGGCATGCAGAGGCCACGAAGTGCGTGTAATAAACTGTTGACGTGTCAAAGCCCTGAAGAATGGAGTCAACTTGCAGATGTCGGCCGAGGGGCCTAAACCCTAAGAAGAACAAGTAACAGAAGAAGAAGTCCTACCAACTTATGGGGACACCGTTCGATGGGGCCCCAAGTGACAAAGGATTAATATAAAGTAGGACCTACGCACACACACAAAAACTGATGACGTGGCAGAATTCCGAAAATTGCGTTGACATGATGACGTGGCAAGCTGTACGAATTTCCACGTTTTGCGTTGGCTGATGACGTGGCAAGCTGTACGGATTTCCGTGATTTACGCTGACAGCTTTTTGGCTTTGCTTTTGGACCAGATGCTTTTAAGTTTGAAGGCTTTTTTCTGTAAACTACTTTTTAGGCCAAGGGCCTTTAAATATGAGGTAGGGCTCATTCTCTGGCATGCTTCTGGAGAAGGTGTAGAGTCTAGAGTATCGGCTTGCATTGTGTTGATGCAATATAAAGAAATACCAAAAGGGGCACCAAGGTTTGGGGCCAACACACTCTGGGGTGGAATTCCGCCACTCCGTGTCGCGTGTCGTCTCTCTTTCAGTTCAGTTGTTATTGAAGTGTTAAAAGTCTATTCAGTCTGTTCTTTTCTATTGGCACGTGGTGCCCGTCTTGTGACAGCGTGGTGAATGTGTAGAGCAACCCATAGAGCTTGTGTGCGTCTTTGCCGAGAATAGACGCACTCAGACAAGCGCAAAACTGGCTGCCCACACAAATTTCAGCACTAAGACGAAGTCTAGAAGCCGTTTTCAACCAAGAAGTATTCGTGAAGGCGCTAGCTAAAACAGTAGAAGCTTCTCCCGCACAAGAAATTCTAGTACGAAGCAAATATAGCCATCCTCGGCTACAGGTATGATGAACTTCAACCAGTATGCTCACAAATCCATGCATTTTTATGCATCAAAAAAGTGTTCGAGACATGAGCGGTGAATATTGTTTCGGGTTCTTGTGCTTGTAACAGTTCAAAAAACAATACAAATCTCCTTCAAGGGGGAAGGGGGGAACCAACCCATCTCCTGGTCCCTTGTGGTCTATCGTTTTTTTGCATTGCTTTCTCAATTTTATGTTGTGCGAAATCCTACATGAAATAGTGAATTAACTTTTAAGTATCAAGTGCACGCTTCTGTTTCTGTGGCAGACATGGGCATAGTTTGCTTAAAATGTGAAAAGAAAGGATATGAATCTCATAGTAACAACAAGATTTAGTAGATCGAGACATCCATGAAAAGATCAATGCAATCTGGTTGTGATTTGCAATGATCATGACTTGAATTTGAGCCCCTCGACAGAAATGTGATTGATCAATGACTGATGTCTTTGTAGAAGTGCTGGATTGGTGGAGTCTAGTGCATAGATACATAGAGTCAGTGTCTATTGAAGAAAGTTTCTATACCAACTACTGACCTTGAAGACCAAGAGGGTCGGGCACCATAGCCCTAACACTAGCCAACATGCAGATCTCAACCGAGGGGCCTAGAAACAGAAGAAGATAAAGTTATCACCAACTTCCAGATTCTCGTCGAGTGGCCCAATTATTAAAATAGGGTTAGGACTAATCCTAGTCCCCAACAACTTATGGTATACCCGTCCGATGGGGCCCAAAATAAAGCAAACACACACACACAGACTCAATTAAGTGTAAAGGCTCTTGACGTGGCAGGCTGGAGAGTCACATGGTATGCCCGTCCGATGGGGCCCAAAATAAAGCAACCACACATACACACACACACACACACAATAAATTGTGTAAAGGCTCTTGACGTGGCAAGCTGTAGCTCTTCAGCGCTAGCTTTTGGACCAAATGCTTTTGGGACTTAAGCTTTTAGTAGGCCAAGGGCCTTATAATATGAGTTGGGGGCGCTCTCTCTGGAATTCTAGAGTGCAGATGCAGAGCAGAACCACAGACGTACCATGTTGAAGCAATATAAAGAAATACCGAGAGGGGTGCCATCGTTTCAACCAGTGCTCTCTCAGGGTGGAACTCCACCACTCCATGTCTCATGTGTAGTGTTTCTCTTTCAATTCAGTTGTTTTGAAGCATCTAAAGTCTTTTCAATTTGTTCTTTTCTGTTGGCATGTGGTATAACCTCCTAACTTTACACAGAGTTGTCACAAATTGTTGACGTGTCAAGTCACTGAAGAACAGAGCCAACCTTCAGATCACGACCGAGGGGCCTAAACCCTAAGAAGAACAAGCAACAACAGAAGAAGAAGTACTACCAACTTATGGAACCCCGTCCGATAGAGCCCAAGTGACATAAAGGCATTAAAATAAAGTTGGACTCTCACACTCACAAAAGACCTCGAAGCCTCGAAGTTGATGACGTGGCAACAATACGGATTTCTGGATTTTACGATGACTTGCTGACGTGGCAGCCTGTACGGATTTCCATGATTTACGCTGGGCAACTTTCAGCGCCAGCTTTTGGGACCAATTGCTTTTGAGTTTGACTGCTTTTCATGTAACTGCTTTTCAAGGCCAAGGGCCTTTAAATAAGTGCAAAGGGCTCACTCTCTGGCACGCTTCAGTGAGAAGGTGCAGAGCACGAGTACTAGCATTGTACTGAGTTCAAGTAATATAAAGAAATACCGAAAGGGGTGCCAAGGTTTGGGGCCAATACTCTCTGGGGTGAAATTCTGCCACTCCGTGTCATGTGTGCTCTCTCTCTCTCTCTCTCCCTCTCTCTCTCTCTCTCTCTCTCTCTCTCTCTCTCTCTCTCTCTCTCTGAGTTACTAAAAGTCTATTCAGTCTGTTCTTTTCTATTGGCACGTGGTGCCTATCTTGTGACACGGAGCACTGAGAAGAAAAGAGAGCAGAGATACGTCCAGTGACTAGAATGTCACTACGCACACGAAGACCAACGCCCTGTAGGCCCCAAAGACTGGCACCCCTTTCAGTATTTCTTTATTCAATTGAAAATGGACGATCCAAACACTTAGATCCAACTCTCACCAAGCTATTCAAACCTGTCAAGCGCTGAAAACGGAAACCTGATTTTGGTAGCATAACGGCATCAAAACCCCTATAGGTCAAAAGTATACCTCTAGGACGAATTCCCTCGCATTTTAGAAGCTTTTTCATGAACTGTAACAGAATTTCAGCACGCTGTAAATCCCTGTTTTGCCACTGCCAAGTGCTCAAAAGCCTATCTAAGCATGCCAAGGCCTTCCCGAGGCTCCCCTTGTGTTCTCTTGCAATTTAGGTGCAAAACCCTAAACCTGCAGAAAAAAACAGCAGGCTGTAATTCTCTATTTTGGATCGTTTATAGCGAAGCGAACACGTCTACGCGTGTCCCAAGGGCCCTTTCAAAATTAATGAAATCCAGTCTATTTGTTTACTCGATCTTCTTGAGAGAGATGAATCATGAGAATAGGACAAATAAGTCTGAACTTGATAAAGAACGCCAAGATTTTCTCCACACTCATGCCGATTGCTTTTCAGAGGGCCTGCCAAGCGAGTTACCACCCACTCGTCCTGAGGATCATATCATTGATCTGATACCTGGAAGCACACCACTAAACCGACCACCTTACCAAGTAAGCCGAGCCCCAAACGAAGAAATTATGAACCAAGTGAAAGGAAAAGGGTCTTGTCCGGCCTACTACTTCACCGTACTGCTCTCCAGTGTTGTTGGATTTGAAGAAAGACGGATCTTGGAGAATGTGCATCGATTATAGAGCTCTCAATAAAATCACCATCAAGAACAGATTTCCGATTCCTAGGATCGATGATATTCTAGACCGACTACAGGGATCCTCGTACTTTAGCAGGATCGACTTGAAAAGTGGATATCATCAGATACGAATCGCGTCGGAAGACATCTACAAGACAACTTTTTGGACGACTTTTGGGTTATTTGAGTTTTTGGTGATGCCTTTTGGCCTAACCAATGCTCCTGCGACATTTAACCGAATGATGGACAGGATTTTTTAAGAGTACAGACTATTTGCTAACACTTTCTTTGACGACATCATTGTTTTCTCCAAGGATGAGGCAGAACATAGAGGACATCTACTTCAGGTCTTTCAAGCATTATGAGATCACAAGTCGGTGATTAATGCGAAGAAAAGTGAATTTTTCCTACCAGAGATACACTTTTTGGGACACATTGTGTCAGCAGCAGGAGTGCAGATGGACTCGGCCAAGATAGAGACTATCCGTGATTGGCCCGATTTAAAGAAGGCTTGTGTTTGTACTACAGGTGGTTCATTAGAAAGTTTGCAAAGGTTGCTTCCCCTTTGCATATCTTGACACAGAAAGGAGTCCCTTTCTCGTGAGGACCCACAGAGGTGACTGCCTTTCAGACATTGAAAGAGAAAATGACTAAAGGACCAATTTTGACTTTGCCGGATTTACAGAAGTCATTCGAAGTATATTGTGATGCTTGTGGTCGTAGTCTGGGTGCGGTCTTAATGCAAGAAGGCCATGTCATTGCCTACAAAAGCCGATTGTTTTCAAGGCCAGAATTGACAGCACAGATTTATGAGAAAGAGCTTTTGGCGATTATCCATGCTCTTACTAAGTGGCGACATTACCTACTCGGAGCGGATTTTACTGTCTTCACAGACCACCAGAGTTTACGCTACTTCTTGTCACAAAAGCACCTATCGAAAAAGCAAATGCGGTGGGCGAACATCTTATCACAGTTTCACTTCCAGATTGTCCATGTGCAGGGATAGAAGAATTTGGTGGCAAATGCTTTGTCCCGGAAGCCGTTGGTTCTAGCTATTTCCGCGATACATCATAGGTGTAAGGTGCAACAGAATGAATGTTGAACTTTCCTCAAGATGAGTGCTCCGAACTGTGCTCAAGGATTCCTTTTCCTTGCGGAAGGGAGAGCCTTCCATTCCTTTAGTGAGAGAGTGCAGTGGACACAAACAAAGTGAATGGACATGGGGAATGAAGGTGCATGAGACTGAGAGATAGAGAAGAGAATACGACACCAGAGACGTTGTAAAACCCTCCTCCGAAGGCCCCACTCTCTATGGCGAGAGCGGTCTACTTATGATTACACAAATCTCTACAATGTTTGGACTTGCCGACAATGTCGATGACGATGAGGACATCGACGAGACGGGCTGAAAACTGAAAATGCTAAGGGCTGAAATCTGCAAATCTTTATCTGCTGAATTCTGACTCTATGTCGATGACGACGACGATGAGGACGATGCAACGACGACGCACTGAAACGCAGATGCTGAAATCTGTGTTTTCCGGGCTGAATCTATAAACTTCGATGGATCCCACCGTGCGGCGAGGAACTGCTGCGAGAAGGTGAGATCTACGAGGTTCGGGACTTCTTCTGCGATGTCTGACTGCTGAAAACTAAAAACGTTGAGTCTAGGGCCGAATCTGTCGGGAAGATCTGCAAAACGCCAGAGCTGATCTGCAAACCAAAAACGCCGGGGCTGAAAATTGTCTGCTGCGGGAGATCTGCTAACGCTAGGGCTGATCTATTGTGTTATTGTCGAATCTACTAACGCTAGGGCTGATCTGCTATGTCTTGTGGTCGCCGAGGCTGATCTGCCATGCAAAAACGCCAGAAGCTCTACAAGGCTGAAAAACGCTAGGCTTGGTGATGCAGAAAACGCTAGGTCTTCTGTCTTGGGGTCTTGCTGAGAAGGTGCATGTTGAACGCTACGGTTCATGCTGCCTCTTCTGCCAGAAAGTGCTAGCGCTAGGTTTTTATTTATACAAACTTAGCAAAATTGCCCTACCTACTTTCCAACAAAAGTCACTTAAAAATAATAAGTGAAAAATGTCAAAAATAGGGAAGATAGGTTAAATGCATTGGAAAATTCCCTTGATGGATTCTGATGGGAATGCTTATGATCATGTTGTGTGCAACCAGAGGATATGTTGTGTGCAACCAGAGGATATGCATCTACACTAAGTGTCTGGAACATGCACGGTCTGCGAACAGACTCAAAAAAGTGCCAGATCACTTCCTACTCTAGACTGACTGAACTGATGGAACCCTTGTCGTGCTGTAGCTTGTCCACGGACACATAGGGTTGAATGTGTCACGTGACATCCCCTCCTTTTAAAAGTGAGGTACTGGTACCGAACTGTAGTATCCGAGATCCTAGAAGGGACTCTTCGCCGGCCCACTCTGATGTGTAGGTCGTGCGATACTTGAACTTCATAAAGGTCTGCAACACTTGCTTCTTTGGGCAGCGCCGAAAGCGACACAAAATCATATGTAGCTCCTTTAATGCTTCAACTTCGTCTATAGTCATGCTTCTTCCTTCTTCAAGAATCTCCATGGCTGAAAATTCCTGAAACCACTTCCGACACAAAAACATGAACATACATATTCCATGTAAAGTGACTGGAAAAAATCTTGTCTTCCTCAAAAACTGTGCATGCAATGTAGATGAACAAAGAGATGGAGTGCCAAACCGTTCACCACACACATGCAAACAATGAGATCAAATCTTGTCTTGCTGATCTAAAACTGTGGCAATTCACAACGGAAATGCCCATGCTTGGTGCTCATACTTTCATGTGCTCTTCCTACAACTGTGTCGTGCCAAGGAAGACATGAAATGTGACTTCCTTGAATGCATACCTTTTAGCTTTTCATGAATAATCCGCATACATCCGTGCTCATTCATGAGCGAAACATGCTCAACATACAATATGTCATACCTAGGAAAAGTGATCACATAAAGACGCTGACGAAATACACGAAACGATCACGAATGAAATACTCGTACAATGCGTGCTGACTAATCATGCGAACACATAGTACTTCCTGAGAGGGTTCTTTGGACCTATGCTCGAGAGCCAAGATCGGTTCCTTGTGATCGATTGAATCATCTTGTGGGGGTTCTGTGGACCTCGACTCGAAAGCCAAAATCGGTTCTTCGTGATTGATCGAATTTGCAATGAGGTTAGTTTCACTAGAGAACGCATCAACTAAACCATCATCCTTGTGAACAATCACATCATCTTCATCCAAATCATCATGCTCGTGAGAAATCACATCTTGATCATCATGCAAATCATCATGCTTGTGAGAAATCACATCTTGATCATCATGCTTGTCATGCAAATCATCATGCGAATCTTGTGTACCATGCTTTGGAGAAGAAGAGAATGAGAGAGTCTCCTTTTCCCGAATCTCGTGCATTTATGCCTGCACTTGAGAAAAGAGTCGCAACAACTCTTGCATGTGTCGCGCTTTGCTCATGCTCACGCTCTATGCCTGCCTTTCTTTCTGTTTCTCTTTCTGCTTTTCTTTCTGCCTGTCTGCGATCCATTTCTGCCATTCTTTCTACTCTTCTTGCTTCGCGTTCTAACTTCCTATCCATAAACATCTGCTCCAACTCCTCCATAGGAGTTAGTGCAATCCTTGGCGTAGATGGGGAAAAGGGAGGATCGAAAAAACCTCCTGGTGGGGAAAATTCTTCTTCGCCTCTCTCATGCTCATCACCTCCAAGAGAAGTATCCATTCCGCTTCGAGTGATGACCATCCACTGAAGTCTTGGGTTCTTGTGGTTCTTGTGGTCTTGGGTTCTTAAGTTCACGAGGAACTTGGGTTCTAACTTCTTGGGGGTCTTGGTTCTTGGGGTTCTTCTTTAGCTTGCAATCTGTGTTAGAGAAGGATCTTCTCTTCACCCGAGCTCTTTTCTTTCCTACGGGCGCACCTCTTGGCGCCCTTGCACTCACACCAAGGTTGCTTTTTTCCACCTCACATCGATTGGCCGGCCGCTAAGTGCACGGTCCGCTCTCAATGAGTGAAAAGAGGCACAAGGGGAGGCTGAACAAGCCCTTCTTTCTTGGGTTTCCTGTCACTCTTCAAAAACACAATTAGGAATCGACACGCCCAAGCGAACTTGGGTTCGTGCAACCTCAACAAGCAAAAAAAAAAATTATGTGGTTCTTGTGGTTCTTTCCTTGAGTGATACAAAACACTGCCAAAGCTTTGATACCAATGTAAGGTGCAGCGGAATGAATGTTGAACTTTGCTCAAGATGAGTGCTCCGAACTGTGCTCAAGGATTCCTTTTACTTACGGAAAGGAGAGCCTTCCGTTCCTTTAGTGAGAGAGTGCAATGGACACAAACAAAGTGAATGGACACTATGAATGAAGGTGCATGAGACTGAGAGATAGAGAAGAGAATATGACACCAGAAACGTTGTAAAACCCTCCTCCGAAGGCCCCACTCTCTATGACGAGAGCGGTCTACTTATGATTGCACAATCTCTACAATGCTTGGACTTGCCGACAATGTCGACGACGATGAGGACGACGACGAGACTGGTTGAGAATTGAAAATGCTAAGGGCTGAAATCTGCAAATCTTTATCTGCTGAATTCTGACTCTATGTCGATGACGACGACGATGAGGACGATGCAACGACGACGCACTGAAACGCAGATGCTGAAATCTGCGTTTTCCGGGCTGAATCTGTAAACTTCGATGGATCCCACCGTGCGGTGAGGAATTGCTGCGGGAAGGTGAGATCTGCGAGGTTCGGGACTTCTTCTACGATGTCAAACTGCTGAAATCTGAAAACGCTGAGTCTAGGGCTGAATCTGTCACGAGGATCTGCAAAACGCCGGGGCTGATCTGCAAACCAAAAACACTAGGCTAAACAGTCTGTTGCGAAAGATCTGCTAACGCTAGGGCTGATCTATTGTGTTGTTGTGGAATCTGCTAACACTAGGGCTGATCTGCTGTGTCTTGTGGTCGCCGATGCTGATCTGCCATGCAAAAACGCCAAAAGCTTTGCAAGGCTAAAAAACGCTAGGCTTGGTGATGCAGAAAATATAACCGGCCTATACAACGTAGAGGGCGGTACTATTTGAATTACCTGTTAACTTTACACAGAGCACTGAGAAGGGAAGAGAACACAATTGCGTCCAGCGACTAGAATGTCACTGCGCACACGAGACCGACACCTTGTAGGCCCCAAAGACTGGCGCCCCTTTCGGTATTTCTTTATTCAAATTAAGGTAGATGATCCGACCACTTAGCACAAGCTTTCACAAAGCTGTCCAAACCTGGCGAGGGCTGAAAACGCAGGTTTCCGACTGGATTTCGGCAAAATAACGGCGCAAAAACCCCTGTAGCTCAAAAGCACCTGTCTAGGACGGATTCCCTCGCTATCCGGAAGCTTTCTAGTGAGCTGTCACAAAAATTCAGCGGGCTGTAATTCTCTGTTTTTCACTGTTAGGTGCCCAAAAGCTTGTACACGCATCCCAAGGCTCTCACGAGGCTCCCCCGGGGTTCCCTTGCAATTTAGGTGCGAAACCCTGAACCTGCAGAAAAACACAGCAGGCTGTAATTCGCTGTTTCGGATCGTTTTTAGTGGAGCGAACACGCCTACACGTGTCCCAAGGGCTCCCGCACACAATGGGACAGTTCCCATGTGAATTGGACGAGTTTTCACACGAGAAAACTCTCCAAACTTGCAATCTTTCGCGATGGAACTGTGCGTACCTGTGGGGGATTAGCAATTAGCTAATCCGGTTCCTGTTCAGAAGGCTCTTGCCTTGGCAAACGCGCATAAACCCCCAGAACTGTACATGTTCATATGAGTAGCCCAACTAGTGGGGCATTACCATATGTGCCAAAGAGGAGAGAGAGATGCACGAGAGCAAATCATCGCGCTACATGAGACAGAGGAGAAGGCAAGCTTTCCATTAGAGCTGTAGACCTGCACCCACTACTCACACACACACTGTAGGTCACTTAGTGTGTAAAATTCAGCCCCTCTCAAATTAGGCGCCTCCTCTTGCTGAGGTGTCCTGCAGATTAACCTTCTCTTGCCAAGTGTCCAGTTTGCCCCTTTGAGTTAATTCCCTGGTTCCCACTCACTTATAAAGTTGTAAGTGACTTTCCGAGTGGCCCAGACTTCGTTTGGCGGGCACAAGCTTCCATACTCATCAGAATTCAGTGCTAACTGGCCCGACCAGTCCCAGACTAACCGACCCAGACTCCCGATGTGAAACCTATTCGGCCGCAACCGTTTCACACTGGCCATGCAATGTCCACTTGCACCTTTTCAAGGGTCGCGGGGAAACAAGTAAAAATAAAAATAAATAAAAATATCTAGTACTTATTTATTGAAGGCAGCACCTCCTGGTAACAGAAAACGCTAGGTCTTCTGTCTTGGGGTCCTGCTAAGAAGGTGCTTGTTGAACGCTACGGTTCATGTTGCCTCTTTTGCCAGAAAGTGCTAGCGCTAGGTTTTTATTTATACAAACTTAGCAAAATTGCCCTACCTACTTTCCAACAAAAGTCACTTAAAAATAATAAGTGAAAAATGTCAAAAATAGGGAAAATAGGTTAAATGCACTGGAAAATTCCCCTAAAGGATTCTGATGGGAATGCTTATAATCATGTTGTGTGCAACCAGAGGATATGCATCTACACTAAGTGTCTGGACATGCACGGTCTGCGAAAAAGTGCCAGATCACTTGCTAATCTAGACTGACTCGATTGACGGAACCCTTGTCGTGTTGTAGCTTGTCCACGGACACATAGGGTTGGGTGTGTCACGTGACAATAGGAGCTTCGAGGATATGGTTGATCACTATGCCATAGATACAGATTTTGCAGATATTTTCACTTGGATACGGAATGGGGAGATAGTAGCGGGATATTCCATTCGGGATGGCTACTTGATGAGGAAAACCATGTTGTGCGTTACACAGCCGTTGAGGAAAAAGGTTATGACCGAATGCCACTGTCCGCCTTTTACAGGTCACCACGGCATTGCTACCACCTTGAAAGGGGTAGAGAGATACTTCTTTTGGCTGAGACTCGAGAAGGATGTGGACGAGTTTGTGCACAGTTGCTTGGTATGCGAGAAGGTCAAGTTTGACAAGCATAAAGCACAGGGATTGTTACAGCCTTTACCCATACCCACCCGGCCCTGGGAAAGTATTGCAATGGATTTCATTTTTGATCTCCAGAGAACACAGAGTGGTCACGATGGTATCTGGACTGTTATTGACAGATTTAGCAAGCAAGCTCATTTCATTCCAGTGAAGAAAACAATAAAGCCGAATCACTTAGCGAGATTGTTTGTGGCGCAGATCTTCAGATTACATGTCATGCCCGAGACGATTGTCTCCGACAAGGACCCCAGATTCACGAGTTCGTTTTGGAAGGCTATTTGAGAGAACATTGGCACGCGGTTGCAGTTCTCATCATTTTTCCACCCGCAAACTAACAGACAATCCGAGAATGCCAATTCAGTGGTACTAGATTTATTGAAGTCTTACATCTTGGATCCGAAGACTCAATGGGAAAAGTATTTACCTTTGGTGGAATTTGCCTACAATAACACGATACACTCTTCGACGCGGAAGGCGCCATTTGAGATTATTGAAGGTGCTACGAAGGTTCCACCCTTCCTAAGCACCAAAGATAAGATTTTTGCAAACGATGAGTACACACGCGACTTGGACATGGTTTTTGCCAAGGTCCGCGAGGCTTTGCAGAAATCTCAAGAAAGACAGAAAAAGGCAGCAGATCACTATCGTCGCGATTTGAAATTGAAGGAGAACGATTGGGTGCTCTTACGTTTTAAGAAGGCATGCCTGAGAAAGAAAAAGGGAGGATTCACAATGCTTTTCATGTGAGTCTCCTGAAGCCTTTTAAAGGCGATGTGCCCGAAGATGGGGAGCTTGATGAGCAACCCGAAGTGAAAGAAAACGAGGAGATCCTTGTTCCAGAACAGATATTGGCACATAAAGAGAGAAAGATTAAGGGTAAAGTGATAAGGCGGTTCTTGGTTAAATTCAATAACTATCCTGCATTAGCAGATACTCCTAAGATTGTGAATCTTTACCTTGAAGCTTTTGGGGTAGCATAGTCTATTCCAAATGGAACCCCGAATTCCGCTTGGCCGGATATCTGGTGCAACGGGTACGCACAAGAGGGGAGTTACTCCGCTCCTTTGTCAACGGATGTCTCGATTTTTTATACTAGAGTCACTGATGTCTCTTTGAGCTTCAGGTATACTGGGAGCTAACACTATTCTGCTGTAATGACTTTATGAACTGGAATTCCCGATAATATGATACTGATTTGTTCTTTACTTGTTGAAGTGCAGTAACTGATAAACGAAATGACTGCAACATTTTGGTCTGAATGATCTCGATAGACATGGTTGCAATAGGGATTAGTCAATCGGGCATCTATGAGGTCCTGAGTGGATCTAGATGCGATTGCTAATTGCATTACCGATAAAATCATGGTCTGAGATGAATGTTGAATGTGATTTGTCATGTGATGTCCTTTGATGTCAAGTGATGTCCTGTGATATCGTGTGATGTGACTCTCGATTGGTACATGTGCTAGATATGTGTTACTGGTGCGTCGGTACTAATAGTCAATGTCTGCTAAGACAATTTATGGCTTCTGTCTATTTTGCAGGCGTAATGGAGGGCGATTACGATGCTTTCAAGAGGGGGGTATGTCACAAACTGGTGACGTGGCTGCCCAGTACACACACACCTTCCCCTTGCATGGACAATCCCGAGCAGGTTCGGGGAAAATGATGACGTGGCATGGCTGTACGACAGTCCCTGCAAAACGCAACGCATTCTACGGAAAACCATACGGCCTGATGACGTGGCAACAACGTACGGCAGCTTTTGCGTGAACAACTTTTGGCTCGCTAGCTGCTTTATTCTATGCACAACTTGAGAGAGAGAGAGAGAGAGAGAGAGAGAGAGAGAGAGAGAGAGAGAGAGAGAGAGAGAGAGAGAGAGAGAGAACTTTTGGTTAGGTAAATTTTAAGCCTTGCTTTAATTCCCTAAGAGGGCTTGTGAGAGGAAAATTGAAAGTGCTTTATTTTCTACCAGCTTTTGATATACAACTTTTGGGGCTATGCTTTTGGCATCCCTTGTAATCTTCATAAGTGTGGGTAGGCCTCCCACTTCTCAGAGCATCTGGACGCAAAGTCTGAGAGCGAGCCTTCACTTGCAGATTAATACAAAAAGAAATACCGAAAGGGACGCCAGACTTTGGGGCCAATAGCTCTAGGCACGGAACTCCGCGGGGCAAGTGTCGAATCAATTGTGAACTGTGAACTGTTTTGAAGTGAATTCTTGTGATGTTGCGGTAGAATCTCGACTTGAAGTGTCCAAGTCTGTTACAAAGGCCGTACAGGCTGCCACGTCATCAGTTGTCAGCACGAATTGTGAAAGGCCGTACAGGTTGCCACATCAGCATGCCACGTCATCTGTTTGTGACAGTGACCCCTCCGTTCTAGATCGTCCAACTCGAAGGTCAGTTCCTTCCCTTGCGAGGAATTCTCGAGAGACAAGCTCTCAATTCGGTTTTCTTCTCTTCCCAGAGCGAAAAAGCTCTACAAACTATTCCCAATTCCGTTCTCGGAATCCTCTGTGCATAGGTTAAGGGCTTATTGCTTCTTCTCCGTGATGGAGTACTTGCAAAAGTACAAACACGAAGCAACAACTCGTATGGCGAATTCATGATTGATACTTGTCACTCCGAGTACGGACTCCTGTGTACTGGCTTCCCTCGATCGCTTGCAAGTTCTCCGTCTGGTAAACTCTTGGTGCAAGCGCTGGCACTTCTGGGAAATTGAGAGGAAGAGGGTTGCTTTTAAAGGCTCCCGCACACAGCAAGAATATCCAGTGCGGAGCTGGCTGGAATAGAGAAGCAGTAGTGCAAGAGAGAGAGAAAGGGGTTGCGGAGTTGGTTTTGACAACGCTGGGGGAGAGAGAGAAATCGTAGCCAACGCTCATTATTTTATTAGTTCTTGCTTTTGTTTAAGTGGACAACTAGTCACTTTTATAAAATTGTGAACCTGGACAAAACTCCATAAAACTCAATGAGCTTAAATTTACGCTAAGCAATCACATTCCAAGCGTCCCCGGATGCAATTCTCAGGCACAGATGCAATGCAAACACAAATTCCTTGGCGAGAAAGCATTCGCTCTTCCCAGATAATACTTATGAATATTCAAAAAGCTTCTCAGCACCCATCTTTATTCTTGTGCTTACGTCTTTATGCGTATTTCTTTTTCCAGTTCAGGTTTCCTGTCACATCGTTCACTTGGTCAATTATCTTAAATGGCTCATAATAACGATTGGAAAGATTTACCACTTTCCCTATATGAGTCGCTTGTTTCTTTAGTCTTGCCTTCTCAAACTTGAGTAAGACTAATTGACCAACTGTTAAGTTTTGTGCTTGTCCGCAACTTTCTTATGTTTTTCTTGAGAGCGCAAAATTGCTCTCTTTACTTGCACATAGGCCATATCGAAATCTCAGACAAACTCATCTGCTGCAAAAATCTTATCCTTAGTGACAAGGATCGATGGAAGCAAAGGCTTACCATAAAGAATCTCAAAAGGTGCTTTTCTCGTAGACGAATGTACGGTATTGTTATACACGTACTCGACAAGGGGCAAATACTTCTTCCAGTCACTCTCTTTCTAACACATAAGATTTCAATAGATACTTTAGCCTATCAAAGGCACTTTGTTGTCTCAATCCCCATTTGAAAGGGATCTTCTTCCTTGTTAGGTCATGGAGTGGTCCTGCTACTTGAGCAAAGCCTCGGATAAACCTTCGATAGTAAGAACACAATCCCAAAAAGCTACGCAGATCATGTACCGTAGTGGGAGTTGGCCAATCTTGTATGACCTGGATCTTTGCATATGGCCGAGATAGTGAATCTCGGTGAGAAAGAGCTCACTCTTCTTTACATTCACATGTAACTCATGCTTTCGCAATTCCTAAAACACTATGTCCAAGTGCTTCCGATGTTCCTCCTCTCAGTCTTCGAAAAGACGAGTATGTAATCAAAGAATCAAAGAACACTCCTGTAAAAGGGCTGAAAATTCCATCCATCATTCGTTGAATGTGACGGGAGCATTGGTCAATCCGAAAGGCATTACCAAAAATTCATGAAGTTCAAAGGTTGTGAAATCAGCCACAAATATCAAAGCAAAGCCGAAGTCACATAAGAAGCGCTCCCTTCTGGCGGAAGAGGACATTGCATGCGCTATGGAACAAAAAATCAATGTAATGATGAAGTATCGAAAGCACTCGAGAAAGGGACAAAAGCTCTCTTTTGATAGCTTTCACCAATAAGCTACATCCCTGATCTTATCCAAAACTCAAAAATGCCCATAATGACGCATATTATTGTATACTTAGCTTTGAAAAGGATGCATTTCTTCCCCTTCACTTGCATCAACAACGTGGTGTACCACTCTTTTAATGCATTACCTTCACGAAATTTGACGACCTTGTGCACTTTGTACGACTCAATGAAACCACATGCATAAGTTGCACCTAAATGGTGTGTGAATGCCAAAGCTTTCAGCCTACCTTGTTCAGTTCCAAATTTCACTATTGTTGCACCGCATTTCCTTGTAATCCTTAGGCTTTGACAAAGTGTCAAATTTTCAAAAAAGATGGTTGTTTTCTAATAAGACTTAAGACATGCTCAATGAAAGCATCACATACAGACACGCCTTATTTATGTTGAAGGGCCTATTGTCAATTCTCTACCCTAGTCTCCCTTCATAAAAAGTCCTCTATCTAGCCCTTCTATAGATGAAGAAACCTCAGGTTGAAGAAGAAACCTCTTGTTCAACCTGCCATTCTTGAGTGTAGCACACCAACTCTGACATTTGATATAGTTTGACACTTTGAATCCATTGAACAAACCTTCTACCTAAAAGCTCAGCTATACTCTTGTTCAACCTGCCATGCTTGAATGTAGCACACTAACCCTGACATTTCAATATAGTTTGACACTTTGAATCCATTGAACAAACCTTCTACCCCTAAAAGCTCAGCTATATGACGTGCTTTTATCACACTGCAATGTTCCTGCTTGAAAGATGAATGGCAGATTTCTAGGTGTGAATGAGGAAGAGTTTCACAAAAAACCATCCTTTCAAGAGCAAGCCTTGAATCTAGTGGAAGTTCGTCCAACAACTAATTAGATACACTTCATGAGTCAAAATTCATGGAATTACAAAAGAGATGGAAATGAGAGAAAGCACAAGAAGTAAATAAAAACTTCACTATCATCTCACAGATTTCCCTATGGTTACAAGTACATATTATGTCATACACCTTCGACAAACCATGAAACAATGCTTTATGCTCAATTAATACAACACATCCAAAACAACACAAAATACATTGCAAAATTTACATAAATTGCATTGAGACTTGCCTCTGTCAACGAAATGGAGCCCGACTCTCTCAAAGTGAACGCCTGCTGCAATACATCAATATCAAATGGATGTATATGCACACCACCAGCCTCAATATCAGGGCCAAGCAGTTGCCCTAACTCCATTCCTTCCCCCCTTCGAATATCAAAATCACCAACCACGTTTCTCAAATAGTTCGACTCCCCAATTGAAACAGGCAAAGGTTTTTGACAAAACTTCTCATGCAATTCCCTTAGACCGTAATGGCTGAGCAAGTCTGCCGCTCCTGTAAGTTCTCGGCTTCCTGTATCAAATCAACTTGTGGTGAAAACAACGTTCACCATTTGAAGAAAAAAATATACATCATATTTCTTCAATCTCCAAAAGTTACATCTAGAAGCAAACAGACAAAGATGCCAATAGACTGACAAAAGACAGATAAAACATAAAAAACAGTGTATCAAATGCTTCCTTGATAAGCAACTAAACTCTTCACAAGGGATCTACGCAGCCTAGAACACTATGAAACTCTCTAACTTCATCTGTGAGAATAGCTTATTAAAGATCTGTTTGCATAAATGTCATAGCTTCTGTTCTTTAAGAGCTCATTTTAATCATTCTCACAAAACTAGATATGCGCTATGCATGCACATAACTCATACTCTGGCAAATACAAATGTTAACAAATGCATTGATTACAATGCACAGGTTTTTGACGAATGAAAATAAACAAGGACAAAAAGAGGAAAAAGTAAATCGATGAGAAAGGGAACCTACTGGGGGCTGAAGTAATAAGCCGGAAAGGACCACCGGAGTCATCTGTCCGATTGCCTGATGTGGCCATAGCCTTAAGCTTCTGAAATGCAACCAGGAGAAATATCAACACCGATGATGACAAAAGCTCAGCTAATTTCAACAAGTACAATTTTATCTAAGTTTTCCTTGTGCCTCTCTCTCTCTCTCTCTCTCTCTCTCTCTCTCTCTCTCTCTCTCTCTCTCTCTCTCTCTCTCTCTCTCTCTCTCACACACACACACACACACACAAACACACACACACGCGCGTGCGCACAGAGAAACACACACATGCGTACCTGCAAAATCAAGGCATGATGTGCGATTCACGCCATGCTTTACAGCATCCCTCCGTTGTTTGGAATGCAGATTCCACTTTGCCGAACCCTAAACAAGTCCTGTTTTCTGTTTTCCGCCTGTCAGATAATCCTCTTCCACTTAAGAAAACCCTAGAATGCTCCACTTGGGCTGTAAAGCCCTAGTCCGTTGCTCTCTGTCGGAGCGATGAAGCGACGCCAATTTCCAGTATGCGAGCTCGTCCTGTGCGTGATATGCGAACGAGCTACTATTTAGAAAGTTGCTATCAAAAGGAGGCGTAGAGGTAAATGAGAGACTACTCTTATTTTACATACGAGAGCAACGAAGGATTAAAACCTAAATTTTCTCCCCAAATGTTGCCTACGATTTGGAAAAAACAAAATGTTAATGGAATCTGGCATTTTTATTGTAGGGAACGAAAGAGCTAAGGTCAAATGAAAGAGTCTACATCGGTCGTCGTTGATGCAAGTTTTGAGTGAAGGGACCTGAGCGGCAAGTGACAGACGTAGGAAGACGAGGGGTTGGGAGGTGGTTGAGGATTGATTTTTTTTAACTGCAGTTCTCACTTCCCACCATCGAAAACACATGGTTGAGGTAGTTAGTGGTAGGAATTTTCTACATATGCTTTTGGGTTCGAATCTAAAAACATGGTCACTTTCTTTTGTTGCTCCATGTGTGCCACTAGCAAGTAGTGAACGAATTTAGGAAGATTCGTGTGTGTAATAAAATGTAGAAGCTGCCAATAAGGGTAGATTTTTCAATTTCTTTTTTAGTGGAATCTATCGAAATTCCATGTAGGTTTTTCTAATGATTTTTTTAAGAAAGACGAAGTGGTAGTTGGAGCAAAGTGCAACATACATATGTCTATGCGGCGAAGTCAAATGCTCTCTCTCTCTCTCTCTCTCTCTCTCTCTCTCTCTCTCTCTCTCTCTCTTCTCTCTCTCTCTCTCTCTCTCTCTCTCTCTATATATATATATATATATATATATATATATATATATATATATATATATATATATATATATATATATATATCGTGGCGGAAGAAGCCATTGCTTTGCGTTCTCACGGCACCCAAGTGTGAGGGGGGGAAGAGAAGCAATCACCTCTACTTCAACCTTCAAGGCTTGTGCCCATGAGAGATTCAAGTGAGGAGATAGATTGCTTGGAGATGCTTTGGTGGATATTTGTGTTGAACGTTGGGAGAAGGGGTTGTAAGAGAAAGGTGTCATGCTTAAAAGGCATGACACCTTGAGAGAAGGCAAGGGCTATTGGAGAAAGGTGTTTGCATGCTTGGCAATGCTTTGATCGACATATATCTTGAACGTTGGGAGAAGGGGGGGATGGAGATGCTGCAAGGAAAGGGGCAACAAGGGTGAGGGGACCAGGGTAGGAGGAGGCGAGGGCGAGCTGGGCAAGAGGTTGACAGGAACGGACACCAAGGGGAGGGTGACCAAGGTGATGCAAAGGGAATCTTGAAAGAATCCTAAGACTAATGTAATTTATTGTTTGTAATGCATGAATGCGCCTCTTACAAGCATGAATGCTTAGCACAAACAAGTTGAACGCCTTCTCAAACAGCACCTCAAACAACAAGGTGTTGCTGGCATTGGTGAAAGAGGATGTGAGGGCATTTGTGTGCAACTAGAATATTAGGTCGCATTGTTCGATATAGACATAGCTTTGTTTTCAAGGCTGAAATCTTTCCTTAAAGAGGAGATTGTCATTGGCATGTGCTCAATTGAGCGTGGCGGGACTGTTTTTCACCTTCACATAGCCTTTATTGCAAGGCTAATGATCACTTCATCAAGCAATATCCTCAATTGAAGGCAAAAGAGGCCAAAAAGAAAGAGTTTGGATCTACTAATAGTGCAGCTATTGCAAAATCTTCTATAAATGGAGATTGTGATGTTGATGTAGATGTAGAGTGGGCATTTAGTGCAAAGTTTACTTATGAGCCTTTTGTCGATGATGCAAGTATGTCAGTTGCTACAGATTCACATGTTTGGTACTTTGATAGTGGTGCTACAAAGCAACAATAGTTTGCATCGTGACTTTTTTACCTCTCTTGAGACTATCCCTCACTAGCATACGGTCACTTGTGCCAACAATGCCTCTTGTCCAATCAAGGGAGCTAATAAGATTATGCTAATTACTGCAAATGGGTGTCCTTTCACACTTGTTGATGCACTTTATGTACCAAGGATAAAACAAAACCGTTTGTTTGTATTTGCACTTACAACACTTGGTCTTGTTGTATTAGTGCATGAGAGATGTACAGTTCATGATCTAGCTTTTTGTGATGAAATTGTTGCAACTCGCATTTTGTGTCGTGGGATGTATAAACTCTCTTTGTATAACAAGTTAGAATTTTGCCAATGCAATTGTGGATTCAAAGGTTTTTTAAATGCAAATCTTTGGCATGTACGTTTTGGTCATATGAATTTTTCTAGCTTGCTGCGTTTGTAGAAATCTGATATGGTTGCTTCTTTGCCGCCTCTTGAAGCACCTTTTAAGCATGTTTGTGAAGGATATAGTTGTTGTAAATAAGGTTGCAGGGATGCACCCACAACCTGGAGAAGCAGAAGAAGCTCAAGGCAGACAACAGAGAGTGTATTGCTTAGTGTGCAAATAGAAATATAAAGTTAGCCCTAGAGTGATGGGTGTATAGATAATGCACAATGGGGAAAACCTCTTAGCGAGGGAGAAAGTTTATTGCCTAATGGGCAAATAGAATTATAAGTTATCCCTAGAGTGATGGGTGTATATACAATGTACGAGGGGGGAAACCTCCTAGTGAGGTAAAAAGTGCCTCAACAATCCTAAGTGTGTTCACACACGTCACTACCGCATATGTGGTAACAAATCCCTACTGAAATGCCATGCCCTAAGGACATGATCAATCCACAAAGGGAAGCAAGCCCAAAGCTTTTCAAAAAGCTTCAAACTACTCATGAGGCAATGCCTTTGTGAATAGGTTGTCCTATGTTGGCACATAAGTCAAGCTTATCTCTCCTGCTAAGAGTCTCTCCCTGACATAGTGACAATGCACCTCAATGTACTTTGTAGCACCACTATCAATGTACTAAACATTCGACTCTAAAATAACTAATTTACATGCATAAGTACACTATGCACTAAATGCCCACTCTACATCTACACCAACATCACAATCTCCATTTACAGAAGATTTTGAAACAGCTATACTAGTAATAGATCCGGCCTCTTCCTTCTTATATTTTTTTTCCCTTGAACTTAGGACATTGCTTGATCAAGTGATCATTAGCCTAGCAATACAGTCTACGCATCTTCTTCTTGACTTTTTCACTAGAATTCTCATGCAAGTTGCTCCCAATTGAAGCACTACACACAGGTGCTTGTCATAGAAGAACCTCGAGAAGTGGCTGCATTACCATTACCACTTCCTCTTTGAGCAACAACAAAAGCCTATCCAATTGAACAATATTTAGCCCTATTCTTTCTTGAAAGTGACTCTTGTAATAGCAATGTGCATAATGCATCAAACTTGATAGCTTGAGGGCACATCAAGAACAATTTGCACAAGTGAGCTATTAGAAATAACTTTACGTGTAGAAATGAGTTTCTCATTAAGATCCTTGATACCATCAAGAAAAATATCCATGTCATCTTCCTCTTGCATAATCTTTGACTCCAGCTCTTTACATAGCAATGCAATTTTAGCCTCATTGCGACTTGCATAAAGATAAGCCAGTGCATCTCGAGCATGTTTTGTTGATTTTGTTGAGCAAATGTGAGGAGTAATAGTGTGCTTCATAGTGTGCAATCAATGCATGAGCATGCGCATCTCTTACATCTCGACGAGATTGCCCACTTGTAGGCAAAACAACTCTAGCAACAACAAATTTGCTAGAGCCTGCAACATCCTCAATAGATCTTGTGTCCACATAAGGTGGATGTACATCACAACATGCTCTAATACCAATCGACGGAAATAGGGTCGTAAAGCTGCACACACAACTTGGAGAAGATGAAGGCACACAACAGAGAGTGTATTGCTTAGTGTGCAAATAGAAAGATAAGTTAAGACTAGAGTGATGGGTGTATATACAATGCACTGGGGAAAAAACCTCCTAGTGAGGGAATAAGTACCTCGGCGGTCCTAAGCTGCACACACAACTTGGAGAAGATGAAGGCACACAACAGAGAGTGTATTGCTTAGTGTGCAAATAGAAAGATAAGTTAAGACTAGAGTGATGGGTGTATATACAATGCATGGGGGGAAAAACCTCCTAGTGAGGGAATAAGTACCTCGGCGGTCCTAAGTGTGTTCACACACTTCATTACCACATATATGGTAACAATACTTTGGGTAAGATGCAATGTTCAAAATTTCCAAAGGATGGCTCAGTAAGAGCTACATGTAGGTTACAATGATGTTTGTGGGCCTATGCAAACTCCATCCTTGGATAATTAACTGTACTTCGTGACTTTCATTGATGATTATTCCACGCATGCATAGGTGTATCCACTTAAAGATAAGTCTCGAAGTGTTCATGTGTTTCAAGCAATTTTTTATTATGGTTGAAAGTGTCTCTAAATGCCTATGGGAACCCTCCGTTCAAATCAGGGAGCGAGAATAAGTCTCATGAATTAAATACTTTTTTGGCTAGTCGTGGGATAAAACACCAATGTACAATGTCGTATACACCTCAAAAAAATGGTGTTGCTAAAGGAAAAAATAGGTCGCTTACAAAGATAGCACGATATATGGTCTAGAGTCAAGCTTTACCACATGTGTTTTGGCTTGAAGCTGCCATGTGTGGTGCTTATGTACTTAAAACAATTGTCCTACCAAAGCCTTGCAATCTATGACTCCTTATGAAGCATGGCATGATAAGAAGCCATCTATTGATCACATGTGTGTTTTTGGTTGTTTAGATTATGCTTTGGTGCCACAAAAGTAGTGCAAAGAATTGGATGATAAGGTTGTCAAATGCATTTTATTTGAAAGTCGTGAAAGCAAAGGTTACATGTTATACCATTCACAAACAAAATGTATCATTGTTTCACAAGATGTTGTGTATTTGTGGAAGGCCCTTGTTATCATAAACCAAAGATAGTAATGTAAGCTCCTAGTACATTTATGACACATTTTAATGGTGGAAACCTAAATGTAAGTTCTAATGAAGCAAATGTACAACCTATGGGGGGTTTTGATGCAGATGTACGTGATGTGGAAGGGGATGAGAATGAAGAGGCTAGAGGTGTGTCAAAATGGTTGGTGTACTGATGCAGATGTATTGATGCAGATGTACATGATGTACTTGATGCGGAAAGGGATGAGAATGAAGAGGCTAGAGGTGTGCCAAAATGGTTGGTGCATACTTTGCGTGACAGTAAATTGGATGCACCTATGTCTAGCCATACTCATTCAGATTCTTGCCGTGCATTATATGCATCAAATTGTTATGTTTTGGTTGTTTCTAGTTTATGTGATGCAGAGGAACTTCTTTCTTTTGATGAAGCACAAAATTCAAAAAATTGGATGATTGCAATGCAATCAGAATATGATGCACTTATAGAAAATGAAAGATGGACTTTATGTGATTGCCTCCTGGCAAAATAGCCATTAGTACAGAGTGGGTTTACAAGTTAAAACATAAGTAGTATGGTGAGATTGATCGCTACAAGGCTAGACTTGTTAGAGCAGGTTTTGCACAATAGAAAGGGGTTGACTATGAAGAGACTGACTGTGAAGAGACTTTTGCTCCCACTTGTCATACGACTACTATTCATTTTCTATGTGCATTGGCATCTTACTCATGGCATGTACGTCACTCATACATTGTTACTACTTTCTTGAATGGTGATATATTTGAGGAAACATATGTAACACAGCCTCACGATTTTGTCAAGAAAGGACAACAAAAAAAATTGTGCAAATGTAATAAAGCTTTATATGGGTTGAAGTGGTCTCCTTGTACATGGTATGAGAAACCTGACACTCATTTGGTTAAACAAGGCTTTTGTAATAGTCCAACTGAAACCACTTTGGATGTCAAACGTGAGAGTGCTGTACATCTCATTGTTGTTTTCTATGTACATTATTTGTTGATTATTTGTCTAAATGGGACACGCATTGCTGAATTCCAGGTTGAATTGAATGCTAATTTCAAGATGAAAGACTTAGGACTTTTGCATCATTACTTGGGCATATAGTTTAAGCAATTGCTTTGTGTGAAGCAGGATACATAGAGACATTACTATGTAAGTTTAGGCTCAAGGACTGCAAACATATTGCTACTCCAATGGATACAAGTTTGAAATTGAGTCTTCATGATGCTGACAATCTTACGGATGCCACTCTTTTATCATACTGCTATAGGATGGCATATTCAATTTGCAATGTCATAGATCAATAGATTTATGCTCAGCCAGGGTCTAAGCATTGGAAAGCTATTAAAAGGATATTTTTTTATTTGAGCAGCACTTTATATCTTGGGTTGTTTTATCCCAAGAGGCAATCATCGCCATCAGGTTTGCATGCTTTTTGGGACTCAAATTGTGCTAGTTATGACACACGAGTGTCCACAAGCAATTTCTTGCCATGCTTGACAGTTCATGCATATCATGGTTGAGCAATAATCAACCTAATGTAGTCATGTCCAGTTGCAAAGCTAAGTACAGGGGATTATTCACGACTATGGTTGAGTGTGTATAACTTAGATGATTTATGGTTGATTTAAGTGGTGGGCACGACATTGTGCCAACATCATCTACATTGACAGCCACATCACATTGGCCATTACGAGGAACCCAAATTTTCATGCTCGCACAAAGCACATCAAGGTGCATTATCACCACATCAGAGAGAGACCCTTAGTAGGAGAGATTAGCTTGGCTTATGTGCCGACCCAAGAAAACCTTGCAGACGTGTTCACAAAGGCATTGCCACATGAGAAGTTCGAAGCTTTTCACAAAGTTTGGGCTTTCTTCCCTTTGTGGATTGATCGTGTCCTTAGGGCATGGCTACACACTATGTGCTATCTCTCGTTGGCCGCATCACTGCCAAAGGGGATTTGTTAACATATATGTGGTAATGATGTGTGTGAACATACATAGGACTCTTGGGACACTTTTTCCCTCATTAGAAGGTTTTCCCCCTCATGCACTGTATATACGCCCATCACTTTAGGACTAACTTATCTTTCTATTTGCACACTAAGAAATACACTCTCTATTGTGTGCTTTGAGATTCTTCATCTTCTCCAAGTTGTGTGTGCATCTTTTCAACCCTAATATAAAAAAGAATAATGTATAAAAGTCCTCATGAACTGTTTCTCGATCGTTGGAGAACGAAGAGACACAACCCCCAAAAGCACGGGATTTTGAGGAGGATGCATTGATGGAGAGGCTTCAAGAGATAATTGTGCAAATGTGCCACCAACTACGTGGAGATGTTTGGGAGGATGCTATGCCACTTAGAACTTCCATCAGTAGATTCATAGCGAGAATAATGAGAATGATAAAAAATTACGAAATAAACGTCACAAATGTTAAAGTCTCTCAATTAGAGGAGCAAGTCCAATGTTTACGTAGGTAAGTTACCTTTTTGAAAGTGAAACTGAATAGGCTAAACACTATTGTGACTCGATTAAAAACGATGAGCAATAGAGTTTCTGTTTGAATACATTATAATTTTTATACTTTCAGTCTTCCTCGTGTCTTGTTTTCTCGTTAGTGTTTTGAAACTTCCCTACCCTTGGTGCTCAATATTATATTTCCTTTGGGAAGATGCCAAGGAATCTCTGAAGTAATGAATGTTTTTAAGTGTCTACAGATAAGAGACAATCACCTTGTAAGTTATCCCCATTCATAGTGTAAATTTTTGCTTATGATTTCATTTGCAACATGAGGGAATTGTACCCATAGACTTTGATAGTTATGTTCGTTTTTGGTGCAAATCCCAATTGTACCTAGTATTGTGGGGTAAGTCAAAATTTTCACCGTAGATATTGTTTAGTCAACATGATAAAAAATGCCATGCATTCAAATTTTGATTGTTCTCCATACATTCACTCTCTAACGAATGTTTAGTCAACATGATAAAAAATGCCATGCATTCAAATTTTGATTTTTTTCCATACATTCACTCTTGAACAAATGTTCCAAGTTCTTTTCACCTATGCAATGAAATTATTTCATCAAGCTCTTATGGGGGAATTCTTATCCTAGCACAAATACTTTTTGATCGAACTAAACATTACTAATGAACTTTGCAATAATCATAACGACCACTTGGAAATGCAAATGAAATACAATTCTACAGTGTTCAAATGCACAATTGCATGTAAGAGTCTCTATCTCCATAAGTTTGCTAGCACTACATGATCACTACCATGATATTCCTCAAGTCATTTTTCTTTTAAACCAGGAGCTCATGTATCTTTTGTGGTTAGTGGGGAGTTTCTACTATATGGCCAAGAATTGAAAGCATCTAGAGCAAGGGGGGACTTGGCTCTAAGAGGTTGTTGTAGATTTAGAGGGTACTATTGGCATGTAGCACAACGAACTATACAAAACATGTAAGCACATAGGTAGGTCACTGAGTGGTGAAATATTTTCTCATACTATCATACTGCGAGAACTTCAAATAAAATCATTAGTAGGAAAGATTCCCATTCTCTTCCCCTATCACCCCTACACATTGACCAATGTACCACTTACATCTACCTCCAACAAACCCTTGTAAGCAATCTCATCATGGATTCTCTCATCGGTGTCAATAGCATCAACAAAGCACCACCAAATACAATAGGGTTCACCTGTATCAATGCCATACGTAAGGCCATAGACCTTGAAGGCAAAAGCTTCGGTGATTGCATCTAGTGGAGATCCCTCCCTTAGCCACTCTATGGACACAAAATCGTGATGCTTAAAGGATATTCATTGACCATGAAAAGTGATAAACAAGAATATGATGTGCACGCATGTGTTGTGCGTGTGTGCCTACGTTGTTTTTTTTGGTTTGTGTGTGTGTGTGAGAGAGAGAGAGAGAGGGGAGAGAGAGAGAGAGAGAGAGAGAGAGAGAGAGAGAGAGAGAGAGAGAGAGAGAGAGAGAGAGTGTAGATAGTGGGAACCAACCTCTAGAAGCGGCGTCTACAAATCACCTAGCAGAGTTATCACTAGTGACCAATAGTTACTAGTATGTAACTATTAGTCAGTCAAAACCTAGTACAAGTGCCTAAAAATAGGGTCCGTCACTTTCATTTTGAGTCTACCCATCTATTTGTAGGTCGTTATGTAAGCTTGTTTGTATCAATCACAAAGTTGTCATAACTCTTGTACCATTTTGTAATTGAGCATTAAGTACATCATCAATTGTACTTCTAGAACTATACTCCACATGTACTCCCATCTGGTCTTCTAAAGTCTGATTTTGTTCATATCATCTGATATGATATCCGTTATTTGACTCTAAAATTCGAAACGAGGAATAGCTATCAAGTGACCAACTCATTTTATTTTGGCAATCACGGTGGTGATTTAAGCTCTTGATAAGAAACAATGTGCTACTAAGAGTTCAGAGTCAATTTACTATTCACAATGCTTTGTTTGGCACGAGAAAGGAGAGTTACTATTTTGTTTGCTAAAGACCAAGACTACATCAACACAGTAGTCGAGGAATCAGGGTAAGGCTCTAATGAAGAACCATGCTCTCAAAATGAGGAATCTGATACTAAACCAAGGAGAAGAGTAGGTAACATCATTGAGCTTTTCAACATTCACTACACGCAAGATAATGCCTTTTAGTGAGAGTTGAGAGACATTCTCATTTCACAGGGGTCTCAACATTTAGATGGGAGAGGCAAAGCAAAGGTTCATATGTATGGAAGTGATGCCAGTAGGCATAGTAAATAACAGCATCACACACAAAAGCTAGTCGAGGGAATGATCCTCACACGTTACAGAAATCGATGATAATCACAATGAAAGATGGGAGGTAGACATGGATCATTATAGCAAGCACAAACATTGGAAGAGGAAATCAGATCACAAGGAGAAGTCCAAACAAAAATAAAAGGAATCAAATCATTATAGATCCAAATATGGTGAACAATCCAATGATCTAAAAATCACCTTTCCTACCTTCAAGGTCAGTAGAAAGGATGATCCAAATGTCCATATATCATCCTTTCAACAATATGTTGATCTAAAGGACATCGATGAAGATGATGACCATACTTTCCACAAGCCTTGAACAACGCAGCAAGAAAACGGTACTACCATCACCCAACATGTAAGCTATGAACTTACAGTAAGCTAAAGAAGACATTCCTGCTAGAGTATAGTGAAAATCGCCGAGATGAGGACATCCTTTGCAATTTGGATAAAATTTATCAGGGTAAGCTATTGGCTAGGAGTTTTGTGGAAAAGAGTAAGGAATTGACCAGACAACTGAATGAACCACCATTAAAAAAACGCATGCGAGCATGGTTTTTGAGTGGGTTCATAAGCAAGAAGTTAAGAGAACATGACGTGCCAACACCATGATTTGGAAGTTTAACGATTTGGTTGCAAAGAGCTTCAAAATTAGATCAACATGCCAAGAAAGAGAAGGGCCACAAAAGAAGGGAAAGTTCTAGTGATAGTGAATCATCTGCTGAAGTATCTAGTTCAGCTCCAACTCTTCGAACAATGATTTGGAGGACACGTCCCATAGTAGAAAGAAGGGAGCTTGGGCACAAACATCGAGGCGCTTTTCAAGCATATATTTGAGATATCCAAGACCAGACCTTCAATACAAAAATTAGAGATTTGGTGCACAAAATGCAAGTCAAAGGAGCATACGTATGATGAGTAATGCGAAATGCACCTATTGTAAAAGCTTTTGGATGCCTATGGAACAATTGCAAAATCAAAATGCATCATTTCATGGAAGGTAAAGATGTTTACATGATAACTATGACGAATCCAAAACAAGATAAGCAAGAAAGGATACCAAAGAACATGGACAATGAAGCCAACACTAGCAATATGGTTAGAAGGGGACACCATCAGGTTTTTTTCTAGTAGATGTATGGGTAGAGATAATTTTACCAAATGTAACTTCAACTACTACACCCATGGAAAATACAAACACTTTCCCCCGCACTATCCATATAATTTGAAAGCTGAAGTGACAGAGGGTAAGGTGGTGAGCCAAATCTAGTGTGTGTGATCACTAGGAGTGTTGGAGTTGTCATTGAGGAGTTCTGAGACAAGCCATCCAATCAAATGAAGCAAAGCAAAGAGGCCCAAAAGTGGGACAGAGAGGTATCTAGAAGGCCAAAGGAAAGGCCAAAGAAGTGTGGAATTGGAGCTGATCTCTTGAGATAGCTAATTCCAGTGTTAGAAGCTTACAACTACTGGTGATCTATTAGTTCAGACAGTAGACTGGACAAAGGAACAAAAACTGAACTGGAATACATCTACTCTAATAAGAACCAGACTAAATACTGAGAATGATATTCAGATTCAGATTTAGATTCAGAGTAACTGAGTACAGAGTAGGGATAACTAGAATATACTGCTCTACTGTAATTGGAATTACAGATGAAAGATTACAATGAAGATGATGTGGCTTATGGACCAAAAGATGAACAGAGTACAACCGACAAATGACTTAATGCCTGCATGTAACTTATGCCCGTAACTGCCGACAACAACTGCCAACAATTGCCAACCCGATTACAATGTAATGGGTCATATTTATATGCCTTGGGTTTACCATGGTAATTACCGTAGTAATTACTGATTGATCCATTGCCCATCTCACAGGAGTCGGTTCCCACTAGTGAAACTGTCTCATCCATCTACATCCTTCCCTCCTTTCTTGAATTTTGGCAAGATTCCAAAATTTCTGAAAAGAAAATTCCCCCGTCTAATTCTGGTTTGAAGAGAAAAAATCCACCGTCTGATTCTAATTCTGGAGACCGGACTTGACCAATGATAGAGAGCCAGCTGAAAAGGCCAGTGTAGAGCTCTCATCATCTACACAGACTGATATCAACCTTTCAATTGAGAAGGAAAAAGCCCTCGACTGAATTCGGAGATGGAACTACCCAGTATCCTTCCATTGAACCAGCTTCCGTTTGCCCTTTCGCCTGGATGGCGTCTGAGAAGTCCCAGTGCCAGCATTCTCCTTCTGAATGAGTCTGTAAATGGCCTCCTGCTCAAGCTGATCCCGCCTTTCCGTGGTCATCTCCACTTCATAAGGCGTAAGAGGATGATAGGTTTTGGTGTCAGGATCATAGAGCGTGCGTCTGCCTTTGGTGATCCTAGTTCTGGCCAGTTTGTGACAATGTGAAGCTGTATGGATCCATCCTTCTGGGAGAGGCTGATTGGTTTTGACCCGAGCTTCAAAAAGAATCTCTGCCATTTCTCTATACTGTGGTCCTAGGCCTGGTTTAGCCGTAATATCCTTTTCAGGCAGTTTAGAGGACTCAACAGTAAGTTGCAGCAATTGATTGGTGATCTTGGTGAGGCCTCTGATCTGAATCTTCCACTGACCCATACACAGTCTGATCCTCTGCACCTCCTGTTTCAGCTCCTGAATATCATTTAGTCGGAGAGCATCATTGAACAGTGTTTGCCAAGTTTTCCATTCCACAATTGATTGCTCATACCAATCCTAGAGCTCATCAATAATCTTGAAATATGTAAGGCGATCGACTGGTTCTGGATGTTGAGGGTAAAGTGCTGGAAAAAATATTGGCAATTATGTCTCTCTTACTGGTAAAGCATACAAGAGAACTGGGGAATCATACACAAATTCTAAGAAGTTGAGAACAGCCTGGTTCTCTTGCTGCATCATTTTTTTGGTTACTCTCACCAACTAAAACAGTTTCTCGAGAGCAATTTCCTGTTCTCCAACTGACATTCTAGTCTGAGATCCTTTGCTGGAGGCCGTTTGATCCTCAAGAATGGCCCACACCCTTTGATCCAAAACTCCTCTAGCAATTTGCATCTGCACCAAAACCTCTTTCAACTGATTCCTGACATCCTTCATACATTTGTATGTTGGCTTGTTTCCCAACAGAAGTTCTAATTCTATAGCCAGAGAGCAAAAATATGCAGTAGACTGTCGTTGCCAATGTGGATTGGTCACTCTCTCTTCAGCAGTATTATCCATTCATGCACCCTTTCCAACAGCTGGATTGTGCTGGGATGCACAGGTAAATGGCAGGTCTCTTGATCATGAAAAGCAACTGATTTCCAATGCTCAACCATTTCCCTAGCTCCGACATACAGTCGCTGAAAGCGTTCCAGATCAGATAAGAGATCATCATCCTCCAGATATTGCCTAGTTATGGGAGCCTGTTGATGTCTCAATCTCCTGTTTAGTGTGATAAGCTGTAATGAATGTTGCTTATCAGTTGCTAGACCCTCAACCATAACTTTACTTTTCCCTTTATCCTCCCTTCTGTGTTGGGACTGGTTTGATGGTGGACCCCCAGTGTTACTGGGTCGTTGTTCTTTTGGCTGCTGATTGCCTGACTTCTACCCTTCATACTGGTCTGGCTGGTCTGCCTGTGAGGGCTGATTTCCTCCAGTTGGCCCTGTGCCACCAGTACCAGGTCTTGGAGGTGGAGATGGAGGAGAAGCATCATCATCATCATCATTAGTATGCCCTTCGTCGTGGTCATCCTCCTCCTTATCTGCTTCTTCTTCCTTATCTTCTTCTTCTTCTTCAAGGGAAGTCTGCTGTTCAATATAATCTAGGATGGCTTGATTTGTCAGAGCATTATTATATTCAGCAACTTTGTCCTGCAAGTCACTCTGCATGGTCTCCATAAGAGACTTCAAGTTATCCAGATAAAAAACAGCATTGCCTGATGGATTTAAAATCTCAGCCAAGTTATTATAAATATATCTTTTAGTGAGGGTAGTCTTCAGAGCTTTATGACGAAGCATCAAGGAGTTGAAGTCAACTCTCTTCATTCTCAGCATAGTTTTGAACCGATCGGCATCTCTCTGTGCTTCATCCTTTTCTTCCTTCATAATCTGCATAGCAGACTCCACCCTAGATAGCTTACTTTCCAGTAGCTTAATGGATCTCTTTGAATGAGATTCAAGTAGCTTGTGGCGCAGATTCTGGTTTTCTCTTGCTTCCTTCAGCTTCTCAATTTGGTCCTCAGCCTCCTTCAATTCAGCTTTAACCTTATTCAGTTCATCTTCTGACCGTGCAACGTCCAGCATTTGTCCCATACAGTTAACAATAGTGGTTCCATGAGGACTGAACATCCATCATTGACTATTGCTGGGTCAGAATCAGTTGGCTCATACACTATAACAAGAGCCATATAGGGTAAAGCAACATAATTAGATTTTTGTAGAAAGAGACGCCCTTTAAGTGGATGGGTCTGCAGCTGCTGTAACCTGTCCTTCTTCATTAGGTGCAGAGCTTCTTCATTGTTTGGGATGGAGACGCTGCCCAGTATGGTTAGAGATGCTGGACCTTTGCCCTTATGCAACTGTTCTGCTGACTTTTCAGAAGTAGTCGCTTTTGCCTGATCTTTGCCAATACTGGTAGTGACTGTAATCTGTCCTACTGACTGGTTGACTTCAATGGTCTGAGCAGTTTGTTTGTCAGCCTGGCTAACTTGAGTCGTGGCAGTAGTCACTGTTTTGACTTGGCTCTCCAACTGCGTCAGAAAAGCACTGCTCTTCGTCAGTGTCTTCCTCGGTGTCTTTGAGGTGCCAGATTCATTTTGGCTAGCCTTCCTTTTCAGTCCAGTTAGAGTGGTCTGACTGTCTGTTGCTTCTTCATCCGAAGACAAATCGATATTTTTTGACACTGGAAATGGCTTCTCACTCCAAGCCATTCTTACCTGGTCATGGGCATTTGGAGCAGTTGCCCAATACAAACATTGCCAAACATACCAGGCCTTGAATACACTTTGGGATTTCAGTTTGGCAGTTTGCTGAAGCACATTATGTGACAAGATCTGACAAAGGTTGATAGAAACTTTTAAATCCAGTCTTTTTGCTAGTAGCATAGTAAAAACCTTCTCTGACACATATGTCGGATTATTCTTAAGACTGATGACAGCTTCGGCTACAAACCTATAAGCAGCGGGAGCTTCCAATCCGGCCACTGGAATTCCTTGACAATCGGCTTTTCTTTTTCGCTTGGCAGCATCATCCTCCTTCAAGACTGTGCTGATCTGCTGTGGAGTTGCCACAGATGGCTCATTTGGCATACGAAATGCAAAAGCTATGTTGTTTGGTGTGACAGACATCTTCTTGCCATATACCATAGCACTGCCATCTTCAACATTAAAAGAGTCTAGAACCTGCTTGATGATGGCTGTGTCAAATTCAATTCTTGTGGCTTGCAGAACCACACATAAATCCCACAGTTGCAGTAGAGCCATAGCTTGGTCAGTGAACACATAACGCTGAATCTTGTTGTAAGGGATGAGGGGAAGGCTTGCCTTGGCAGCATTGACAATAGCTTGGGTTTCATTGAGAGAGTCTTGCATCTTTTCTGAGCGTCTCCTCCTACCCATACACTGTGAAGATGACGAAACAGGTGAGGAAGAGGAAGACTTACTTGATTCTCCAAAGCCGTACCCAGGTGTTGCTGGCAAAGCTAGACGACAGACCACTGTCTCCTCAGAAGACGAAGTCTGCGGCTGTAGCGAAGATAGCTCAGAGCTTGGCGATGGCGAATGGACAATAGGAGGGAATTGTCACGCAAAAGATTTGTGAGGAAAAATACCGACTCTACTTACTGTTATACGCGTTCGCACCATAAAAGCTCCACCACTTACCGCTCCTAGACTTTTGTGCATCGCAACTGTCATGGCAGACATGCATTGGACAAGACTTCTACCCATCCTTGAAATGATTACTACTGGAGTGCCATCTGACCGTTGGGCGCTTAAAAGTTAATAATCGTGTTCCCACTGATACTGGGCTGGGTCCCAGTCTGGCTTGATCGCACTGGTACTGGCCTTGGTACCCGTCTGGCTTGGTCCTACAGGCACTGGTTCTGAAACTCGAACTGGCTGCACATGAAAAAGCCCAAAAATATCTGATTCTGGTATCTCTTGATCTTCAGTTCCCAACCCCCTAGTACCCTGTTCCTGGCCAAACTCTCTAGCTTCGAAATAGTAGAGCTTGATCTTCGCGCCATTATACACCCCTGGCAGCAGTAATCAGATAAGTCTTTCAATCTTACTGTGCCATTGGAAAACCCAATCTACCTCAAATGGTCCTGCCCAGGCAATCTTTAGGTTTGGCTTCTTAGGACCCAATCTGGACTGATATAGGAGTACCAGATCCCCTTTCTGAAACTCCCGGACCTTAATTCTGCGATCATGCCAGTGCTTCCTTCGTTGCTGAACAATCTCTTGTTCCAGCATAGCCAGTTGCCTGAGTTCATCTAACTGGGTAAGCTCATCCATGAGCTTTTTCAGATTGTGGTTGAAGTCTAACCCATATTCCACAGCCATTCTGAGACTTGGGATAACAAACTCCATAGGAACAACAACTTCAGTGCCATACACCATTCTGAATGGTGTTAATCCTGTAGTGACCTTGTAAGCTGTCCTATACGCCCAAAAAGCAGTCTGGAGCTTCAAATCCCACTGGTCTGGCTTCTTCTGCACAGCCTTAGTGAGAATAGTCTTAATTGTCTTGTTACTACTTTTAGCCTATCCATTGCATCTGGGATAATAAGGGGTAGATTTTCGATGCTTGACTGAAAGCATATCCAGTAGAATCTCCATGGTGTCATTGATAAAATGTGTCCCTTGGTCCGACACAATCTCCACAGGACATCCATAGCGACATACAATATTCTCAAATAGAAATCTTGCAGTAGACGTTGCTGTGTTGTCAGGAAGAGCCTTAGCTTCTACCCACTTAGTGACATAGCAAGTAGCCATCACTATATATTTATTCTTCCTGGGGGTAACCTTCTTAAAAGGTCCCATAAAATACAAGCCTCATTTCATGAAAACACCTAGTGGTTGTAATGGCGTTAAAGGAGTCATGTATGCAGCTGTAGGTCTACCCATTCTTTGGCATATGTCACAAGTTTTTCAAAAACTTCTAACATCAGCAATCAATGTTTGCCACCATAAACTAGCTTGCAGAATCTTCTTGTAGGTAACCTCATTGGAAAAATGTCCACCAAATTCGCCACTATGTGCCTCTGAGATGACTTGCATTCTCCCTTCCATAGGCACACAACGCCGAAGAATACCATCAACACCTAATCGATAGAGTGAACCCCCGATGATGGTAAACTTCAAGCTCTTGATGACCAAAGCCTTCTTCTGGTTCTGCTTCCAGTCATCTGGGAAAGCACCCTAAGAAAGAAACCGATAAACATCATACCATTCAGGATCAACTGATTCTCCTGCTTCCAGCTGAAATAATTCAGCATCCACTGGTTCGTCCCTTAAAGATGCTTCTGAATAACCCTCTGTACTCCTAGATAGAAAATCAGCGCCATAGTGATTCTTGCCAAGCTTATGAAAAATCCAAAATTCAAAATCCATGAGGAACATCATCCACCGTATTAGCCTGCCTTGAATAATGACTTTATTAATCAAGAACAAAAGAGCCTGATGATCCACATAGAAATGAAACAGTTTGCCTAGCAGGTAATGCTTGAACTTTGTAGCACTGAAAACCATTCCTAGGGATTCTCGTTCAGTGGTCGTATAACCTTGTTCAGCCTGACTGAATCTGCGATTGGCAAAATAAACAGGATAATCAGTCCTTCCATCTGGCTGAGCCAATATCACCCCCATTGCCAGTCCCGAAGCGTCCATATGTACATGGAAGATAACATCCCAGTTTGGTTGCCTGAGGATTGGTTTACTGATAATAGCCTTTTTCAAGTTCTAAAAGCTTTCCTCACACTCAGCAGTCCAATTGAACTTATGGGTCTTCTTTGTGAGCTCATATAATGGTACAGCTTGAGAGGCAAATTTATGCACAAACCTTCTGTAAAAGTTAATATAACCCAAGAAAGAGCTTAACTCAGATGCATTTCTGGGTGCTTTGGCTTGTTGAACACACTGGATTTTTTCGTTGGCCATTTCTATTCCATTGCGGGATACTACATGTCCCAGTAGCTGTCCCTTCCAGACTAGGAAAACGGATTTAAATGGATTCAGACAAATCCGCTTCTCCTGACAGCGTTTGAAAACCATTTCCACGAATAGTAAGTGCTATTCCTCATCTGAATATACAGTAAAATCATCCATGAAGATGGCGAGGAACCGATGAAGAAACTCATTGAAAATTTCCATCATACACCGCGGAAAAGTAGTTGGTGCATTGCATAGGCCGAAGGGCATCACCAGATACATGAAAGCTCCCCACTCTGTGATGAAAGTGGTCTTCTCTCTATCCTCAGGAGCGATCTGTAACTGTTTGAAGCCACTATAACCATCCATAAAACTATACATTTCGTATCCTGCAATCTCATAAAGCAACATGTCAATAAAAGGCAATGGGAATGGATCTTTGATAGTTTGGGCATTGAGTTTCCTATAGTCAACACAGACTCTCAATTTCCCATTGTTTTTGGGAACTACTACTATAGGAAATAGCCAATCGCTACTGGCCACTTCTGTGATGAACCCAGCCTTGAGAAGATTGTCAATCTCCTCCTTGACCTTCTTAGCATAGTTGGGGTTCATTCGGTATCTTTGCAGTCTTACTGGCCGAGCGTTTAGCTTCAACGGTATCTTGTGCTGGCATACTTCGGGATCCACCCCTTTCAGGTTTGTGTGTTCCCAGGCAAATACGTCTTTGTAGTTCTGGAACATCCTCTGTGCCTTTTCCTTCATTGTAGAATTGAGATGCTTAATAACCTTGATCATCCCAGGACTATCCTCAGAGCCTAGGTTCCATTCTTCAACTTCTTGGTCGTTTGGAAGAAACCAATTAGGCCCACCGCCTTTTCTCTTGGTCAATTCCTCAGCATAATCCCAAGATGGCCCGTTAAGTTCTGAATCAGCATTCTGATTCACTATGTGCTCTCCAGAACACACTGGCTCATTTGCCATGCCAGTTTCAGCTGATTCTTCCAACCTCCCAGTTAGCTGAACTGATCTTTCTCCTGTATTGATTTCAGTAAACTGGTTTGGGAATTGCTTTTTCTGCTTGTCGGCCTGCTCTTTGTTCAGTAAAACCGCATTCAGGTCAATTTCTGCTAGAGGAAATATGTTTAGAGCTGCTAACATTCGTTCAATCTTCTTTGCCTTATACTTCTGGCATAATTCCTTAGGCCTCATCTCTTTTCTCCAGCTCCTAGTATTGTTCGTCTGGATCTGAATTCTGCCACCCACTGGCCCCTTGTATAGTTAGGGTTTGATTTGCATAGTCGTGAACAACATGTGTTGTTCTCAACCATGGGTGCCCTAGCAGCATTCCATATGCCCCTTGCACATCAAGAACTAGGAAACTAGCTTTAAATTTTTCCTTGCCTACTCGTATCTGCATATTTTCAATCATACCAATAGCTTGTACTACTTGTGATCTGCCATTCTCACTTTAAATGGTGCTGGCTTTAGATTTGTGATGCCCATCCTCTGCTGGAGATGTACTCCAATTATATTGACTCCTGCTCCTCCATCCAAGATGACACTTGAAAGTGGTTCCCATTGCTTCCGAACCTTGTAATCCACCTTAATGAGTGGTACTTCATCATCTCGGACAGCCGTCAAATCAACTGTTCTAGCCTCCGCTTCAGCTTTCCTTCGCTGTCTGATGAATTTTGCCACTTCAGGCAAAGTTCTTCTGATATCTTCCAACTCTACAGTGAGTTTTTGAATTCTATCACAGATCTTAACATGGATTTGTTCTTTCTCCTGATCAGACTGGTTGTCGGAGCTCGAAGAACTGGTCGTATCTTCACAATGCCATTCCCCCTTTGTAGTGCTTCCAGTTCTTCTATCAACTCCTAGTTCTCCAATTATCCCTTGTACTGCAGCTAGCATGGTCTCAGGTATGCCAGGCTTTGATTGATCTTTCTTAGTAGATTGGTCTGGTATCTTCTGCATGATGCATGCTTCAAACTTTTTGGCTGCTCTGGCAGCTTCTTGGCTAAATCCTCCGTGATTTTTGCCGCTAGTTCTCTCTGCTCGTGCCATTCATCAACCCCCTTCTCTTTACCCTTGGCCTTCCATACCTCTCTCTACCGAGCCCATTTGCTGCTTTCAATACTAACTGGTTTTCCTCGAATCTCTGGAATTTCTTCAATTACTACTCCTTTGCTCCGTGTTACTGCCCGTACTGGAACTGGCTCTGGTGTCTTTGCCTCAATAGCAGCAGGTGCAGGTGTGTTTGGACATTGAGCCGCGAAATGCCCATACTTTCCACAAGTATAGCAATTCGAAATCCGGCTCTGGAAGTTACCACGCCCCCGGTCGCCCCCGGCCTCGGCCAATACCCGCTTGGTATTTGCCGCGCCTTGGACCAGTACCACTGGTACCTGGTTTCTTCTCTTGAGAAGGCTTTGGCGGTTTCCACTCTTACTGGTTTAGTATATGCTACTACCGACAAGTCTTTGCCCTTTTTGAAATGATGAATCCTAATGCCACCATTATTCCATAAATGGCCAAAGGCCTTACAATAAATACACTGTGGGCACTCGTTGGAAACATGGTCCTTGGATTTACATTTTGAACACCAAGTCTCCATTTTTCTCACTCATTGTCTGGTCTGGCTAATCTCAGCAATCTGCCTAGCCATTTCTTCAATCTTCTTAGTCCAGGACCCCTTTTTTGACTTATCCTTGGACCTCTCATTGGAGCTACTCTCAGAACTACTGGAAACTTCGCTAGAATCAGAGTTCTCAGTAGAAGAACTACTGTTGCTGGATCTTCTCTTCTTATGGCCCTTTTCCTTCTTAGCCTGTTGTTCCAACTTCAGTGCTCACTGTACCAGATCATTGAATTTCTTCGTTGGTGCTGGTACCTCCTGCTCTCTAAGCTTCTTGCTACAAAAGCCATTCAGGAACCATGCACGCAGTCGCTTTTCTTACGGCGGTTCCTACAACTGCCTTGTCAACTCCTTGATTTTTTCCACATAGCTTCGGACTGACAGATTCCTCTGCTTGATCTTATCCAATTCACAAAGAATATCTTCATCACCTTTGTTGTCGGAATACTCCAGTCTGAAGGCTTTAAGTAGTTTATTATAGGATCTAAGCTGACAAGCGGGGTAATGGTAGTACCACTTTCTCGCTGCCTCCTTCAAGGTTTACAGAAAGTATTCACCCCAGTCATCCTCATCAATATTCTTCAGCTCTGCATACTGCTCAAAAGCTTATATGTGAACATCCGGATCATCCTTCTTGCCCCCTTTGAATACTGGAAAAGAGATTTTCAGTGAGGATGTGTAATCATGCCGATTACCGCTGGTCCTGCCGCTTCTCTTCTTAGAGTTGGAACGCCGCTTTGGAGTATTCTTACAGTTGTCAGTATCTGCATCCCAATCAATATCTGTTTCTGTCTCTGTGTCAGTGTCCTCTCTGGCCTGTCTACTAGAAGTGTGGCGACTGCCTTTACTACCTTTCGTACCCTCATTCCCCTGCCTGGACCGAGAACTTTTGGCCTTACGTGCTTCCCTTTCTACCCGTCTACGTCTAGAGTGACTGGAATGCTGTGAGTCCTGCGTCTCATCAACCTGACTGTGCTCCTCATGGGCCTCAGTGTCAATCACCCTCTCATGCTTAGGGTCAGATTCTCTTCCCGACTCCTCAGGAATAGGATTAACACAGATGGTTGGTTTCCGACAACGACTGGTTTTGGGTGCCATTGCTATAGCTGAGAACTTTCAACTGGGAGAAGAGTGTTCCAGTCAACGAGCTTCAACTCTAACCACCGTGATCGCCAAAATGGAATTGGAGCTGATCTCTTGAGATAGCTAATTCCAGTGTTAGAAGCTTACAACTACTGGTGATGTATTAGTTCAGACAGTAGACTAGATAAAGGAACAGAAACTGAACTAGAATACATCTACAGGAATAAGAACCAGACTAAATACTGAGAATGATATTCAGATTCAGATTCAGAGTAACTGAGTACAGAGTAGGGATAATTGGAATATACTGATCTACTGTAATTGGAATTACAGATGAAAGATTACAATGAAGATGATGTGGCTTATGGACAAAAAGATGAGCAGAGTACAACCGACAAATGACTTAATGCCTGCCTGTAACTTATGCCCGTAAATGCAGACAACAACTGCCAACCCGATTACAATGTAATGGGTCCTATTTATATGCCTTGGGTTTACCATGGTAATTACCGTAGTAATTACTGATTGATCCACTGCCCGTCTCACAGGAGTTGGTTCCCACATAGTGAAACTGTCTCAGCCATCTACAAAGTGGATAAGGGGAAGGGAGCAGAGGGCACTCGTGGCTCATATAATTGAAAAGCCAAAATGCTCAGATACTAGAACCATTCAATGGCTTTTCCTAAAAGCTTTAGAAGAGCTGGAGAAAGAAATCCCAGCTAGGGAATCTAGTAAGGATAGTGGTGGCATAGAAATCAAAGAATTATTGGCCGAGTCAAGGTGGACTTGGCCAAAGTTGATAAAGTGGATCCGGGGACAGAAAAAGTTCAGCAAACAATCTGAATCCCCACAAAAGGATCCATTAGCTAAGAGATACAGGAGGCAAGTAGAGGCATGGCACTACGAAAATAGTTTTTACGAGGGGAGGTTATCCACTTCAAATAGCAATTTTGGGCATGAGTAGGATCAGATATATGTCTTAGTTTGTGAGTGAATCCAAAAGCTGACTATTGAACTTGATGATATAATAAAAATGTTACTTGAAGCTGCCTGCTTGACAAAAGGCAGGGGAAGAGAGAATCAAATGCAATGATAGTAGATTTATTTGAAATTAAAGATGACAAAGTGTTAGTCATCCATCTCAACTACAAGGTCCAAAAACAGTGGGAACCACTGTGAATGGTGATTTTGGATGGGAGAACAATTTGGGATCATGTCAGAAAAATAGTAGGAATTCAAGAGATGAAACCTACCCCTTTTAAAATCAAAATGGGAGGCCAAATTATTGTCCATGCTAGTGATTTGATTGAGAATCTTTGTATCAAGATCATAGAAGTTTAAAACCAGTGTTCTGGTTTTAGATGTCCAAGGTGCATATAGCATGCTCTTATTGAAGGCCATGGCTAAGGAATGCAAGAGCCATACATGATTATGCAAGCCAAAGAATAACAATATCAGGCCCTAATAGAAGAATCTGGATCAAAACAAACAACATCAAAAGATGGAGAAGAGCAATGAACCTAGAAGAAGGATGTAGCAATATGATCTAAACAGGGGAGGTAAATTGGGATTTGGTTGAGGAAGAAGGAATGGTGAGGGTTGTTGACCCATAATATATCATCAAAATATTGGAAGGCATTCTGTAATGATGTTAGTTTTTGTCTATTGTTTGAGTCTTGTAGTGTGATTGAGATATACTCACATTCAAGGGAGTGGAGGTAGAGGTTTCACCATATTGGGGAACAAGATAATCCCATCGATATGCCATTCACATATATATATATATATATATATATATATATAGGTACCCCCATTGCATTAGACAATCATATTGTCTATGAGCCATGAATTGATAAAAAGAGCTTGTTGCTTGGTAATGGACATGCCTTTCTTGTGTTTTTGACTAGACCAATTGCCAAGAATAAAAGTGGATGGGAAATTTTTGAAGGAGATGCAATGCTTGTGTGCATGATCATAAGCATAGGAAATGAGTTGAGCTATCCTGGCTTTTAGCCCAATGGTTCCTTCATGGGGGATGTTCTCATAACATTTCTTGATGTCAGCTGAGAAAATGGCGGTAGCATCAATTGGTAGATTCAATACCACATCATATAGTGAGTCTACTATCCACCAAGACTGGGTTTTAATATTGTGGCATAGTATTGCTTCTTGGTTTAAGCAAAAATCTCTATTCTTAATAAATCTAAAAGCTTTCTTATGAGCCTTAGTTGGCCATTAAGTAGGGAAGAGGGGAAGTGTTGGTATTGGTAATGAGGAACTTCTCACATGTAAGGTATATCCTTTATAGAGCTTTTTCTTGGGTTTCGTTGTGAGGGATGAAATTTGTTTCTGCTAGCCTTTGCTTAACTTGAGTTATCATATATGCTTACATACCAAGACGGGGTTATTGGGTGCTTTGTCCAAGGAGGTAACAAAAAAGTTTTCTTTTACGTGTTTTATTTCTAGTACTAGGTCTTGAATGTTTTTTATAGACCTTTGCTTTGGTACGTTGATGTGACAATAATCCCAAAATAGTTTCTTGATGGTATTTATGGGATAGTCAATAGAAATTACCTTCTTGGCTAGCAAGGTGAGTACTAGATTCCATAGGTGACAAAAAGACAAATGAAGCCACTTATAGAGGGAACATCTAAACATGCATTCATATATTTTAGGTGATATAGTAGGGGGGAATTGATATGTGGTCGTGGAGCCAGTTGATTTCTCCCGACTTCATCTTTGATTATGAGCTCTTATCATTCAAAAATACAAAAGGTTTTTAGCTTATTGGGCACACCTTGGAGTGTAAGTAGATTTGCTACGAGCATTAGTTGGGTTGGATGGTGTGATATGCATGTTAGATGTAGAGGGTGGGGTTTTGTTGGGAGTCAAGGAGGTCCGGTTGATGGTGGAGTAACTTCCAAAGGACTCTGACAATGAGGCAATAGGGGTGCAAGAGGGAGTGAAAGGTTGGGTTAGATATTTGGAATTCTGGTTTCGTGGTTTTCCACCCCTTCCCAAGGTGTTTGCATTCAGTCTGATCCTTTTTCCTCCTTTGTTATCTTGCCCTATAGGGAGCACTGCCTTTACTGAGAATAGTTCCAGTTCTTCTCCCTGTGAGTTTGGTGGAGGTTAGTGGAAGAGAGTTGCATGTTTGATGTAGAGCTTCAACGTTTCTCTATACATTACATGAATTAGGAGAGCCTTAATAGCTTCCTGACCTTTTGTGGAGACCTAGTTTAGGAATTTGAGTGTTGATTTCTTTAAGGAGTCAGCCAAGAAGAAGGCTTGTACCTGATGTATCACAAGCCATAAAGCATGGTTTGAACCATAGAAAATTACCGTACTTGCATGATTCCCCTATGAAATGACACCCACATTTTATAAACGGTCTATGTTTATTCCACAATTGGCTAGTGAAATCCAACTAAATACCCTAGGTTTTTTGAACACCATTGGGTCTCAAAAATAGACATGGTGAATGGGCAACCCATCAAAAAGGGTTCCAAAATATTAGAGGAGTTGGTGGTTAGGATTTGTTTCAACCCAAGCTTTGTAGCAGGTTTGTCTTTCTCATTCAATAAAGTGAGCAGAAACCTTCATTGATGGGGGCTAGCATACCCTTTGGTTTGTGTCTTGAAGCATAACCTCCAGTAGGCGATCCGGTATGAAAGAGTTAGTGTATGTATCATTTGAGGGGGTAATTTTGTCCATAAAGGCATCAGAGAATTCTTGCCTTATGACTTTGGCCTCATCCGCATCAAGCTCTTCAGGGATTAGGTTCTTTGTAGTATTCATAAAGGGGGGAGGGACAATGGGAATTCCGGAGCGCCCTGTTGCATGCTCAGTCTTCGTTGCCTCATAAGCGGATTGTTCCCCATCTTTCTCTCGTGCATCTCCAATGCCACATGATAGAGGGGAAGTGTTCACCCTGGTATCTTCCTCAAGAATAGTATTAATGTTAGCTATCAACTCATGTAATCTAGAAACAACAGTAGGTGGATTTTCTTTTGCCATGGCATACAATTTAAGCCAAGTGGGGATATTTAACACAGCTAGCAACATTAGCTCACAGTGTTCATCATTTTTAAAGTGTTTTGGAGATCATGTTGTAGAATGATGTTGTGAAAGGCAGGGTCCTTAATGAATAGAAAAAGCCCTTGTATTAGGTTGGGGAATGCGGGTAGCTTATCTCCATATCCCAAGGACTATAATGCAACATCCCATGTCCGCACAATTTCTTGCACGCCATGGTGCCTCATTAATGTAGCATGATTAAAGGGTTGTGGATGGTATAATTACCACAATAACCATAAATGTGTGTAAGCAATGAATATTACATAACTACATCAATCGTGACTCAAGACATTGGTCTAGGGAAATTGATGCATCCATGAAAGGTTATGTAACATTTAATGGCCTAGTAACTTGTGTGTAGCGGAAAATAACATGAACATAGTGAGCATTTCATTAGATAGGTTCCTAATGAGCATAACAAGAGTGCTTGGGTGGAGAGAGCAACAAAAAGCATAACACCTAGTTAGATAGCATGAACAATACTTAAAAAGCTAGAGAAATTAAGCTATTGACAACAATTGAGGACCGGATTCACATGGAGTTGGTCCCCCCTCCAAAAGGCTTTGTATTATAGGTTTCTCCCATCAAGAGAGACATTTTACAATACAATTCTTTGTGTTCCTTCAATACTAGTTAGTGCAATGAAGATGGAAGCTTCAAGCACTAAGCAAAAAACTTATAAAACACAACATCAATTCCCTCATTGTCTCAGACCCAAGACCTCACACACCTTCGAAGATGGTGAGAGCTAGCAGGGTATGAGAGTAGATTGAGAGGAAAAAGGAGTAGTCTTACGAGAAAGATGTACATCTCCTCACATAATCACTCATATTAGCATAGCATAGCTTAGTAATTAGCATGGTAGAGGAGATGAGCATGCATTGAAGCTTGGATCTTGGTTGGATTTGCATCACAAAGCCAAGAGTTGTTGGTGTAGGCCTCCCTTCTCACAAGCTTGGAGTAGGTGATAAGCTTTCCATTAAAGCTTGAGAAGGAGAGAGAGAGTCTTCTTGCTTCACACATGAGCTTGTATGTGAGTGTGTGAGATAATGCCTTTGAAAATTCAGCCCCCTCTCTCTCTTGGTCGACCCCTCTTCCGTTTTACTCATGCAGGCACCCCATTGGCCCATGCTAGGCTTAGCCAATGAAATTTAAGCAGCATAAGTGATAGCCTTCTGACATGTGTCCCCCTTTCCCCTTTTGTGAGAGCTTTAGGTAATTAATTAATGCAACTAAACTCTCATTGGACCCCTTTGTCTCATGGCCAATAGGAATCAGGCAAGCCATTGGGCTGCTGAATGCTCATTGGACCCCTTGGGAGACTATCCAATAGTCTTCTAGAGAGCTTAATTCTTATTGGTTCTTTTATTTAGTGTTCTTAAATTAATTAAACTAGATTTACTCTAGCCTAATTCTCATTGGTCCACCTCCATGGCCATCCAATAGGATTTGAGTACACCTTGTGGGCATCTGGGCTAGGGACCTGACATGTGTCCCTCATTCCCTTTGTGTAAAGGAGGCTTGTGAGTGTGTGTGTGTTTCTCTCTCATCCCCTACTTGCAAGGCTCACCCCCTCCTTTGTAGGATTCATGAAGACTTTTGTACACACACACAAAGCATCCAATTTTCCTAAGCTTAACCATTGGACACAACCTTTGATCTTTGGAACCTTAGCATTTTGGAAGTCTTACTGGGCTGAACCTTAGGGTCTTTAGAGCCCATTGTTGCCCCTTGCTCTTTTGCAGATGCCCCCCCCTTTGGATCCCTACTATGGCGGGTCTGCCAGCCTAGCCAATATTCTAGCTTTTTCTCCCCTGGCACTTCCCCATATTAAATGACCAGTTTAACATGAGAAAATCATTTAGGAGAATTAGATATTAGTTATTATGACAGGTTATTTAGTATAATAAATTGGAAAATTGAGTAACCCCTTCAACTTTTATCCACAAACCCAACTTATGCAAGTATTAATTTTGGTACCTGCATCGATCATAAACCAAAAAAACCAATTAGTCTCTTATTTTATGTACTACAAGTGTTATAGATTAATACACATGTTACAGATGTCCATATACAGAGATTGAGGATATGCGAGGATCTGGTTAGCCATAGTTGGAGAGGTTGTAGTGGTGACGTAGGGGCCAAGAAGAATGTCCTCCAATCTTAGTTTTAGAGGATTCCATGCACATGCTCTTAAGTAGCATAGAATGGGTGGGTCCATGGGAGAGAAGCTATCGGTTTCTTCTCTGTTATGGGTGAGTGAGGTAGAAAAGAAGAAGTTGGGCACACCATGCAGGGAGTGGGTACCTAATGCGCACATGAGTGTACTATTATATTCTCCATATAATCCCATGATGGTATGCTTGGGTTTGGTTTAAACCAAATCTTTTAGGATTATTACTCCCAAGTGAATAATGCAATGATCCCACATGTGATGCTTTCTATGCTATCTTGTGTGTAAAGATGGCCCTCCTTCCTTCCCGCACTAAGAAGTCCCAGAGGGGGCACTTGGCCCCCAGAAGGACCTTGGTATTTTATGAAACTCTGATGTGAATTTGGCCAAATAGTTCTTCAGTAACCGTGAGAATCTCACTCTCTCGAAATCATTGGCACAAAATTCTTGTACAAGCCTTCTAATATCTTGGGTTGCTGACCAAGGTGAAGAGTTGGAGAAGAGGATGGGTTTTATTTGGGATAATATTACTTTGTGAGCCCATTCAGATGGTCTGTTGCTGCCTCTGTGAATGTATTTGAATAATTGAATTGAAGAGCTATTGTCTTTTTGTATCTTGGTCCTTTTATCCTACCCTTTGTAATTTCAAGTTTCATGCTGAGAGAATTGGTTTTCATAGCAAATCCATCCTTGAAGGATGTAGCATTATGATCTACTGTCAAACAGGGGGGGTAAATTGGGTTTTTTGTTAAGAAGAAATGGTGACATCCTGTAATGATGTTAGTTTTTGTTTATTGGTTCTGTCTTGTAGTGTGATTGAGATATACTTATATTCAAGGGAGTGTAGGTAGAGGTTGCACCATATTGCAGAACAAGCTAATCCCATAGGTATGCTATTCATTTGTCTATTGGTACGCCCATTGCATTGGACAATCATATTGTCTATGAGCCTAGTGTTGATAAAAAGAGCTTGTTGCTTGGCAATGGATATGCCTTTCTTCTATTCTTGACTAGACCAATTGCCAAAAATGCAATGGATATGCCTTTCTTCTATTCTTGACTAGACCAATTGCCAAAAATGCAAGTGGATGGGAACTTTTTGAAGGAGATGTAATGCTTGTGTGCATGATTATAAGCATAGGAAATGAGCCGAGCTATCCTAGTTTTAAGCCCAATGGTTCCTTCATGGGGGATGTTCTCATAACGGTGTTGACTTCTTTGTCACATGTAATGTCTTTGACACCAAGGTCAACACCAAGTGATAGGGAGCTTTTGGGCAATCTCCAAGCCTCCTATTCGCTTAGTATTGACTCAACTGCCTCTTGTAATGATTTTAACACCAAGGTCAACACCAAGCGATAGGGAGCTTTTGGGCAATCTCCAAGCCTCCTATTCGCTTAGTATTGACTCAACTGCCTCTTGTAATGATTTTAATACCAAGGTCAACACCAAGCGATAGGAAGCATTGGGTAGTCCCCAAGATTCCTATTCGCCCAGTGCTGACTCCGCTGTTTTACTTGTCGGTTAACAAACAATTTGAATGATATTGACTAAAATAATGATGGAATTATGAGCAAATTGGAACCAGAAGTTACATTCTGCTTTATGGGCATATAGAGTGGCCTATAAGACATCCATTGGAACAACACCTTACAATATGGTGTTTGGTCTTCATGCCATTCTGCCAATTGAATTCTTAATTCCAACTTTGAGAATAGCTATTAGAGTGGACATGTCATGAGTTATCATCGAGATTAGACGACTTAGAAAAGTTAGATGAGCTATGCCTTCAAGCTGTAGCATCTATCTATGCTCAGAAAAGACGCCAAAAAGAGTTCTTTGACAAGCATGTGCGGTCAAAAGAACTTAAAACAAGGGACTGCATCTTGGTGTATACCCTAAAACAACATGCAAAAAAACTCAAAAAGTGAGGGATGGGACCCTTTGTGATAAAAAAATTGTCACCAAGTGGAGCCGTCAATCTTGTGACATTAGAAGGAGAAGAAATGCCTAACTTAATTAGTGGATGCACATTGAAGAAGTATCACTGTCCACCGTCCACTAACCCAAGAGATGCTACATCAGATTCATATTGAAATACAACGAACAAAAGAAAAACAACCGATTGTTGAAGCAACACAAACAAAGTTAAAGAATGAATGGCTAAACGAAGGCTTCTACAACAACAACAACAACAACAACAACAAAAACATGAAAGACCATTGCGGTCAACGCTATTTCCATAAAATAATTTAAAGAAGACAAAGTAGATCCAATGATCAAAGTCAAGATTGACAACAATCAAGTAAAAGCTACCGCTCTACTTGATACAGGATCCCAAGAAATGTCATTTCCCTCAGCTTATATACACAGCTTGGTCAAGACGCTGAGCTTCAAATGACACCACACAAGATGCAGAGCTACCGTGATCACCATATCAAAGCATTAGGGTTGAAACCTTATTAGTTCAAATCAATCAATATGTCTACCCACACAGATTTTATGTGGTTGAAGAAGAACATCAAAACCAACACAAATTATTCAATGTTCAGATAAATTGGAAGTCTGATCTAGTATTTCAGACTGAAACAGAGAGTCAAACGGCTCCATTAACTAAAGTTACAGAAACATGGCTAGCAATGGAACAAATGACTGACAAGGGCAAAGTACCCTTTCATACAGGAAGCATGCAACAGATTCCCAAAGAGTCACCACAAAAATCAACAATCCAATTAAAGATGACATTAGTCTCATCCACATAAAAAACGACAAAAAATTCCGACGAAACAAATGCAAAAAAAAAGGGAAAAAATGGATACCCAAGCATTAGCTCTACAGCAAGTAGGTTTGGGTTAAGAAAAATGGGACATATGTAATAGAAACACTCCAAAACCATCAGTTGGCATAGACTCAGGTACCGTCTCACAAACCCATACGGCCCACTCATGCATCTATCACAAAAGGATGGGTACCAAAGAAGTTGGTTGAAGCTAAAAAACAACACGAACTTATTTGGATTCCTAAGCGCATTATGTTGAAATTCTCTAAGAGACCAAACCAATAGACCAAGCACCACTTAGCGAATCAAAGACCAACCCAGTCAACAAAGCAAGTCTATGTAGCCAAAGAGTTATACCAAGCACAAAAAAATCAGCTTTGGATCTGAATCCTAGTGGCAATGACACAAGGCAAATATCAAAACCATATGTCGAGTAAGGAGATGCCAAAACAACAAGTATGGCGGGCAAAACAGTTCAAGCAAGTTAACAACACGATAGGTCCTTTCAAGTTTTTCTAGATACCTATGAAAGCTTGTGTTGCACTACTCCAACAAAAGCTATACGGGCCAATAAATATTGCTCCACCCACCTTGTACCTATAATTTCCAATTCATCTAGGAGGACTCAGACACAGGAGGGGGGAGGCGTACGAAACCTATGGCAACTATTATTGGGCACTATCTTACAATGGTTTAAACCTTGTTGTGTTTTATTGCGATTTGATTTTCAATAAATGCTAAGTAATGCCCGTAAGTATGTAAAGGGGGATCACATCATGGCACGGGCAAAAGTAACCCCATACTCTTTTATATACTCCATACATGGAAGTTTTTCTTATTTTGTCTCTAATTATATGGTCAACTTTGGTCAAAAATTGAGAAAAGGCACAAAAATAGACCAATATTGGCTTAAACATTTTGTATATAGTAGGAAAGATTATATTCTTAGTCGAGAATAGTTTACCTAATTTTGGGTGATTTTTGGCTTTGTTTTGCTAAATTTTGGGATTTACCACAAAATTTTAAGTACCTTTTTGGGAGTTTCTTTCTAAAAATCTAATAAAAAACTCAAAAAAGCAATGGAGAATTTGAAGCCAAACGACAAAATACCATACCAGAAGGGACTCACCGAAAAATTTGGGAAGCAAATTGAAGATGTAAAGTGTCGACCTAAATACAACGGTGACCCAAAAGATAAACTTGTCGTATCTGGGACATATAACGTCCAAGTACGAAAATTGAAGATCTGTTGAAAATTTAAGGTATGCACAGGGAATGATGGGATCAAGAAGAAAAACGAGTTTCGGGAAGCTCTAAGCACATATACTAACTTAGGGGGATTTCCTAGTCATTTCCACATAGCGACCGTGCAGGAGAGAGCAAACGGTGAGTACGCGCGACATTCAAAGAGTCCATACGCACATATTAGGAATCCCCATGGCGAGCGGAGCTAGCAGTGAGCTCTATGATGCTTATAGAACATTGGCATGCATGCCAAATACTAACCCACTCACCAAGAACACAAATCAGGGTATAGGCACCTCACATAGAAACCTTAGCATTGCACAGAGTAGGAAAGTCCAAATGAGTGGTGCACGGCATCAAAAGGACCTCCAGGCATGGGCAATGCAATGATGTGCTCCAGGTCTGCAACAATTGTCAATGTAAACAACCGCAGTCACACTGCCATCAAGCACCAAATCAATGACAGGGTATACCAGCAGGTAGCCCACCTCCAGAGGGTCCTAATGAGGCTATGAACACCTCAAATGGATACCTAAATTCTCCAGGAATAGCCAAAGTTCCCAGGAACTCAAAATTTGCTCTCACATGAAATATAGGCCGCCAAATTACAGGTGTAGGTTCCCAACAAGTTCTCCTTAACATGGGAAATCCAGCCATATGATTTTTGTGTAAAAAGGCCTCACTTGGCACCAACCGCGATTGCTGTCCCATGGCTTAGACTAAGAAAATGATAAGGTGAGTAAGTTCTAAAGGTGAAGAGGAGTCTATAGGCACTTCATTTGATCAAAATGTACCAATAGGGACTTTCCACACAGATTTACAGGTTTCATAGTCCAAGAGCCAGGAACCTCGCAAAACTAGGCAAAAATTGCGCGAAAGTCGCAAATTTTTGGACCATAAGTTCCACTTAACCGTAAGGAACCCATTACCATAAACAAATAGAGCAAAAAGTTGGTTTGAGTTCAACTATCATAAATTGTGTTTTCAATGCGTTTTTTTCTAAAAATAGGGAAATTGGCTAGCCTGTAGGTCAAAATTTTACAACCCAACTCTCCACAAGCTCATTAGTAATCATAGGAAGCTATAGGGATGGTCTGAACACAAACGCAAAACCATAACTAGGGCTTGCTTAGTAGACAAGACTTCTAGCATGAGGAAATCTAAGTTTTGACCAAACCAATGATCCAAATTGACCATGCAAGGTGGCAGTGGACTCTACACACCAGAGGAATCAGATGGTATCACTAGATGGCAAGTTTCCTTGATGTTAATAACCACATTTGATTTAGATTTAGGGGCTATCATTTTTCTTTACATTGGCAATTGTGCCTACACATCCATGTTTGCCTAAGAATGTCACATTATGCAGAACATTCATTAGGTTCAACAACATAGAAAGACCAATCTTTGAATCTTTTGTAGGTCAATCAAAGTTTATTTTTGTCATATATTTGAATAGAAGCATGAACAAGCTAAATTTTTTTCATCAAAGTGCTTGGTCTCTCTCTCTCTCTCTCTCTCTCTCTCTCTCTCTCTCTCTCTCTCTCTCTCATGTTTGTGTACGCAAACTAGTCTTGCTTGGTTGGCCTTGTGTAGTTAATGTGTGAAATGGTGTTATTTTGTAAATGGAAATGATGTGTATACTACCTATTGGCTCGTTTCTAATAAAATTTTTACGATTATCCCAAGATTGCTACTTCTAATGCTCCTTAAAATTCCTTCAATAAGTCGTACGTCATAAAAAGTGCATAAGGCCCCTACCCCCATCTCTTTATTGCAGCCTTTTTCCTTTCACACATTGCCTTTCCATTCCCAAATATGTGACCCCCAAGCAAACCCAATGAGCCTCCACGGATGTGCTTGTCTCCCATTCTTGGGCCCTTGTCTACCATTATTGCATCCTTTACCATTGGCAGCTTAGGGCCAACTGTTATTGACCACAACATAGCAACAAACACCAAACACCACCTATTCTCCTTGTGTGTTAGCTTGATACATAGAGAGAGAGAGAGAGAGAGAGAGAGAGAGAGAGAGAGAGTCGCTTCTATTTGCAACATTCTACCTTCTATCACAAAACCTAGCTTTCCCCTAAGGTTCAAAGCCTTTTCTGTCATCAACCTTCTCATGTATATGAAACTGATATTGCAATTGAAATCAAACAGGGGTACCTACTCATAGTAGTTTATGTGTAAATAGGATACCATGGGTAGATTGCTTGATAACTTTTTCCTAAGCAAAAAGAATAAATTAAAAAAACATAGAAGATTTTGTGAAACACAACAGTGAAATCAAAACAACATTTCTTTGTAAAGCACACATACAATCTCTCCATTAGGATAGAGCACTAACCTTATGAGTAATGTCTTCATTTGAACAAGTTTATATGGCAAAAGTTTCGCCTTTGAGGAGCTACAAAAGAAAAAGAAAACACCAGTTAAACCTTTCATACGAAGAAAATAAAAGTAAAATAAAAAACTAGATAGTGCACATCCATGTGAATGTCATACAAAAGTATGATGGAGATCCGGCACAGTATCTCTCCAAAATATATAAGAAACAAAATCCGTCTCTTGCCCCGTAGTCCATTTCCTACTACATAGTCATGGTATTCAAGAACAAGATAACAAACCTAAATTTCTCTTTAATAATTTGGTATTTAAGTCCTTGCCATGGCCACATGAAATTCTTTCTGGTAATTTTGTATTTTAGTCCCTTCCACCTCTACGAGGGGCATATCTTGCAATCAACATGTTCTGAGAGCCTACATTTCAGATTGGATTCTTCTTAAGAACTTTATGTGTTTTTCTAAGGGCACGAAAGTACATGTAAGGACATGGGTCCTATGGGCAAGGCCATCGGCATGGCCGGACAGTGTGTACGCTAGGGGAAGGCTATAAGATAGCGCAAACCTAAATTTCTCTTTAATAATTTGGTATTTAAGTCCTTGCCATGGCCACATGAAATTTTTTCTTGTAATTTTGTATTTTAGTCCTTGCCACCTCTACGAGGGGCATATCTTGCAATCAACATGTTCCGAGAGCCTACATTTCAGATAGGATTCTTCTTAAGAACTTTATGTGTTTTTCTAAGGCCACGAAAGTACATGTAAGGACATGGGTCCTATGGGCAAGGCCACCGGCATGGCCGAACAGTGTGTACGCTAGGGGGAGGCTAGCACAGTTGGGTGGAGACTAGCACACGCATTACCATTGCCCGTTCACTAATGTCCGAGCTATTTTTGAAAGGAGGCGAAAAGCGGGTTGCATGTGCGTGTGACGCTCTGCTTCTCTCCCACGTCCTGCAGACAACGACGTTTCCGCTATGCAACAAAAGAAGACAGACATGCTTTCCTGTGCGTAGCGCGTGGATAGATAGCGAAGACTGACTGCGGCCGCCCCATCTACGCCCTCCACAGTGGGTAACCAAGGCGGGCGACCAAGGCAAACTGGACCGGCAACTCAATGACACCGAGGCTCCGAAGGGTTTCGTTGGCGCCGTTGGCTGCGTGCGTAGGAAGGCCCGCTTAACCCTTGCATGAAGGAGGGTTGAACCCACCCGAGGAGGGTAAGCGGCCAACACTTTACCATCAAGCTATTGACCCTTGTTGTGTATAACAAGGAAAGATAGCCTACTTATGTTGAAAGGAAAACTAGAAGGAAAGGGAAAGCTTCAAACTTCAAGGAAGTAGCTTCACTCTCCCATTTGACTTCTTGGAGGAAGGCAAGTTTTCCTCCAAAAATTATTTTTTCATCAAGGAGGTAGCTTCAAAGTGAACAAAAGCCGACGGGTTTTTGTGAAGAATCATCAAAGGTGTTCTTACACCGAACAACAAGTGAAGCGCTCAAATTTTTGCAAGGTGAGGTTCGCATGCAACGCAAATCGCGGAGCATACAAAACACAAAGACTTCAATTTCTCAAGGTACAAGTTGTCGTTTTTTTCTCTCTCTTTGCATTAGTGTGTGTTTACCATGGCCAATGAGGATATCCCACCTACACACACGTTTGATTTTGAGCACATAGATCAAAATCAGGGCACCACGGGTGCTGCTGACACTAATATGCATGTTGATGATGATCTAGGAGATCATGGGCTTGTAGATATGGCTTCTTTCAAGACTTTGGAACATCGCCAAAGAGTACTTGAAAGCAACCTCTCTATACTCAATGCAAATGTTACTAATCTTACAGAGTTACTTGTGAAATTTATGAATTCACAGACGACTCAAGGAGCCACAAGTGGCATGGTTCAAGGGAACCAAGCTCGCACGACTCAAGGAGTCCAAGAGACAAGTGCTGCAGAAGATGCAGAAGGTAGCAATGCATTATTTAAGAATATCACCATTCCCTAATTTCACGGGGAAGAGCATGATTGCAACAAGGATGCGATCAATATGTTCTTACACAAATGGAGTGATATTCATCGATTGAGACACACCCCATATATAAAGACGGTTGTGGAAACAAGTCTATCTCTTAAAGGCAAGGCCTATAAGTGGTGGATGACATTTCCAATAGATGCTCGTCCTCCGTCTTGGGCTGTGTTTCAAGCTTCTTTCTCCAAAGAGTTTTTGGACTCCAATGAAGAAGATAAGAATTGGTTAGCATGGGATGCATGCTGCATGTTTGGCCTCTCTCTCACACAATACCTTTCAAAGTATCGGGAAATCATATTAAAACAAGAAGGTCTAGATGAATTCCAAAAGATACGGAGTTTTAATAGGGGTCTTGACAAAGACTATCGTCTTCATGTCAAGACCCAACATCCAAAAACTTTGGAAGAAGCCATCAATCATGCCCAAAGATATGATGATGACCAAGAGAGGAAAGGAAATGTTCCCTACACTAAGACTAATTTTTCTAAGAGCAATGTGGCTAAGAGCCAATGGCGAGGTAGATCTCCCACACGTTCCAAGAGGAATAAGAGACAATCTACCTCTCCACGCCCACAAGAGGCTAAGAAGCCTAAGCACTCACGAGATACTCCACGGGGGTCTCTCAACACTGTTGATTTTGAGCGTGTAAAGAAACACATTTTCTGTTTTAGATGTCTTTCGGACCAACATAACAAGAAAGATTGTCCTCTTTTGCAAGGCAAGTAAAGGCCATGCACACGGTGCAACACCTTACATTAGATTCATCTCCTAAATATTATGCTATAGAGGTTCTTCATATAGAAGAAAAGCAAAAGTGTTGTGTGCCTGCTTTAATGTGGCAGCCCACCTTTGGCCCCCATGATTTGATTTGCATGCATGGCACTATCAACGGACAACATGTTCGTATTTTAGTGGATGATGGTGCAACTCATAACTTCTTGAACTATAAGCTAGTCAAGAAATTGAAGCTTACACATCCTCCTTGCTCTCACAATAATGTGGTGGAGCAGATGTTTGGGAATGATAAAGAAGTATGGGACACGGTAGTTCAAGGGGTTGAGCTTATTGTTTAAAATCATACGATGACCCTTAACTTTTAGGTTATGAACATGGACCGTGCTGATGTAGTTTTAGGACGGGAGTGGCTGCATGGTTTAGGAAACACATTGCACACTAGTTATGAACACAACTCCTTATCCTTTATGGCCAATGGTAAACATATGCTTTTGCTTGGTGAGAAAAATATACCATCTGCACCTCTTATATGTACAGCCGAGTTTTCTATTTTGCAGAAAGCAGATTTAATAGATGAAGTCTTTTTGTGTTACTGCTTGTCTCCAAGTCTTGTGAATTCTCAAGAGCAAAGTGCGGTGAATTCTAGTAATGGTATGCAAAGTGCAATAAATTCTACTCATAAACAAAGTGTTAAAAAATTTAACAAGCAAAGTGCTCTCAATTTTAATTCTATAGAGCAACGTGCAACTATTGTAAAACAAACATCACAGGAATTACAAGATTCTCCATCCTAGCATAACTCTAGTTTACTTTCTCCTTTTGCACGGCAAATGTTGACTCACTTACTCACGGAGTATAGTGATGTGTTCTCAAGTGATTTACCACCGGGTTTACCCCCTACATGTGATGTGCAACATGGCATAGATGTCTTGCCAGGCACTAAACCGGTGAGTAAACCACCTTATCGTATGAGTGCTAAAGAAGACAAGGAGGTTGAGAGTCAGTTGGATGACTACCTCGCCCGTGGTTTCATTAGGCCTAGCACTTCGCCTTGGGCATCACCAATTCTATTGGTAAAATAGAAAGATGGTACTACGTGCATGTGCGTAGATTATCGTGGATTAAACATCATAACCATCAAGAACAAGTATCCTCTGCCAAGAGTAGATGAGTTGTTTGATCAACTCCATGGGGCAAGATACTATACAAAGATAGATCTTCATTTAGGATATCACCAGGTGCGTATCCTTTTACAAGATATCCAACACTGCCTTTAGAACACAGTTCATGCATTTTGAATTTTTGGTTATGTCTTTTGGTCTAACCAATGCTCCAGCTATATTTATGACATTCATGGATAGTGTCTTACGTCCCTATCTTGGAAAATTTGTTGTGGTTTTCCTTGATGACATTCTTATTTACAGTAAGACTGAAGATGCACATAGAACACTTAGATTAGTGTTTGAACAACTACAAGCTCACGTGCTCTATGCTAAGCAAATCAAGTGAGATTTCTTTAAAACAGAGATACATTACCTTGGTCATGTGATCTCTTATTATGGCATCAAAATGGACACTGACAAGGTCGCTGCCATTCTTCAGTGGCCACATCCCAACACGGTTGAGGAGCTTCAAATATTTTTAGGCATGGCTGGATTTTATCGACAGTATATCCGTGACTATGCCAAAATCACTATTCCTATGACGGATCAACTTAAAGAAAAAGGTAAGACCTTTTCTTGGGAAGAAGCCCAAAAACGCAGTTTTGAACAGCTCAAGGTAGCTATAGCCACTGCTCCCATCCTAGCAATCGTCAACCCACTTAAGCCGTTTGTGGTAGAGACTAATGCTAGTGATAAAGCCATTGGTGCGGTACTTTTTCAGGAGGGAGACCTATAGCCTTTGACCATGAGAGTATTAAATGGTTTACTACTCAAACAAATTTGAAGGGCCGTAAAGCTAGATGGGCATAAATCCTTCAAGATTATGATTGTAAGCTACGATATCGCAAGGGGTGATATAATGTAGTAGCGGATGCACTAAGTTGGATGCCTCAGATTAATTCACTTGCTTTCACGAAACTAAAGAGTGGATTTTTGGAGTCATTACGTGGCAAGTGTGCACACATTCAATCATATGCTAAAGTGTGGAGTGGAGTTTTAAAAAGGGATCCCTCACACTCACATGTCTCTGAACAGCCAGATCAACATGTCTCTGCACGCGTAGATTAAAAACTCCAACACAAAGAGCTCCACCCCTACTCAGGAGGAGCTTAAGTGATGGAAGAATTTTTCCATTGATGATGGCTACTTACTCCACAAAGGTAGAGTATGTGTGCCAAAGGATTCAGACACTAGGTGCCAAATCTTATTTGAGTGTCACGATAGTCCAAGTGCTGGTCATCCAGGTATTTGTAAGACGTATGCCTTAGCTACACGGCAATTTTATTGGCCGGGCTTACATCATGATGTTCAAGAGTACATACTAAACTGCCAACAATGTCAAGTTAATAAGGCAAAGCGCCTCAAGGTAGGTGGCCTTTTACATCCTTTAGAGATTCCACAAGGTAAGTGGGAGAGTATCTCGATGGATTTTGTAGTAGGACTACCTACTACAAACTCGTGGCCATGATGCCATTTGGGTAATTGTAGACCGTCTCACAAAGATGGGTCGATTCATTCCCACTAAGACTACGATTAAGACACCGGAATTAGCACGGCTATTTGTAGAGCATATATATAAACTCTACGGTCTTCCAGCTAGTATCATTAGTGACAGAGATCAAAAGTTCGATAATCACTTCTGGAGAGCTGTGTTCCAAAAGTTGGGAAACTAAACTTAATCTAAGTACGGCTGATCAGCCAGAAACGGATGGTCAAACAGAAAGAGTTAATCAAGTGCTAGAGGATATGCTACGAGCGTACGTTAGCAAGAAGCAAACCAATTGGGAAGACTACTTACCTATATTGGAATTTGCTTATAATAGTTCAAAGCATGTGACTACATGGTTTAGTCCATTTATACTTTTATATGGATTTCAACCTAGATCACCCGTTACAGTGGGGTTGGCTAAGGAGAAGATACAACAAGCAAAGGATTTTCTCCAAGACCATTTTGACATGCTTCGAGTTGCTCGACAGAATGTTAAGCAAACTCAAGATCGATATAAGAAGTACGCAGATGAGCATCGTCGTCTTGCTACTTTCGAAGAAGGAGACAAGGTTTTCCTCAAAGTTCCGGAGCATTCAAAAAGTCTGAAGACGGGAAAAGTTGCTAAACTTTCACCACGCTATTGTGGACCGTTTACCATTCTCAAACGTATAGGTCAAGTGGCCTATAAGTTAGCTCTCCCAGAGCACTCACGAGTTCATCCTGTTTTTCATGTTAGCCGTTTACGAAAACAGCTAGGACAGAATGATAAGGTCATTGACACAGGTGTGTCAGTTGACCTTATTGAACCGCCAAGCATTCCTCATGAGCCCAAAAAGATTTTGGATTCTCATGAGCTTCGCACCAGACATCATGTCAGACGACAGGTGTTGGTAAAATGGCTAGATAGACCTGAAGAAGGTTTTACATGGGAGAATGTCTCCGCACTTAAGAACGTTTTCCTACGTTCGTTTTTGAGGACGAAAACGATTCTCCAAGGGGGGGGGGGGGGGGGGGTAATGTAAGGACATGGATCCTATGGGCAAGGCCACCGGCATGGCCGGACAGTGTGTACGCTAGGGGGAGGCTATAAGATAGGTGGAGACTAGCACACGCATTACCACCGCCCTTTCAGTACATATCGAAAAAAACATTGTCAAGTGCAACATGTTTCTCCCATTATAGCAATGTCATAGTGAATTCTCTCAACCATGTGAAGGTTTTGCAAAAGTTTACAAGTCTTTAAGATGGAAGCATAGGCAATTGTATTTGAAAAAGGCCTTCCTTGAGCAAGATGCCACTCCTTAAGGCGCAAGCATAAGCAATTGCGTTTGGCAAAAGGCCTTCCCTAAGTAAGATACCACTCTCCTGTTTTTCCCGTGGGATCTTTCCAAGAATTTAGATCGTTTGGGACAGAATCAAGCATGTTCCTTTGCTGCTACTCTTGTAACTTTCTCCTCTTTGGCCAAAGTAAATTGTGTTATTGTAGCTCTTTGAAATGCATCGTCTAGATCTCGTACGATTTTCACACTTGACAAATCAATGGCGTACCTTGTTTGCCCTCTAAGAAAGGCTAGTTCATCCTCATTGATCTCAATTTCAAGCTCCTCTTGAATGCCTTTGTCTTGATACAAGAATCCATTTCTATAACCTCAATATTGGGGTAATGCCTCACATCCAAGACCTCTGGTGCTATGAACTCATTCTCTTTAGTGGTCGCTTAGAAGAGCCATTTTCATCCTCCTCTGTGATGATAACCCCAAAAAGCGTTGATTAATACTCAAAACGTTAGATTCCTTATTAAAAAATATTGCCCTTTCTTTGGGTCTATGACTTTTGCCATCCAATCATGTTCACTTCTACTATCATGTCTATCATCACAACTCCTCGCGTGTTGTTCCTCTTCCTTGAGCTTAGCCTCATGCTCAAGCAAAAGAAACCAGCAGAATGGAGGTTTTCTCCATAACTTCCATATATTTGACTCAACTTTTGTAGGTGTCAATTGTGTTGTTGGATTTTTTAAAGGACCCAATGGGTCGGCATGGCTACAATAGGTTGCAAAAGCCATGGCATAGTCAACACAGACAAGTGCAGAGAGCCCCTTAATGCTCCTTTTCCCCCACACATGGAGGACCAAACTGTCGACAACTATATTCATTCCATGCCATGAAGGCTTGTGGTTGATGGTTAATGAGCCTCACCTTGTCACTAATCTTCTGTCAACTCTGCCATGAAACGAGTGCATTGTCATCAATGCACTTAAAACAGGCGATCACAAAAGCATGTTCACAGAAAACCATCCTTTAGTTCATTTTTAAAGGACAACAATAAAAAACTCCCATCTAATTTGGAGGGTCATCTTGATAGAAATTGGCTAAATTTGGAGGATTTTAGTGTAAAAAACGATAAAACCCCTAAAATTTTCTCTAAAATCTAAGAGACTTCCAACGCTCCCCTGTTTCCTATCGGTTGCTAAAAAGTTTTTGGTGAACACTAGCATAGTATGAGTCAACGTAGTCAATTGAAAAAGATGTTTCTTGTGACACTTCTGATAATTCCACTACTATTTAACTAATCATGTCACATTGTGAGGCACTTGTCATCACCTCGATAGCCGTCGGCATGCCACTCATGCAACGGCATGCACCTTGTGACGGTGTAGGCGAAGGAATTCCACCAAGGCAAATAGAATTGGGCGGGATCACTTAGAATCAAGTCAACAAGGGGATCATGTATGCTTGAAAGGCTAGATCACCCATGACATCTTGTACAAAGTTGTGAGCATGTGGATAGAAAGCAAGTGCATGTGTAGGACCGTGCTTTACATGTTTTACCATTCAAGCTGTTGTGCATGAAATTCCAACCATCTGCAAGCTTTGTAAATCCAATGGTCGATTGTTAGTCTACTTGGTCAAGAATGCCTGTGGCCTTGTTATAGTGGTCAATGATATATGGAGGTAAATGTGTCAAGTGTAGTCATACTAGTTAAAATGGAAATAGGATACTATGGATGTTGCTTGCTAAGGTTTTACTAAACAAAAATGAATATTTTGTGAAACATACTAATTCCCTCCAGGCTCCCTACCATGCTTGATTCAATGACCAATACCTTGGCCCTCGTTTTCTTCTCCTTGCACTCCTTGATGTGGCCACACCTACTCACCCTCTTCCCTTCCCACCCCTCCCTTACCATCAAGGTCGTGGGTCAGTTAAGCACCATTGTACGAGCGTTAGATGAACGACAGCTCAATGCACATATATGTTTACGCGTCAAGTGACGGGTTCAAAAGGGAGGGGGGGGGGGGGGGGGGGGGGGGGGGGGGGTTTGACCAATGGCTTTTGGTTGGACATCCGTCATCCTCAAGATTTGTGCGTGCGTCTACCCACTGTAGATCCCATGACGTAGTCTTGATTGAAGACCCCATGTTCTTTAGTTTGGTGGCCATGCAACCTAGGCGACGTTTGATTGAATGAGTTAGGGTGGGTTCACAGTGGGCGGCGGAAGACTTTCCCTGCGTGTTGGCAGCCAGTAAAATGAAGGCACATCAGCTTGTCTGCTCATAATGCACAGCGGAAGCAAGCTGCACCAAGTGCCGACGCATGGAAGAAAAAGGTCGTTTTGCTTTCGACCCCCGACTCCGACCCCCTGGCAATAGCACTTCCACCCTCCACTTAACCTTTCAAAGGCGTGAGTTGGCAATGCACCCTTCAATTTTAAGCCCCCTTCGTGCTTAACGTTAAAAAAAAAAAAGACACCACCATCCCCCCCAACCCCACCAATGTTCATGCTTAACGTTAAAAAAAAAAAAGGAAAATTGGCCAAAATACCCTTCTATTTTTGTGAAAGTTCCCAAAATATTCTTCAAATTTCAAAAAATTCTCAAAATACCCTCTATTTTCTTCTAAATTTCCCAAAATACCCTTCAAACTTTCCAAAATTCCCAGAACACCTCTAGTTATGAGATTCCAAAAATAAAAAAAAGTCTTAGCTTTTCATAAGAATGATTGTCTATCAATACAAGATGCTAGAAGTAGAACTTGAGTTGGCTAGGTTTCGGAGATGAATTGCTTCATAATTTTTAGATATACTTGCCTCAATTTAATAAAATTTTTGTGCTATGGTTTATTGATGCAATTGGTAAATACTTCTTCCTTTCACTCTTTGTTCCGCCGTCGGCCAATGTTCATACTAGACGGCAGAAGGAAATAGAGTCACTTTTTCTTCCACCCTCTATGTGAACAAATGAGTGACGGAAATGTGCATTCTTTAACTCTTCCACCCGGAAAAGAACCTTTTGGAGTGTTTCTTCCGCCTCCTCAATGTGAACCCAGCCTTAGTCTATGGGTGAGATTTGACGTGGAGCAACGTGGTGTCCTATTTGACAAAAAGGCCATAGGCCAAACATGTAAGAAAGAGTTAATCATGGTGTCTTTTCAAATGGAATAATCATTAAACAACAAAAGGTGTAGCAAGATCTTGTCTTGGGAAGAGGATTGGCCAACTGGTACTAAAATTTCACTAATGAAATCTCAAAATTTAAGATATCATGTCTGCTTTTGACGTGATTTTCATTCTTTTAGTGCCTCACTAGCAAGGGGATCCAGCACATCAAACATTTAGTTTGCAATTCACACACCATCAATATATGCACAAAGAAGTGCGGTGCTAATCGAACTTATGGGGTAGGGAATGGTCACCAAGTTACCATTCCTCGTAATCACGGCGCCAAGTTGGCGACCGGCGGAAACCGGGAGCCAACCTCCACTCCCTCCCATCAAGGTCGGGAGTCGGGGGGCAACAGATCTACGCCCTCCATCCCCTTGCCTTTCCTGCTCAGAAAATCGGATGTTACCGTCAGATGGTGGACAACTCAGCGATCGGAATTGCCAGAAGCTACGTTCAGTCTGCACACCAATCAGGATTCTCCAACTCTCAGCATGCAGAATGTCCAAGAGCTATGCACAGACTGCAGCTCAACCAGGTCTCTCCACCTCAGCGTTGGGAATATGGCAGCTCAGCAACTGGAATGGGATGAGGTGTTGCCACCTCAGCACACGTAATATTGTGGATGAAGGTCGGTTCTCTCTGCGTGCATCAACGGCGACAATTCCTGCATCCGAACTGTTTCCCACAGTGGCTCTTGATCTCACATCAAATAACCTTGCAATGCAACAGATCTCTACACTCCATCAGCAGCCGCTCTGATGCTACCTTTAAGCACCAGCTATGGTAGCAACATGAGTGGTGCCACAAGCTCCGCGATCACGACAATGGCAGCCCCGCTAGCGATGAGCTCCAGCTGCAATAATGGTAGTAGCAATAATATGACGATGCAACATGCTGTGCAGTACGAAAACGTGCAGCAGGAAGCAGCAACGTGGTTTACGAGCAGTTCAAGCAGCGGCAGTAGGTGGGTTAGACGTCATCGACTACCGTGGCGAGCAAGCTGCAGAGTTTGTTAGGAGACACGGCCATTCCGAGCTTGGCGGGTAACTTCACGCCTCTCATGGCCCTCCTCCTCCCGACCCCTTGACGGGGTAGGGAATGGTCATTTAGTGATCATTTCCCCATAATGTTGACGACCACATGGCTCCCGGCGGAAAGTTTGTTAGGAGACACAGCGATTCCGAGCTTGGTGGGTAACTTCACACCTCTCATGGCCCCCCTCCTCACGACCCTTGACGACCGGGAATGATCATTTAGTAACCATTCCCCATATTGTGGACTCCCACATGGTTCCTGGCCTCCGCTGGTCGCCATGTGGTTGTCAACATTATGGGGAATGGTCACTAAATGACCATTCCCTACCCCGTCAAGCGCCGGGGGGAGGGGTGCCAGCAATGGCCTTTGACCAGAGGACAGTTGGAAGAGTCAAACAATTACAGCCACAGAAATTACAGGCACCGATGTGGCCAGTCAGATAATTACAGCGAGCAGAAATTTGTTACTTAGCGGCTAAGAAATGGCTTAGGGAGCTTCAACACCTTTTCAACTGTACAAGATGCCTTTCAACCTACCAGTGTTCCCATATCCCGGTTTGTAGTGTAAATTTCCGGATTGAAAATGAAAATCCCTAGTTGTAATTCCATTGGACCTTGATTCCCGAGGTAAAAAAATTAGGCATTTTTAGTTACAAATCATAAAGAATACCACCGCATAAATCTTCGTTTTTTGACTAATTTGCCCTTTAAAAACGTGACCAAGGAATCGATTCTTTCAAGTGCTGCAACCAACTGGTCACCCAAAAAAAGAAAAAAAAAGACACAAAGCTAACAGTAAGTACATAGCCACATGAAACTGTGGCCACCTTCTTCATTGATATGCACTTCACAAGACGGTGACAGGAGTTACGAATTTGTAACAGACGTTCAGCATAATCCTCATTGCAGAGTTTATAAAAGCTGTATGCAGATCTTTGTTGGTGCTGTCAAGAGCTCAAAAAGGTCCAACACCAAATCAAGCAAACTTTACAACACAAGAGGATGAGTTTTAACACAACGAGGCCTATAAGAAAGAAAGAAAAGAGTGTCTTGACATCTCTTAAAAGGCCGGTAGGTGCCCCCGATTCATTTATATTGAAAAATTCTTTACAAGAGAATGAGACAGTCTCAAAACTTAGAAGAACAATACTATGGGAAGTGCCAAGTCTTGTCAAGAAGATCGATGGACTCAAGGATGTGAAAGGTCAAGAGTGTAAAGGATATGGAAAGTCAAGAGTGTAGAGGAGATGGAAGGTTAAAAGTTGATGAAGGATATGAAAAGTCAAAGAAAGTAGAGGAGACAAAATGAGAAGTTTGCCTAAAAGAACGAAAGAAAGAGTGTATTAACGTCCCTAAAAGGCCTATGTGGACCAAATCACTTAGACATACAATGAAGAAAATGAAATGAGCTACCTATCTAAAATTACATCCACAGTCCAAACATATAAGGTATCACTCAAATATCTATAAAGAAACAAGCATCGCAAATAGTCGAAGACTGAACCCATTCAATAACACATAGAATCTATCCACATCTATTAGTACATCAAGAATTCTTACACTGAAAATGTTTCAGCCACACATACAACCGACTTCTGTACAACATTCGAACAAAATGAGTTTTGGTTGCTGCCACCAACGAGTTCCTGAATGCAGAAGCGATGCCTTATCCTCACATACCAAACTTCTGCTTTTCCAGCATCAATCTGCCAAACCCACAATGCAGCACTTCGGTGATGCAGTGATTTGAAAGAGGAGAAATAATCACACAAATTATGCTAGTCTGGTTGGCAGGGTTAAGAGTCTGAATAGCATACGCTGGGAGTCATTGAGTGGATTTCTGTATATCACTGTTGCACAGTCTCCTCACCAGTAAGTTTGCTGTTGTAGAGGGGAAGCTCAAGAAGCAAGAACTTCTTGACCCAGCTTGGAAGATTCCCATATACTGACGGAGGAAGTGGTACAAGAGGGCTGAAAAACACACAAAGCAAAACTTAAGATTTTCATATACTGGGCTCAAAACAACAAATTTGTAAAGAGTCATTTCCCTTTTATATTTTTACTCAGCTCCTATGTGATCAGATTTTCATTAAATACATCACGCATATACTAATCAAAAATCGACCACCCACCAAGACAGACAAAGAACTGAAAATTTCAGGATTTTGGTTCCAAAACTCCTGGGGTAAATCCACCCTTTTGAGTCTGATGGCAATGTCAAATTTTGCAAATTCTGCTCCAATGACCCCTGTGGGCTCAGATTACTTCTATAGAACTGGAGTCAATTTATACTTGTTTTGCAAAGCTATGTGTCCCCAGGGCCTGTGATTGAGCAGGAAAGAAATGAGGTTTTGCCCTCTAAACTGCTGAGCATGCTTCCAGCCAACAATCACCTGTAATTTGGTGGTGGTGCACTTGGTTTCTAAGATATGTTATGACCAAAAACCTTGAAAGCCTTTTATCCCAATCCTTGGAACTACAGAGATCTGTTAATAGACATTGTGTTTCATCTTTCTGGTTCTCAATGGTCCAGGGTCTAAGAAGGTTTGTCTTCTGTCCAGTACATTCCCATATCTAGCCTCTCTCATGGGTTCGGTCTCAAATTCAAAGACCAGCTCATTGCTGCTGCACTCTCTTGCTGTTTGCAGACAGCAATAGAAGCCTAGATATAAGTTTGAAAAAGGGAAACACAGACGACAGTAAGAGGAGCACACCACCAATAAGCCTCATCAAAGTTTTTGCTCGGCTCCGCTTTGAATCTTGCAGCTCTGTATAAACTTCTGCATTCCCCATGACTTTACTGCAATGTCTTCCAGCAGAATCTATCATCTGCACACAAGAGCTTCCTGGCTGCCACAGCAAGGAAGGTCTTGTGTGGGCGAGTCATCGGTGTCCCGGGGGTGAACATCTTCACCTTGGGGCTTAAAGTGAAGACTGGGGCTGGATATTGCCGACAGAGGGCTGAATCTTGATGGCCGGGCTGTGAGGTGTGTACTGGAGGCTGGATACTGCCGACAACAGGCTGTGGGGTGCCGGTGGGCTGTGGGGTGCAGAATGTGCTGGTGAGGGGGGGAGGCAGAGGGTGAAGCTAACCTCCCGAGCAGGCACTGCCCCATCAAAACTGGTCTTTTAGCGTCAAGGTCTGCTCATCACTACTGCAGAGCTTATTCCCAAATCATCCTCATTGCACTCTCTTGCCATCCGGCTGAGTGCATCTCTCTCTTTCTTGATGCCAGGGAAAAAAGATCCTCATTGCACCCCTTGACACTATCTTCAACATTTGTTCACGACTTAACTATCGACAGACACCGTTTTAACAGCACATTAAAAGGACCACTCAGCTCTGAGTCAACTTTCAAATGAGCTACCTTGTCCGTGTTTTGTATCTTCTGTACTCAGCCAAACCACCATACCGCTTGTCTGCAGATGCCTACAGAGAGTTAAAACACCACATACATTATTGCATGAAGGATTATCAAAATGAGAAAACAAAAGGATATGGCAAGACAGTAGCAAAAGTACTTACCTCGAGCAAGGGGATGCCACTGAGAAACAGCAGAACAGCTGTAATGAATATAGGCCCAGCAATAACAGCCCATTGACCTCCCTTCAGAACAGGAGTCGCCGCAATAAATATACCCCACCATAGAAGTATCTGCATAGAAGTCAGTAGGCTTTGTAGTACTGTGTGTGCATTTTTTTACGACAAAATGAAATGAAATGAAATGTTATATTAACGTCTTCAAAAGGCCAGTAGCTTTCAGCATCCAAAACATTAAATTCGAATTTTCATGTAGCAATGGCCGGGCACACTAATTTGACGGAGTCTCATCACTATTCACACTTTTTGACAGGAGGTGGAAGCAATGTGGGCTGAGAGGACATCTGACCACACCCATTCATGGCCCAAACTAATAAACTCCTCCCTCCCCCCCTCCTTTCTGGACTACTCCAAGCATAGAGCTGCAAAGAAGCAGAAATGGGCAACTCTTTATCAACGGCAAATTTCTTTTGGACAGCCTCGCCCCCATTTCCCAACACACGCATATGTTTGTGAAAAAAGATACAGCTTGTGATATTTAAAGAAGAGATACCAATCTACGCCCAATACCCACAGATAGCCACTTTAAATAACAGACACCACTGACTTAGAAGAGCTTGTGGTATTTTTAAGTAGCTAACAGCATACTACCATGACTGCAGTACTCCTTAGAATTGCAAAAAGGTACTCCTAAAGCACTACGGAACAGTAGACCATGAGTATACCTGGAACAATGACCTTATACACACAGGTTGGAAACAGATATACTTTTTAACACTAATGATGTCCACGTGCATTGCCTTATAACTTCAAGCAGCTTGCATTCCCTTGAAAATACAACATGACCAAGTACATAAATTCATGAAGTTTGGAATTTTTTTAAAGATAGCCACTTGCATTATAAGGTATTTAAATCATTTTTGGCTCACCTCACCAAAGTAGTTTGGATGTCTAGTAAATCCCCAAAGTCCTGCATCACACCATTTCCCTTTGTTTGCAGGATTGTTCTTGAATGCCAGTTTTTGCTGGTCTGCCACTGCTTCAGTTAGAGCTCCCACAAACCATAGAACCCAACCAACTATATCCGCTGCCTGAATATCTGGGTTTCTATCGCTTGCATTCACTATTGTGACCGGAAGGCTCACAGTCCAGACCCAAACAGCCTGATCGTACACACTCCCAAATGGAAGAAGGATTACAATCAGTGCCAGCATATTAAACCAATCTATCGGCATCAAGGGACATGCAGAATATACATAAAATCAGTGCAAAGAGGACAGCACCTGTATAATCCAGAAAGCAGCAAACTTCAAAAGATTCTCTCGTTTATCATCAAATCGCCGGTCCTCACCCCACTGCAAAATCCTGAGCAGTTCAAAGAGACAAGCTATTTATTGACAATATGCCAACATTTCTAAAGGCTTCACATAGCTGGAAGTATCTTCAAACTTCTGCATTTTCTCTTGACTTCATATGTAAATTTGAATACCAGCCGATTGGCAACCATCGACTCGCCATTATTATCCTCCCCCAACACTAAGATATAATTAAAGAAGTAAATATATTTACATACGTACAATGTATATGCATGTGCATCGTTTTTTTTTTCTTTTTCTTTTTTTTTTTAAATGTTTGGGGGGGGGGGGGGGCAATCATTAGAGAAAATCCAACAAAGTCCCAACCTTTTTAAGAGTTTAAGAGCACCAAGCATCAGAGTGCATCCTATCACATGAAGGAAAACATGCTTTGAAAGCATGTTGTTACTAGGGATATTGGACCAGCATGGGATTACTTAGTCAAGCTTTCTTAACTCAGTCATATCCAACATAATCAATTTGCAAGCTTCAACATTCAAAAGGCTATACTGCACAAATAGATGGAGGAATCAAAGAGTTTTAAACCTACCGAAACAGCAGAAAGAGGGCCAATCGAACACCCCAAATCCCAACCAAGACTGTCAAAACAATCTGATAAGAAGTGCATTAGACAGCAAATATTAGTGTAATAGAGAAGCCAATAATACAAAATTATCTCTTGTATCTAGCATTGTTTTATCCTCAGCAAGAAGACCTTGCATTACCCACTCAGTATAAGTAGTATTACATGGTAGAAACCTCCAGTAATAACATTCTAGGGTTGATCATTCTTTTATTACCTTTTCGTTAGAAAAAAAAACATCATACAGCTTGGAACATTCAGAAATGATGCATGGAGCTATGTACACACAAGAAAGTGATTCTTTTACAGCATTTCAGAAAAAAGAAAGCAAGCTATGTGAATGCAAACGCTTGAAAATAACAACAAGCAAACATGTAATCTTACAGCTCATACATGTTGAGAATAACAAGCAAACATGTAATCTTGCAGTGTCATACCTGTCGAAAATACCATGTGTTGTGTAAAATTGCTGTGAGGAGAGCTAAAATTACAAAATTGGTGCTTCCTGTTGCATCAACAAGACAAGAAATACGATAGCTTATCCGAACTGTACCAGTTAAAAGTTACAGCATTCTTATTCACAATGGTCTGTTATTAATCTAACTAACATTCGCCAATTCATCATGCAACTAGCCCGCACTAAATCCGGATTATTCAAATCCCTTTCACTGTGTGCATGGGTATCTGCAATGGCACAGCCCATTTATCTACGCAAGGGGCAACCTTTGAAGTCTGCAGCCTGTCACAAGTCACAACATTGTTGCCTACCTTGGCTACCCACAAAGCAAATAATCCACATGGGCAATAAATTATCTGTGTTGGTGCATTGTCCACTTTCACTCACCAAGCATTTACATAGTCATGTAGTAATCATGCTGTGAGCGCATTACGATTCGGTACATTTTAGACTTTGATTAACAAAGCATAAGATAATCCCACAGACCTCCAATGCTGTAGAAGATCATGCAATCACATAATAAGGCAGTCATGACAGTATCCAGCATCCATCTTTGATCTGGCTGCGCAATTCCATGCTAAACAATTGCTTTCGCAATGCATTTTATTCATATATTCTTAAAATCTTGCAGTTGAAAACCCTTTCTTTAATTGCAAAGGGTCATTTGTGATAGGGTTTCCTATAATAGCCAAAATTTTCTACTGCTCCTCTCATGTAGCAACCCTCAGATCTGTTACTAGAAAACCCTAGAGCGATTACTACGCACACCTAGGGCCACACTCCTAATGTGGTTGTCACTTTCTCCTTCAAGAAGTCTCCCTAACACATATTCTGTCAAAATGTTGTATTTGTCAAACAAGCAGCAGTATATCCACGAGAATAGACACCTACTGCTACCCCCTCGCCCCCCCAACACAAAAAAATACAAAATAGTGATTGGCTAAGAGACAGATGGCATCTTGAGGAGGGTTGAGATAGGGTTTCCTATAGTAGCCAAACTTGTTTACTCCTCTCATGTACCAACCCTAAGATTCATTGCTAGAAAACCCTAGAGAGATTACTAGGCACACCTAGGGCCACACTCCTAATGTGGTGGTCGCTTTCTCCTCCAAGAACTCTCCCTAACATCTACTGTATTAAAATGTTGCTTTTCTGAAACGAGCAGCAGTGAATCCATGATAAAAGAACAAAAAAGCTTCTAAACATCATGAAAACATAACAATTACAATAGTGATTATCTTAGTGACGGTTGACATATTGAGGAGGGTTGGGGATGGAGCTCTTGTAATGTGTAGTGGAAGTGATTTATGGTAATAATTCATGAGAGAGTTTCTTTTACTCCATGAGATGTGCAAAAGACTAGAGAGAGAAGAGAGAGATGCTGCGAGTGAAGGTTCTATGAGTGAAGAGAGAGAGAGAGAGAAGACTAACGAACAATGGGGTCCCAACCCCCCTCCAAGGGCCCTCCTCTCTATTGCTAGAGAGGTATTTGCTTTAGATTGCACAAATGCTAATACAATGGTCCTAGATGCTAAGATGCTGATGGGATCTGGCTATGGGTGCTTGGATCTGCAAGGCTAGGGGCTGAAAACTGAAAACACTTGCACTTGTGCATCGTCAATTCTACTGGCCACACTTGCATAAAGACGTACAAGATTATGTGACTATGTGCCATTAGTGCCAAGTTAATAGAGCAGAATGATTAAAAGCAAGAGGGTCATCCTATAGAGATGGCTTTGTTCTTGATGGACTAGTATGCTTTCGGAAAAGCACACGCCTGAAGCTCAAATACCATTGTAACAAGACAACACCACATGCCAACTAAAAAGAACGGACATGAACAGACTTCTAGCACTTCAAAACAACTGAACTAAACGAGAGAGAGAGAGAAATGAAATGAAATGTTATATTAACGTCTTCAAAAGGCCAAAGTGATCTATGAGACCAAAAAGTTACAATGCGGTGTAAAGTCAGATTAACAAAATAAATTAAACTAGGATAACAAAATATAAATACTGCGGAATCCTAAACTAAGCTGACAGGAGTGAAAGGTGAAAGGCGTGAAATGTGTGAACTAAGCAGTACAATGTGAAGACAATATGGGAGGGGAAGTAGAGATCCATCTTCATATGCACTCTGGACGACGAATAAGTATGGCTTGAATCCTTTGTTGTAGCCTCCTTCGAAACTGTGTAGCTCCTCTTCTCCATCGGGGTCGTCTAGATCTCCCTAGCTCCAATGCTCAGTCTATGAGAATGCCAGTAGTGCGGGTAGACCTCTCCACTGTTGGCTGCTCCTCTGTCTGTTCTTCTGGGTGTACAATATCTAGTGTAAAGAAATCTGTGATTTGTCTCTGGGGTTGTCTATCTTCAGCTCTCCTCAATAAAGTTTCTCTATGCCTGTGTAACTCAGAGAGAGAGAGAGAGAGAGAGAGAGAGAGAGAGAGCGGAGGATTTCCACTCCTAGATGGCGCTGGCTCCAAACCCTGGCGTCCCTTTCAGTATTTCTTTATGTTGCTTCCACAAAGTACAAGCTCTAGGAACTCTGCTAGCATTTTAAACAGGCCAAAGATTTTCTTGCAGAGCTTCTAGCAGTGATGTTCAACCGTGCCATGTGCGAGGGCCTACCTCATACTTGGAGTTTGTCCACAATCGTACTTATCTCCAAGACAGGGGACCATGTGGAGCCTGGGCTATCATGATTGGACACACATTGGCACGGTTGTGCGCATCCATCCTTGAGCAACAATTGAGTAGATGGGCAGAGAGAGAGGGTGTACGGGCAGCAGGACAGGCGGGTTTCAGGAGAGGTGTCTCTACTCTTGATCATATTCTTACACTCAGAACCATTATTGAGGAGGGGAGATCACGTGGGAGACGAATCTATTGTTGCTTTGTGGACTTCCGCAAAGCCTTCGATACAATGCCCAGAGCTAGATTGATGCGCAGACTGCAACAGAAGAGTTGATATAGGGGATCATGGCTCTATAAAAGTTAGTAGTGGGGCACATATATACTCCATACGGGATTTCTGATTTGGTTCACTCCACTATTGGGGTGAAACAGGGTTGCCCGCTATCTCCTACACTATTTGGCATGTATGTGGATGAGGTTGCTGACTACATTGAAAAGGAATGGTGATAGAGGAGCTCACTTGGCAGGGACATGGATCCCACTATTGTTATATGCTGATACTGTGTTGATTTCCGACTCCCCGGAGAGGATGCGGCATCATTTAGATGCTTTGTTCACATTTGCCCACGATAGCGGATTGTCTGTTAACCTTGGGAAAACCAAGATTATGGTGTTTAACACCACACCACAGTGGGTCAATAGGTCAGCACCCACTTTTACATATGCCAGGAGATGGTGGAGTATACAAACGCATACACCTATCTTGGGGTAGTCGTCAATGGACCGGCGTTCTCATTAAGGAGAGCAATAGAGACTAGATTGACGAGAGCTTATGCAGCCTGGGAGGATTGGAGAAGATGTGTCTGCAGGTCCAGTTTTAGGAACCTCGAACAAAGTTGTGGCTTTAAAGGGAAAAGGAGGCTCAATAGGCCGTTGTCGAAAGGGAACGCAAAGCTCAACATGTAGCTGTTGAAGAGCAAAAGATAGCTATGGAACTAGAGCGTCAACAGGCACGCGAAGCTCAACGCATAGCGAAAGAAGAAAAGTGGGCAACTATGGAGCAAGAGTGTGAGGCGCTCCGAGAATAACGCATGCAAGACTTGGTCATGCGTGCGCTCTCTTCGAAGAGAGATCCACTCAAGGAGGTCGCCGAGTCCTCATGTATACCAGGTAGAGATGATGACTCTGTAACAATGTCAGACTCTGTAAATAATTAATTTATTTACGAGAAAATAAATTATCTAATTAGTTGTGTGCACATCATAATAGAACTAGCAGTTCTAGGGCCTTAGGTGCGCCCAAATTTGGGCAAGAGCACCTCAAGGAGACCCTAGCACAAAATACCCTGAAGCCCTAGTGATTGGGAAATCGGGTCTTCAATGAAGGGGTAGATAGTAGCCTCAGATTTCAAGCTCAGAAAATTACGCGCGTCAATGCAAGCACAGGAATGAGATGGGGTTCTTAGAACAGTAACCCTAAGGCCTGAATTATTTATACGGCCTTAGGATAAGTCAGTTAAAATATTTTAAATTGTTTGTGCCGGACCGAGTGGTCTGATAAGTGCGAACAAGTAATGCAAGAGCAGTGCCGGTACGGCATTGTACTGGGGAGCAGCTAACGCTTTTATTAGCAGTATCCATGTGTGTAGTTGTGAGTTAATTTGCACATTTTATTAATAACTTAAGGACTTTTAAAATGTGAAAGTTGAATAGTTTTTAAGTTATTAAGTAAGTGTGTCACTTGCCACACTTACCAATGCAAAGTGACTCTCTCACTCTCACTCTCACTCTCACCCTCTCTTCTCTTCTAGCACCCCCTTCTTGCTGGAGTCTGTAAGAGAGCAGCCTCTCCCCCTCTTCTTAGTGTTGGCAGTGCTCCTACCCCCCCTATTGTGAGTGTGCTTGTCACGTGACACATCCAACCCTATGTGTCCGTGGACAAGTTACAGCATGCTTCCTGTTCAGTTCCGTCAAGTCAGTCTAGAATAGGAAGCGATCTGACACTTTTGTGAGTCTGTTCGCAGACCGTGCATGTCCAGACACTTAGATTAGATGCATATCCTCTAGTTGCACACAACATGACCATCAGATTCCCATCAGTACCATTTTTACAGTGCATAGACCTATTTTTTCTATTTTTGACATTTTTCACTTATTATTTTTAAGTGACTTTTGTTAGAAAGTAGGTAGGGCAATTTTGCTAAGTTTGTATAAATAAAAACATAGCGCTAGCACTTTCTGGCAGAAGAGGCAACAGGAGCACTCGCTCAACAGGCAACTTCTCAGCAGAACCCAAGAGGCCTAGCGTTTTCTGCATCAGCAGGACAACCCTAGCGTTTTTCATCTACAAGACCAGCCTTGGCGATTTGTGCATAGCAGATCAGCCCAGCGTCAACACGACACAGCAGATCGGCCTAGCGTTTTGCATTTGCAGGACAACCGGCGATAGCAGCAGATTTTCAGCCCTAGCATTTTTGGTTTGCATCACAACCTCAACGTTTTTGCAGATCATCGCGACGGAACATCAAGAACCACCAACGTTTTCATTTTTCAGCCCTTAGACACCGCAGATCAAGTCCCGAACCTCGCAGATCTCACCTTCCCGCAACAGTTCCTCACCGCACTTAGAAAACGGGAGCGTACACGAGCACTTGAAAATCTGAAAATTATAATACTTTGCAAACATGAGAGAAGGGAGAAGATCGACACAGTATTGGGGACCAGAAGATGGGCTTGTCCCCCCCCCCGTTAAGAGTATTCTTTTATTCAGGGAGAATTCGTATACAAGCACGAGAACCCGAGGAAACCCCTCCGTTGTGTAATCTTAGACCGGAAGGTCGTGCTTTCCCGTAAAGGGCTTGGGCACAAGGCCGTTCCTTTCCGTAAGGGACTTAGGCACAAAGCCGTACTTTCCCGTAAGGGACTTAGGCGTGAAGCCGTACTTTCCTGTAAGGGACTTAGGCGTGAAGCCGTACTTCCCGTGAAGAGCCTTCCTGTAAGACGGGAGATTCCTGCAAAACAAACCACACAAACACGCGACAACAATTCGTATGGCGAATCCACAATAGATACCTGTCGCTCTTGCGCGGGAAAAGCGACTTCCGTGCTTCGTAGTCTCGCGATCTCTTGTGGCAGAGTCTTCTCTTGCTGATGTTGGTACCTCCCGTGAGTGAGGGCAGGTGGTGCTTTTATAGCTCCCTGGCCACGGCACGAATAACTGCTCGCGCAGAGATTGCGGCCGTTATTAAAAAAAAAAAAAACCGAAATAGGGAGAGAGAATTCGCTGGCTGGTTTTGTTGCTTTATCTCCTAAGTGGCTGCCCACTTATTAAGTGGGCGGCCGGCATATTTTAAAATTGGTCTGAACCTGCCCAAAAACTCAATAAAACCTTATAAGTTAAAACCAATGCATTTAACAACACTTCCCAGGCGTCCCTGGATGCAACCACATGCACAAATGCAATGCAAACATAGATTCCTCGCGGGAAAGCGTATGCCTTCCCGCGATTGTTCCTGCTTTTCGTAAAAAGCTTCATTGAACCTATCTTTATTCTTGTGCTTGCGTTCTTACGCGTATTTTCTTACTCAGTTCGAATTTCCGTCTTAGACCCTTAGTGTGTCCCCTTACCGATGAACCTGTCACCCATCTTGTGATTCATCAGGGACCACCATTACCTGGTCTTCTCCCACCGAACTAACAGGCCAACTCCTTCACGGTGCTTCTTGTCACCCATCGTATGACACACCAGAGTTGTCCGTTTCCTTTTCCTGATGGTTTTTCTTACAGATCTGTGATCCCTTAACTTATTAGTTAACTTGTGCACATTTCTTATTAAAGTCCTAATTCTAGAAAATAGAAATTAGAAACAAAATAGTCAAATTAGTTTCATCCCTCTCACTTATAAACAGTTGTCCTCAACTGTAGAGGTCTAACTCAACTGCCGGGGAGAAACCGGAAAGATTCCAAATCTTACTCAATGGTGAGTTGAGCTAATCCTTTCTCAAAAGAGAGCTTAAAAATTAATTTAAATAAAATTCAAGAATTCAATACTTACCTTACCGGTCATGTCCTTCCTCTAGTACCTCGAGGATATCCTTCACCATTCATCAAACTTACGAGCCATGTAAGAACTCGTCATTCGCGTCTTTCCAACAGATTGGAAGTTTCCTTATCCGAGAATCTGTTAACTCAATTCCACCTTCTCAATCCCGAGAAGAATAATCCTCCTAGAAATCAATCTAGGCATCTGTCCTTGCGCATAATCCTGCGCTGTTAGTCCAGAGGGTATTAAACCTCTTGTGTCCTCCCACATAGGGAATGCCCAAATCATAAGAGTATTAATTTCGATATCTTCCTTCACAAACAAGGTCTTCGATCACCTTAAAGAAGGTTCTTGTTTCGGGCCGTCGCTCAACGTAGGCGAGCGGTTCCAATCCGAAGATTCCTTGTGCACGGCGGCACTTCCTTCCAATCTTTTCCTCCTATAAGTTATTACCACTAGCAGCGTTCTCGTGACGCCTACTAGCGTCTCTTCCTTGCAAAGGCCATCCTTGCAAGCATCTAGGATTCCTCGCAAAATCTTAGGCATATAAAATTCTAGCCATACCATTCTATGAACATAAGTTCAAACTTGGCCCACTTAAGGGTGAACCCGCTTTGGATCTCAAGGATGTTCTCCCATATGTGGTTAAGGTAATTCTGACCATTTTAAAATGGTTGGCAAATTTTACTCTTACGAACATAATAGTTCGAATTTATTCCAGCAGCGTGTAAATGCTACTTGACCTGCTCATGGAGAAACATATACCGCAACCAAAAGTTGCTACTGTAATAATAAAAGCACATAGCGTACTCAATAATCAACGACCATCAGAAAACCTCTTCTCTGTAGAGAATCCTTCTACCGAAGACATCTAATTCTCGTGTCGGAATATCCTTGCGCATAAAAAGGCGCTCAAGAGAGTATAACAAACTCTCGTCCAGTTCCTTGGCATAGGTCTGCATCTTCGTGTGTTATCCATGTACCCAAAGGTGTACCCAAAGGTGTACATAATTCTTAAGCTGTGTTAGAGTTTTGGTGAACCTGGGAAATTACCTTCCCTTCGTAAGATCCTTAGAGCGAAGACGCTCAACTTGACGATCCCTTGGCTCGATCTTAGAGCAAAACCCGCTCATTAAATAACTAGGATTTCAATCCTTGGATTCCTCGAGCACAGGCCGTAGTCGTCGCTTGTTCCTTCTCTCATAAAGAGAGTGTTCATTCATTTGTGCGAAAAGCACTACCATGTCCTCCCTGACCGGATAGGGGGTGTGGGCTTAAAGAGTATTCAAGCTTAATGAAAGCTTTTCTTTGCTTGGAATCTCGGAATGGTTCCTTCCTTTCTGCCGTCCTACTCAGGGCATGGCATCCCTGCAACGCTTTTCCGACTCTGTTTCCAGAGTCCTGTTCCTGTAGAGTAACTCCGCTTTCTTGGACACGAAGTCCTTTCCTTAGGAATTTCAACTTCCGGATCACATCTTGAGAGTCTACCTCTCTTCAATCCGTGGATCTGCTTCCTGAACTTGGGTACGAAACCCTTGGGCTGATCTGGCTCTAGTTCCTCAGAGCACTTTTATCCTGCAGAGGCGCATGCCTTCCTCTGCTCCTACTCCCTCACGAAGAGGAAGTACACCTGCAATCAAATACTTAGAGATCATAACATAAAAATCGTACCTTCAAAGTCACGACGCTCGTAACGCAACTCGGTTCTCGAAAAAGCAATTCCCCGGAAGAGATCTCTGCATAGAAAATCCTCTCTTCCAATCCTACACACAAAAGAGGTGTGTTCTCGGGTTCCTTCTCGTAAATCAGCCCTGTCTACGACGTTTATGGGCTGAAAACAGAGAAAAACAGCAGCTTGTTGCGATGAAAACACGCTCCGTAGGCACTTCTTCGCAAGGGAACTCGCGCACTGGGTCTTGACGACATCTGGTACACTGGGGGCAGCCATGGGCATCATCGGCAACGTCTTCTTTACGGCTGAAATCTGCAGCAACATCTCTTCCTTGCAAAGATTGGTCTTCCCTTACCGGGTAGGGAGTGTTGGTTTGTAAGGTACTTAAGCTTGATAAAAGTTGTTCTTTGCTTGAAAGCTCAGAATGGTTCCTTCATAATTTCCTACCCGCACTAGCAGGCAATTTGTTGGAGAACTACCGGATACCAGATCAATCATGGGCCTTCCCGATGGTTAAGCAAAGCAGTTCATCGTATAAAACAATGTTCCGACTCAACACTTGAGAGTGATTGTCCTGGTTAGACACGTGCATATGTCGTGCATAAAAGCAATACGCATTTTATGAGTTCCTCAAAGATTTAACTTTGATCAAAGATCTGCCCTCTCACTTAAAGTTTGAGGGTCAAAAATTCAGGAGTTAGATTGAGTTCTGTTACTCCAAACTTTCTCCGGATGGTAATGTATCCTTCAAGGAGAGGTAACAAAAATTCGTTGTTTCTGTGTTCAATGGTTCTCGTCCCACTACGGGGATTGTATTTTATGTACATCAAGGTGTACACTTTCAGCTTTTATTGCTGACTCCACCATCTACTACAAAGTATCTTGCAGATGGGTTTACAAAATTCGGGCAAAAGTCCTTCGTTAAATTTGTTCATCTTTCCTTCCTCAGAGAGGATCAAGAATGGACCTACCTTGGCAAGAGTGAACCACTACTTGCTTTGACTCGCTCGTGTTCCTATTGGGCAAACCAATCCCAATCTTCTTGAATGCCCTCCTCAAAGCGTAGAGGAAAAAAATTTGTCGGAGAATTCAGCCTTGAATTGTTGTTGTAAGTTCCTTGCAGAGCTTTGGTATACCACCAAGTACTTGCAATCCCCTGGAGGTGTTTGGTCACATGCCTCACCTTCGACACTTCTCAAAAATTGTCGTTCGCAAAGGCAACTTCAAACCGTCGAATAAAAGCAGTAGCTTTCAGGACATCTTCCCTTCCGTCAAAAGTATCAAGCTTGACTGGAGTGTTCCTAGGTATAGAGACCTTCTTCATATCCTTCCCGAAATGACGGGATTTCTTGGCTATGGTTCTCGATTGATGTCCATGGATATCTTCTCGGTTCTCAAGTATCTTGAGCATTCCGCTTCTCACATTCTCTAGTTTCTTGAGCATCATGCTCTTGTCGCCTTCTCAGAGAATCCCAAGTCTTGTGTCGCCTTCTTGCAGAGAGAAAAAAAAATTTCCAACTCTGCGAGCTTTTCCTGCAGGACTTAGGTTTCCGCCTGCTTACTTCTCTCTTGGCTTGTCATGGCTTCTTCCCGTATCTTCCCAGAGTCGTCCTCCTTTACAGAGAAAGAGAGGAGACCATGCTCTGATACCATTGTCACAAAACGGGAGCGTACACGAGCACTTAGAAAATCTGAAAATTATAATACTTTGCAAACATGAGAGAAGGGAGAAGATCGACACAGTATTGAGGACCAGAAGATGGGCTGGTCCCCCCCCCGTTAAGAGTATTCTTTTATTCAGGGAGAATTCGTATACAAGCACGAGAACCCGAGGAAACCCTCCGTTCTGTAATCTTAGACCCGAAGGTCGTGCTTTCCCGTAAAGGGCTTGGGCACAAGGCCGGAAACTAATTTGACTAATTTGTTTCTAATTTCTATTTTCTAGAATTAGGACTTTAATAAGAAATGTGCACAAGTTAACTAATAAGTTAAGGAATCACAGATCTGTAAGAAAAACCAACAGGAAACAGACAACTCTGGTGTGTCATACGATGGGTGACAAGAAGCACCGTGAAGGAGTTGGCCTGTTAGTTCGGTGGGAGAAGACCAGGTAATGGTGGTCCCTGATGAGTCACAAGATGGGCGACAGGTTCATCGGTAAGGGGACACACTAAGGGTCTAAGGAGGAAATCCGAACTGAGTAAGAAAATACGCGTAAGAACGCAAGCACAAAAATAAAGATGGGTTCAATGAAGCTTTTTACGAAAAGCAGGAACAATCGCGGGAAGGCATACGCTTTCCCGCGAGGAATCTATGTTTGCATTGCATTTGTGCATGTGGTTGCATCCAGGGACGCCTGGGAAGTGTTGTTAAATGCATTGGTTTTAACTTATAAGGTTTTATTGAGTTTTTGGGCAGGTTCAGACCAATTTTAAAATATGCCGGCCGCCCACTTAATAAGTGGGCAGCCACTTAGGAGATAAAGCAACAAAACCAGCCAGCGAATTCTCTCTCCCTATTTCGGGTTTTAAAAAAAAAAAAAACAACCGGCCGCGATCTCTACGCGAGCAGTTATTCGTGCCGTGGCCAGGGAGCTATAAAAGCACCACATGCCCTCACTCACGGGAGGTACCAACATCAGCAAGAGAAGACTCTGCCGCAAGAGATCGCGAGACTACGAAGCACGGAAGTCGCTTTTCCCGCGCAAGAGCGACAGGTATCTATTGTGGATTCGCCATACGAATTGTTGTCGCGTGTTTGTGTGGTTTGTTTGCAGGAATCTCCCGTCTTACGGGAAGGCCCTTCACGGGGAAGTACGGCTTCACGCCTAAGTCCCTTACGGGAAAGTACGGCTTTGTGCCTAAGTCCCTTACGGGAAGGAACGGCCTTGTGCCCAAGCCCTTTACGGGAAAGCAAGACCTTCGGGTCTAAGATTACAGAACAGAGGGGTTTCCTCGGGTTCTCGTGCTTGTATACGAATTCTCCCTGAATAAAAGAATACTCTTAACGGGGGGGGGGGAACCAGCCCATCTTCTGGTCCCCGATACTGTGTCGATCTTCTCCCTTCTCTCATGTTTGCAAAGCATTATAATTTTCAGATTTTCTAAGTGCTCGTGTACGCTCCCGTTTTGTGACAGTCAGTTTCCGCAAGGTTTATAGTTTCAGCCCGGAAAACGCGGATTTCAGCATCTGCGTCGCATCGTCGTCATCGACATCGTCACCCACATAGAGTCAAGATTCAACAGATAAAGATTTGCAGATTTCAGCTATTAGCATTTTCAGATTTCAGCCCGTCTCGTCATCGTCGACGTCGTCGGCAAGTCCAAGCATTGTAGAGATTTGTGCAATCATAAGTAGACCGCTCTCGCCATAGAGAGTGGGGCCTTCGGAGGAGGGTTTTACGACGTCTCTGGTGTCGTATTCTCTTCTCTATCTCTCAGTCTCATACACTCTCATGCACAGTGTCCATTCACTTTGTTAGTGATCATTGCACTCTCTCATTAAGAACAAAAGGTTCTCCCTTCCATAAGAACAAAAGGAACCTTGAGCACAGTTCGGAGCACTCATCTTGAGCAGAGTTCAAACATTCATTCCGCTGCACCTTACATTGGTATCAGAGCTTTGGCAATGTTCTGTATCACTCAAGGAAAGAACCACAAGAACCACAAGATTTTTTTTGCTTGTTGAGGTCACACGAACCCAAGTTCGCTTGGGCGTGTCGATTCCTAATCGTGTTTTTGAAGAGTGACAGGAATCCCAGGAAAGAAGGGCTTGTCCATCCTCCCCTTGTGCCTCTTTTCACTCATTGGGAGCAGACCGTGCACTTAGCGGCCGGTCAATCGACGTGAGGTGGGAAAAAGCAACCTTGGTGTGAGCGCAAGGCCGCCAAGGGGTGCGCCCGCGGAAAAGAGCAGAACTCGGGTGAAGAGAAGATCCTTCTCTAACACAGATTGCAAGCAAAAGAAGACCCTCAAGAACCCAAGAACCCAAGACCCCCAAGAACCTAAGTTCCTCGTGAACTTAAGAACCAAAGATCACAGTGCATGGTCATCACCCGAAGCGGAATGGATACTTCGCTTGGAGGTGATGAGCATGAGAGAGACGAAGAAGAATTTTTCCCACCAGGAGGTTTTTCCGACCCTCCCCCTTCCCCATCTACGCCAAGGATTGCACTAACTCCTATGGAGGAGTTGGAGCAGATGTTTATGGTTAGGAAGTTAGAACGCGAAGCAAGAAGAGTAGAAAGAATGGCAGAATTTGATCGCAGACACGCAGAAAGAGAAGCAGAAAGAAAGGCAGCCATAGAGCGTGAGTATGAGCAAGCACGACACATGCAAGAGTTGTTGCGACTCTTTTCTCAAGTGCAGGTACAGATGCAAGAGATTCAGGAGAAGGAGACTCTCTCAGTCTCTTCTTTTCCAAAGCATGACACACAGGATTTGCATGATGATAAGCATGATGATTTGAATGATAATGATGAGCATGATGATTTGGATGACAATGACAAGCATGATGATTTGCATGATGATCAAGATGTGGTTTCTCACATGCATGATGATTTGCATGATGATCCAGATGTGATTTCTCACATGCATGCCGATTTGCATGATCAAGATGTGATTTCTCACAAGCATGATGATTTGCTAGATAAGGATGATGTGATTGTTCACAAGGATGATGTGTTAGTTGATACTTTTTCTAGTGAAGCTAACCCCATTACAGATTCGATCAATCACGAAGAACCGATCTTGGCTCTCGAGTTGAGGTCCAAAGAACCCCCTCAGGAAGAACCGATCTTGGCTCTCGATCCTAGATCCAAAGAACCTCCACGGGAAGTATTATGTGTTCGCACGATTAGTCAGCACGCATTGTACGAGTGTTTCATTCATGATCGTTTCATGTATTTTAGTCAGCGTCCTTATGTGATCCCTTTTGCTAGGCATGACATATTGTACGTTGAGCATGTTTCACTCATGAATGAGCACAAATGTATGCGGATTTTTCATGAAAAGCTGAAAAGTATGCATTCAAGGAAGTCACATCCCATGTCTCTTCCTTGGCATGACACATTTGTAGAAAGAGCACAAGAAAGTATGAGCACCAAGCATGTGCATTTCTATTGTGAATTGCCACAGTTGATTGATTTAGATCAGAAAGAAAAGATTCCATCTCATTGTTTGCATGTCTTGGATGAATGGGTTGGCACTCCGTCTAATTGTTCATCTACATTGCATGCACAGTCTTTGAGGAAGACAAGATTTTTTCCACTCACTTTACATTGAATGGATATGTTCATGTTTTTGTGTTGAAAGTACTTTCAGGAATTTTCAGCCTCGGAGATTCTTGAAGAAGATGGACCTACGTCCATAGACAAAGTTGAAGCATTGAAGGAGACTCAGAAGACTTTGTGTCGCTTTCGGCGCGGCCCAGAGAAGCAAGCGTTGCAGACCTTTATGAAGTTCAAGTATCGCACGACCCACACATCAGAGTGGGCCGGCGAGGAGTCCATTCCAGGATTCTGGATGCTATTGGCGATCTCCCTCGACGCCATACAGTTCGGTACCAGTACCTCACTTTGAAAAGGAGGGGATGTCACGTGACACATCCAACCCTATGTGTCCGTGGACAAACTACAACATGATTAGGGTTCAGTTCCGTCAAGTCAGTCTAGAATAGAAAGTGATCTGGCACTTTTGTGAGTTTGTTCGCAGACCGTGCATGTCCAGACACTTAGATTAGATGCATATCCTCTAGTTGCACACAGCATGACCATCAGATTCCCATCAGTAGCATTCTTACAGTGCATAGACCTATTTTCCCTATTTTTGACATTTTTCACTTATTATTTTTTAATGACTTTTGTTGGAAAGTAGGTAGGGCAATTTTGCTAAGTTTGTATAAATAAAAACCTAGCGCTAGCACTTTCTGGCAGAAGAGGCAGAAGGAGCACTCGCTCAACAGGCAACTTCTTAGCAGAACCCAAGAGGCCTAGCGTTTTCTGCATCAGCATGACAACCCTAGAGTTTTTCATCTACAAGACCAGCCTTGGCGATTTGTGCACAACAGATCAGCCCGGCGTCAACACGACACATCAAATCAGCCTAGCGTTTTGCATTTGCAGGACAACCGGCGACAGCAGCAGATTTTCAGCCCTAGCGTTTTTGGTTTGCATCACAACCTTAGCCTTGGCGATTTGTGCACAGCATATCAGCCCGGCATCAACACGACACATCAAATCAGCCTAGCGTTTTGCATTTGCGGGACAGCCGGCAACAGTAGCAGATTTTCAGCTCTAGCGTTTTTGGTTTGCATCACAACCTCAGCGTTTTTGCAGATCATCGCGACGGAACATCAAGAACCACCAGCGTTTTCAGTTTTCAGCCCTTAGACACCGCAGATCAAGTCCTGAACCTCGCATATCTCACCTTCCCGCAGCAGTTCCTCGCCGCACGGTCAGTTTCTGCAAGGTTTACAGTTTCAGCCCGGAAAACGCGGATTTCAGCATCTGCGTTTTCAGCGCATCATCGTCGCATCATTGTCATCGACATCGTCACCGACACAAAGTCAGGATTCAGCAGATAAAGATTTGCAGATTTCAGCCATTAGCATTTTCAGATTTCAGCCCGTCTTGTCGTCCTCATCATCGTCGGCAAGTCCAAGCAATTATAGAGATTCGTGCAATCATAAGTAGACCGCTCTCGCCATAGAGAGTGGGGCCTTCAGAGGAGGGTTTTACAACGTCTCTGGTGTCGTATTCTCTTCTCTATCTCTCAGTCTCATACATTCTCATGCACAGTGTCCATTCACTTTGTTAGTGATCATTGCACTCTCTCATTAAGAACGGAAGGCTCTCTCTTCCATAAGAACAAAAGGAACCTTGAGCACAGTTCAAAGCACTCATCTTGAGCAAAGTTCAAACATTCATTCCGCTGCACCTTACAGTGCTCTACGCATTGGAGCCCTCCATGAAAGCTTGAGAGCAATCCCTTGCGACATATGTGGTGGCCTCGTGCTCCCATTGTCTAGAACAAGGGTTCTCATAGCCATAGCCAGTTTTTGGTGAAGATTCATCGCAAGAGTTGCAACAGGCACTCTCTTCGTAGAGTGTGGTGGCTATAAATTCTCTGTTTTCAGCCCCTAATCATCTCTTTTAGGGTGAATTTCAGCAAAGTACTTATAGAATCTAGTTCTTCTCTACCTACACTACGCGTACACAAAGTTTGGTGCGATTCCATCGTGAAAAAGGTCTCTATTTTGGCATTGGAACGTGCTCAGTTAACATTTTCAAGTTATATGCAGAAAATTACAGCAAGCATGTGTGCATGCATTTTGCGTGTTTCTCCCTTGTTTTTATGGCAAAAATGATTATCCATAAAGGGACACAATTAGCGGAAGGTAGACTCTCACTTTCGAGAGCTTCCGTTGGGTTTTCTGGAAGATGGACTCTCGCTTCCAAGAGCTTCCCAAAATCTCACAGCAGAGGGAAAATCCTCTCAGTATTCAGAGAGTAGTTCTTCTCACTCTCTCAATCAAAAGCAGAAAAGAAAGAATAGAGGATGGGCTTTTGCCCCGTTCTTGTGCTTCGATTGTATCAATTTAACGATTACTTTGCTACTACCAAGAAAAGCAGTAACAGTAAAGTTTTGATTGCTACCATGTATTTGTCGCGTGATGCCATTTATTAGTATCAAGCCTGGCAAGAGACATAGTTGACCGCACAGCTTGAGCATGCAACGATAGCGGACCACTATCTTATAGTTGGGTCAACTTCCAAGACAAGCTCAAGGCTCGCTTTATGCCACCGCATTAACTTGATCGGTTGAAAAAGAATTTGCGAGGCCTCAAGAGGAATAGGACTCCCGTTATATCTTTTTCTAACCATATTTTGCAGATTGGTGCTCACTTGTGTAAGTCGGATGAGGATCGCAAGCAGAGTAACAGGGAACGACCGAAACGGGCCCTTTCCGTTCTTCGAACGCGTTCGCACCCCAGCCAGGCACCCGAAACGTGTACGGGAACGGAACGGTGTTCCGCCGGAAGCATAACCGTAACGGGCAGTCGGAACGGGGCCGGAATGAGCATTTGAAACGCGGAACGACGGGCTGGCCGGAACGGCAGTTTTTTAATTTAAATTTCTGACTGGTTTTTAAAAAATTTGGGCCGTTAAGGGGTAGCGTTTTTTAACGTTTTGGGGGGGAGGGAGGGAGGGGGGGACTATCCTATATAATGGCTCAAGGCCTCCTTGAAAGCTCATCAGTCCCTCGAGGCTTCAAGCTCTCAACCTCAAACCCCAAGGCTCGCCGCAACGTCGCTCAAGCCTCAAGCCTCACATGCTCTAGCCTCTCCCTCAAGCCTCTTCTCGAGTCTCTCCGCATGCCTTGGGCCTGAAGCCTTCAAGGCTCAAGGTTGAGTCTTGGAGCTCTCTCCATCCTCTCTCGAGTCTCGTCCACGGTCTCTCCCCCTCTCTCTTGGGCCTCAAGGCTCAAGAGTCAAGCCCGCAAGCTTCAAGTCTCTCCCTCTTTTGCTCAAGGCTCAAATTTCAAGCTCCATGCCGCAACCACTCCACCCCCCCGCTCTCTCTCTCTCTCTCTCTCTCTCTCTCTCTCTCTCTCACACACACACACACACACACACACACACACGGATACATACCCACACACACACTACACACATACACGCATACATACACGTACTCCCCCCCCTTCTCCCCTCTTCTTCACAATATGAAGAGAGGGTAGCTCCGAATACAACTATGTCTTCCCCCATCATCAAGACGCCGAAATCGACAATGAAGACAACCTTCATGCTCACGAACAAGAGGCTTGCACAATTGGAGAAGGACATGAAAGAATGGTGGATGGAGAGAGAGATATGGAGGGAGGAGAAAGCCACCTTCATCAAGCTATGGAACGAAGAAAAAGAGGACATGAGAGCGGAAATCCAAAACCTCAAAGAGGAGGAGAGAAGGGCACGGGAGAACGAGAAGGAGAGGGAGAGATGGAGGAAAGAGCAAGAAGAGATGAAGGCACAAATCGACCTCCTTCATGCTTCCATCACATCCCTCACCCCCGAGGAAGGAGAGATTAAAGAGGAGGCTAAGGAAGCCCTCAAGGAGGAGATCACCAAAGCCCTCACCGCAAGCATTGAGGACAAATTAGAAGCCACCAAAGAAGGATGGGTCGAAGTGGTCAAAAAGAATATCAAGAAGGTAGCAAGAGAGGAAGCCCAAAAAGATGAGGTACTCATCGTACACACAACCATCGAGGAGGAGAAAATGCGACAAGCTCGCCGTCTCAATGTGTGAGTGACCGGCATCAAAGAAGAAGAAGGGTCCACACCCGAGAGCGATGGGAAAGCCTTGTGCAAGAAAGTGGGATACAAGGAAGAAGAGATCCCTTTCTCCAAAGTTTGGAGAGCCGGTAAAGATCCAAAGAAGAGAGCTCTCATCCTCCAATTCGCCTCCGAGGAGTCTCGAACTTCTTTCCTCCGAAAGAGGGTCATCTTGAGAGGGCTAGAAGGCCCCCCGATTTATCTTGATGATGACCTCACAAAGATGCAACAAGATCACCGCCGCACGTGCATGCCTAGAGTCCACCAGGCCCGCAAAGAAGGGAAGAAGGCAGTATATCGAGATGGTAGGGTTATCATTGATGGCAAGACCATCGCATAGGGACTCGCGGCCTGTGGGACACACGAGGAGATTCATGTCACGGTTTGGAATTGCAATGGAGACCTATGGACACACCCAGAGAGACTTGAGGAGGTGATGAGAGGTCGAGACATCATTCTACTTACAGAGACACACGAGAGCCCAGAGAGAGGGTTACCACGGATACATGGTTTCCAATGGGAGTCTCTACATCGGGGATGTATGCGCCAGCACACCACTCGCGGTTCAGGAGGAGTGGCTATACTCTTTAGACAGGGGCTTCACAGCAGACTACAGATTGTTGCCCGGGACCCACCGGCCCGATACATGTGGATTCGCCTCGAGCTCTCACGAGACAGGATCGTCTACATTGCCCTTTGCTACTTTGCTCCCACAGGCTCCAGATTCGCCCCTATTGAGCAGGAGTCACCGTACGCATGCCTCACGGAGGAGATTATGGAGTACTCCACACTGGGTGAAGTCTTCCTTATGGGAGACTTCAATGCTCGTACGCGCAGTGAGCAGTGTGAAACATATGACCACGAGGACCCAGAGGCACTACACACTCTAGATGAGGAGGCTACTATGAGAGATACAGCAGACAGAGCTCCAGTCACAGCCTACGGACGACACCTACTTCGACTTGGCTCTCAGCACCGTCTCGTTATTTATAACGGGATGGCCCAGTGGCCCACCTCAGGGGGCCTGACTTGTATGCCACATGGAGTTACAGAGGGAGGGGGGAGTACAGTCGACTATATTCTGGGACCCAGGGAGGCTACACACCTTATCACATCCTTCACCATTCCACCCATACCCATCGGAGCCGACCACACATACCTCTCTTTCTCCATCACCGGAGATACCATCCCACATAGCTCCACAGCACACACTCCACACACCACCATCCATTTCACACCTGAGCTAGCCTCTCTTTACTCAGCCGAGGTCGAGCATGGCCTATGCCTCCTCCACCCATCCACACCACTCTCAGTTCTCACATCACATATCTCTTCCGTTCTCCACACTTCAGCTATTAGCTCTTTTCCACACACCACTCACACAGGACGCACTCCCCCCCCCGGGACTATGCCTCAGAACCGCTGGTATGATGATGAGTGCAGAGAGTTATACCGACGCCTCCGTGCACGGCGAGCCTTAGGAGAGATCACAGAGAGAGAGGCCAGACGAGATATGAAGACGCTGACACGCCAAAAGCGGCGAGCATTCGAAGAGGCACAGGAGCTTGAGCTATACCGCCTATTCATGAGCATAGATAGCGCGACGGCATGGCGCACCCTGCGCGAGCCACGTCCGACCACAGCTATTGAGGATCCACAGATATGGCATGATTATGCAGAGCGCCTCTATGAGGTGCCAGGGCAGCCTCCTATCCCACAGCCACATGAGCCACGCCCCACGTGCTCCTCCTTCTTTACAGCAGAGATGGTAGAGAGGACCATACGCCGCATGCAGCACAGACGATCAGCTGACCACACTGGATTACAGAGTGAGCACATCATTTATGCGGCCTCCACTATAGCCCTGTTGATTGCACATGTCTTCAACCGGGCTATAGGGGAGGGCTTCCCAGAGGAGTGGACACAGCACACCATAGTGCCTATCCACAAATCTGGCGACACCCTGGACCCAGGGAACTACAGGACTATCATGATTGGCCACACGATGGCCAAGCTATATGGAGCAGTACTTGAGGCACAGCTTAGCTGCTACGCAGAGACCGAGGGTTTACGAGCTCCAGGCCAGGCAGGTTTCATACGAGCTTTCTCCACCACTGACCACATCTTCGTTCTGCGCTGCCTCATTGATGGGGCAAAGGCGCGGAAGAAGAGGCTTTACTGCTGCTTTGTGGATTTCCGCAAGGCCTTTGACACAGTCCCACGCGAGAGACTCTTCCAGCGCCTTCACAGCATTGGGGTACCGACAGAGATGATTTGGGCCATATATACTCTCTACGAGAGGGTGACGGGTCGAGTTCGTTGCCCAGGCGGCTTTTCAAAGACCATTGCTAGCACCATTGGTGTTAAGCAAGGATGCCCACTCTCCCCGACACTCTTTGGGCTCTACATCGATGAGATCTCCGACTACATACTACGAGCAGGGGGAGAGGGGAGCGACTTGGCAGGTACTCCGGTCCACATCATGTTATATGCTGATGATATTGTGTTGATTTCAGAGTCACCCGAGGGCTTGCAACGCCATCTTGAGGCTTTGGACGATTTCAGCACACACAAGGGGTTGACTGTGAACCTTGGCAAAACCAAGGTCATGATCTTTCACACATCCAGTGCAGTGAGGAGCGCTGCCACCTTCACAGCAGCAGGAGGACAGGTTGATGTAGTCACCTCCTATGTCTATCTTGGCATCACATTCACCAGCCTACCAGGACCCTTCACTATGAGGCAGGCTGCTGCTGACAGGCTCACCCGAGGATATGCAGCTCTGACCATGCTAGAGCGGAGATGCCACCAGGCACACTTTCAGGAGCCCCGCACGAAGGGCTGGCTTTTTGACACCTTAGTCACCCCGGCCCTGATGTACTCGGCGGCAGTATGGGCACCAAGATTGACAGATGACCAGTGGACACAGCTTGAGAGACCACAGGTATGTATGATCTCACGCTTGCTCCGCAGCAAGAAGACAGTGCCACATGACATTATTAGAGCCGAGCTCGCCACACCACCTATGGTTGTAGAGGCATTATTCCAGACAGTCTGCTTCATCCAGAGGATGAGAGAGCTACCTCCTGACAGACTCACTCGTAGAGCATTTGAGGCAGCTATACAGCTATCAGAGAGTGGGCATGCGAGAGCTTGGTACTCACAGGTCAGAGCATGGTTTGAGGGACACGGTCTTGACATGGAGAGCCTACCACCATTCCAGTACGACCCCCACTCACCATCTGTTCACCTCTCTCGTAGTGAGAGAAACTTGGTATTGAGACAGGATCTGTGGCAGCTATACACTAGGAGAGTCTGGGAGTCACCTGGCTTGGGGACGAGGATGTCAGATTACAGAGACCAGTTTCTCACCATATTGTCTGGGGGGTTCATACAGAGACCACGCTATATGGACACATATATGCCACATAGCTCACGGGTGGCGATTGGTCAGCTGAGAGTGGCTTCACACAGGTTAGAGATTGAGATCGGGAGACATACTGGTGTTCCCAGGGAGGAGCGAGTCTGCAGAGCCTGCACAGAGGAGGTGGAGAGTGAGGAGCACTTTGTATGTAGATGCAGAGCATACACTGAGATCAGAGGCAGGTATGAGGCCTTATTCAGAGGACAGCCCACTCTCCGAGAGATCATGGACTCTCGAGATCAGAGACAGCTCGGACATTTCTTACTAGAGATACAGAGCCATCGGGACACACTACTACAGCCACGCACAGATACACAGACAGAGGGGAGACAGTCGCAGCTCACAGACTTCTTTCAGAGGATTGCCACCCCTACCTCACCAGATACTCAGAGAGGAGTGACACTCCCACAGGCGGAGGTGAACCGAGCTAGACGACGACCACGAGTCACAGGCTACAGGGGCGTGAGCTCCCACCACCGACAGATCGAGGAGATCCGAGCCCGGGAGCGCCGTGCCATTGAGGAGCGAGTAGCTCAGATGAGGGCCGACCCGACAGCTTCCATCCGGGTAGCCTTGGCACCAGCCCCGCCCATGTACCACATCTTACATCCCCCCATTTGTACAGGATGGAGCTAGAGAGCTTGATGCATTCTCATGATTGTACTACCTTGAGCATATAGACATGCATATACCCCTAGAGATAGAGCCCCATCCCTCCTCAGATACTCCATTACCTACATTCAGTTCAGTTTTGTATCAGTTTTGTTTCATTTGTCTTTCCGATAGACGGATGACATACACGCCATGTACATTTGATTTGTCTCATAGGCCGATTTCGGCCTGACATAGACGTTAAAAATCTTTCTTTCTTTTCTTTCTTTCTTTCTCTCTCTCTCTCTCTCTCTCTCTCTCTCTCTCTCTCTCTCTCTCTCTCTCTCTCTCTCTCTCTCTCTCTCTCTCTCAAGCTCCCTCCCTCTCTCGAGTCTCATGGCCCAAGCTTCCGCATCAAGTGAACGTGTGCCCTTGGGTGCGAAGAAGAAGGAGGATGAAGCTTAATGGTGGGGCGAAGAGCATTCTCGAGTGTTGGGAAAGGCCGGTGGTGGACGTGCATGGAAGTGCAAACTACATGGCTTTGAACGACAATCCGGCACAACCAAAGTCCGTGCTCACCTCCTTAAGCTAGAGGGACAACAAGTAGCAATATGCAAGGCAGTCAATAAGCAATTGTTGACGGTATTTGAAGCCAAGGATGCCACCCATCAAAGCCAACAAAGAAGAGAAAGAAGCGGCAAGGCCAAAGCGTCCCGCAATCGACCCCAACGACTTGGTTTCTCCCTCTTCTACACCTTCTTCATCAGTCTGTGGTGAAAGTAATGCGGCAACGATGGAGACGGCAGCGACATCATTTCAATCGGCATTTTCAATGCCTACTACTACTCCGGTCTCCACTCCCAAATCTCACCAACGCACCCTACATACCACTTGGGATCCAAAACAGAAGGAGGATGTGGATGCAAGTGTTGCCCGTTTTTTCTATCAAGATCACATCCCCTTCATAAAGGCTCGGTAAGACTTACTATCATTTTCTCACAATCAATCATCTCGATTCTCATTCTCATCTAAATAGAAAATCCTAATACCTCTTGTGTGCACTGTGTAGGTCGGAGTACTTCAAGACCTTGTGCACGAGGATTGGAGAGTATGGGGCACGCTATGTGCCACCCTCTTCCGAGGCCCTCTGCACTACTCTACTCGATAGAGAGAAGGCCGTTGTGAAGATGGCAACCCTCAACATGAAGAGGCAATGGACGAAGTATGGGGTGACCCTCATTGCGGATGGTTGGAGCGACACTAGGAGGAGGTCCATCCATGGCATTGTTGTCTATTCCAAAGGGGAGATGTATTTTGCCGACTCCCATGACGCCACGAAGACAAGAAAATCAATAGATGTCCTTGCAGGTGAGTGGGCCTCCGCCATAGAGACCATTGGTCGGACCTTGAGATAGGTCTAGTCACCGATGGGGAGGCATCAAACAGGGCAGCCGGAGCTATTCTAAAAAGCGCTTATCCTCACATCACCGTGTCCTTTTGCATGGCACATGCCTTAATAACCTCTTGAAGGATTTCGGCAAACTACCTTGAATAGAGCCTCTCATTGCATCCACGTCCAAAGTGGTTGCTTTCATCAACAACACAACATACTTCGAGCCGAGTTCTTGAAGCGGTCGGGGGCAAAGTGCTTATAAAGTATTGTGAGACCCGCTTCGCCTATAACTATTTAATGGTAAGCCACTTTGAGTGCAGTGCGGCAACTCTTCATCAGTACAGAGTTTCCTGAGACTTTCCATGCAAGTAAAGTCGCAAGGATCATTTGTACAGGGAAGGTAGAGGATCTTGAGTTCTGAGAGTCTCTAAAGACTATTGACAAAATGGTGAAACCAATCATCCACTTGCTTAGAGTGATGGATGGTATGCAACCTTGCATTGGCAAGGTCTATGGTCGAGGCACTTGAAGATCTTGAAAAGGACCCAGATAGGCTCGAAGAAATCAAAGACCTTTGCAGTAGCAGGTGGAATGCCTATAGTTCACCTCTTCATGGTGCAGCTTTTGTGTTGGACCCAGAGTTCCAGGGTGCAGGGTAGGAGCATCATTCGAACACACATCAGAACACCATCTTGAAGAAACTTCACCCTGATCGTGACAAGCAGCGCAAAATCAAGGATCAACTTGCATTTTACAAGGATATGCGAGGATCATTTGGAACAACCTATGCCCAAATTGATCGCACCCAGATTTCCTTCGTCTTGTGGTGGCAAGAAAATGGTTCAGATGGTCCTACTCTTCAGCGACTTGCCGTCCGCATTCTCAACCAAGCGGTTAGCTCCTCTTGCTTGGAGCAATTCTGGAGTGTATATAGCCACATTGCATCTAGAAAGAGAAACCGACTTGGAGTGGAGAAAGCCAATAAACTTATTTTTGTCATTGCAAACTTAAGAATGCTTTGCAAGTCAGCATCCAAAGTGACAGATCCTTTTCTACATTGGGAGACGGAGGCAAAGGCAGAGGCAAGGTGCTTGGAGAGACAGGAGGATCTACGCATGAGGATGAGCCTATGCAGGAGGATTGGGATGATATGCACGACGCAAGGACTCCACTACAGATTGTTGATATTTGTTTCCTTTGTGGCCGCCGGCTTTGCCCCCCTTTTTGTATTGTATTGCACTACCACATGAGTGATTGAATCTTGACATGTCACCTAGTGACTCTTACACTTGTTATTTAGCACTCTTGCCTCTACATATCTTTTTGTAGCGCCTTGGCTGGCCTTGTAAGCCATCTTTATGATCTATCATCTTTTTGCTCCAAGCTTTTGTGTGGAGTCTGGACTCTATTCAACTTTGAGTTGATGTTCTATCTATGAAGAATCAAGATGCTTTTGTGAAGGATGATCCCAATTCATGTGTTGTGTGTAGTGCGCAATCGCATGTAAGCCTTAAGACTGAAGAATCATTGCAAAGCATGCCTAAATAGGATTCTACTTGAACTAATGGGTGTGGATGGCTCTCTACTAACATATGGGTTAAATCCAACCTAATTTAAGCATATTCTAAGCTTACCATTCCGGCCCCCGTTCCCGTTCCGCTTTTTTGGGGGGGGGGGGTGGGGGGGACGCGTTCCGAAAACGTTTCGGAGGTCCCCGTTCCCATTCCGGGTAGCTTTGATCGCAAGGAGGCTTTCCTCTTTGGTTTGAACGAATACACCAAATACAATGTGCACGTTTTCATCCTAAGGACTACAATGACGCCGTCAAAATTGCTCTTGCACAAGAAATGAAGCACAACAAAGGTAAGCCGCAGAAGAACAAGTCAAGTGCCCCTCAGAGCCAACAAAATCAATAGAATGGTAGCAACCACAACACCTCTCCTTCTCAATCTTCCACTACATCTAAAGCACATAACTCTTCACCTACTAATGATAATAAAGAAAAGCCGAAAACTCAAAAAGACCCTATGTTGATACCTAATGAAAAATCTGCTCAAGGAATAATAGGCGGTTGGTTAAGTCTTGAAAAACAAATCGAATATCAAAAGAAAGTAATATGACTTCATAAGTTCAGAATAGTCTGAACTCACGAATTCTAAGAGGTAATAAAGTACTCATAAAACTATAAAAGCAAGGGACTCAAAAAAAGAAAAGAGAACAAAAAAAGGTAAATCACTTTATTTGCTATGAAACAAAACTAGATAAAACAGAACGTTATTAACGTAAAAATGTTTTTAGAAGAGTGATGCGTAAAATAAGTTGACGCAGCTTACTTGGCTAAAACTTAAAACAAGTACTCAACTTTAAACAAAAAAGGAAAAGACATCTTAAAACCTTAATCCTAGAAATCAAACTTCACACAATAACTTCTAAAGGAAGATATTCTTAAGTCCTAACGTAAGCTAAATACGAAATAAAAAAATGAATACTACTTCAAACCTACAAAGAAGAGGCTGCAAATAACCAAAGAAGTACAAAGATCCAAACTTGACAAAATGTGACCTCAACTTTGTTGCTTGTCCAAATAGGAAGAATAAGATTATCACCTTTATCACGCATAGCTTGGACAACAGCTATGACATCCCTACTCACGTCGTCAGTGCCCAAGAGTAGTGCAAGTTTGTAAAGAGGTCATTCATGCTTTGAACGTACTCTACAAAATCAACGAGCTGAGTTTCTATCACCCTCCGGAGGTGATGGGCATACTCAACCATGATGAAGGCTAGCATTTGTTAAGCTAGAGTAAAAATACTAGAAGCGCTAGAGATCAAAACAACAAAATAGTGTGTTGCTAAGTCAAACAATAAGTGGGCTTTTAAGTTCCCCACTTTTATTGAATTTACTATTGATTATCTTAAACATTCCAAAGGTAGAAACACTAAAAATAAACTTACTACGATGCAAAAATGAACGAACGTTTTTCATGATTCTTTTGAACAAGTATCCTTTCTCAACGAGTAAAGAAATAAGATGGCACGATTGAACAACAAAAGCAGATTTACTAGAACAAAGACGAGAAAATCTAAATAACTCAGAGCAAATGACACCGTACTTAGCTAAAAGAGAAATGTTTGAAGAGATGTGAGGCATACGGATGATATTTAGATTGACATATTCTGATTCAAGGCGCTTATCATAGATATCTACCTCTAATCCCAAGGGAGTCTCAAAAATCTTAAGGTCTAAAAAGGCACAACATCACTATTATTTGTGGTACAGTTAAGTTCACAAAACTCCTTGGGATAAATTCCTCCACCCACAAAACTCGAACTCAAGTACATAAAATCTTGAAAAGAAGGAACGTCGGGAACAAAAAGATTATTTACAAAGCGTCTTACACTGCATAACTTGTGTAAAAATATTGGGCAAGTGTTAGCAAGGACAAGATGCTCCATAAAATCAAACTCATAAGTAAAAAGATAGAAATTAGCAAGAAAAACAACACAATTGGTGCCCATAGGGATACCAATTGTTTGCTTGAAAAGAGGATCACCGACGGTTATATATAAATTGTCCAAAAGAGAATCATACCTAGATGAATCCAGGATAAGCCCAGATTCACCCATAAAGGAAAGTGCAAGGTATAGACCCATGGTAGTCACCCACAAGACAATATAACCATCAGCTTCATCATGCATAGTATTGACTAAATACCACGACATCCCCACTAACGTCGTCAGTGCCCAATAGTGGGTGTAGAACTAGGTACTAACATATGCTCCCAAACACAACACCACACAGACACACACACATGAGCATACATCAACACAAAGTTCAACGTATTGAGTTTCTGTCATGACTCCGGAGATCAAGGGCAGACTCAGCCATAATGAAGCAAACCAAGATATGATGTCAATGTCACCTACAATCCTGGTGAATCTCTTTTTTCCTTTGTCTACATCTACATTCTTACTTGTTAACCACAAGAAGTCAAAGTTCAAGGCTGACTTTTCTACTAGCAATGCCTTGTACCTATCCTTCTCAAGCTTGTACGCAAAAACTTTTGAAATAAGAAACTTGACTCTGAATTTAAGGTCCTCCAAATTTAGCTTCGTATATAGAGTTGTAAAGTCAAAAGTTTGGAGACATTAAGGAGAAGATTTCTCCCTAAGGCTTCTTGAAGAGTTCAAAAACTTTATAACAAGAATCACACCTACTGAATCATTTAAAATCCAACTTGAATCGATAGGTACATCTGCTTCCTTTAGCAAATTTTTCCACAATTGATTTACACTCGGTAAAATGGCTTTGAAACAATAACGAAGCCATTGGAAAACCTCGGTCAAAGAGGTGTTGCAAGAAGCAACTATAAATCTAGGCTTTATAGGGTTCTTGTGGAACTTCCAAACTGTATATAAAAAAGGTAATTTAGGCTTGCACTTGAAACCAAAAGACTTACAAAAATCTTGATATTTCAAGATAACCTCTTGCATCGAAATATCACAACCATTGTAAGTCTTAGAGTTTACTTCACCAAGTTGCTTCATGTAAACATCTTTCTCAAAATCCCTGTGAAGAAAGGCGGTCTTCACATCCATTTGTCTAAATAGAACTTTCTGCATGTAACAACAAAGTTATTAGAGCACTTATCTATGTAAGAGATTATAAAATCACGACGAAAATTCCTAAGAGCATCACGATCAGAAGAAGATAAGCTATTCCTTCCTGAAGAGAAATTTGACACTATGAGCCGGGATGTATGCGACATGAAAAATGTATGCACAAACAAGTCTTGGGTTGATGTATGTGGTAGCAATGTGGTTTCTAATTCCTCACTCATGCAAGCTATGGTTCAAACAAAGAATGTTGAGAATGTGGATGTGGAGGAGTTGAAGGAACGGGAGCGACGTTCCAAAAACATTGTTATTCGTGGAATTCCCGAAGAGAAGTTAGAGACACCTCCTTCTCTTGCCATTGTTATTGAAGATTTCTTCAAAACCCACTTTGGCATGTCCGGAGTTATGGTCTATGGAGCACATAGAGTGGGGAAGCAAGGAGCTCCTCGCTCGGGAGAACGGCCAATTGTATGCACCATGCCGGATGAGACCAAGCGAAAGATTATCCTTGATAATAGTTGGATCTATTTGAGGGATACAAAATGTTTTGTATGTGAAGATCGCACTATTAAGCAACAAAATATGCGTCGCAAGGCATATGAGGAAAAGAATAATAAAAACAAGGAGATCTCTCATGAAGAAAATGTGCCCAAGGAGGAGGCAAGTCTCTCAAGCAAATAGGGATGTGTGACCTATGAGACCGAGTTACAATTGAAAATATGCTTTTGGAATTGTAATGGATACCCATGGAATGCGGGGGTTGGCATTGATGAACTAACAAGCAAAGCCGATGTTATACTTCTTGTTGAAACTTGGGAGCATGATACACAAAGGATTAACGGCTTGGAGGATTACAATGTACATTCATTGATGTGGTCAAAGAATCTCAAGCAACGAAGAGGACAAGGAGGGTTAGCATGTATGGTTAAGAAAGAATTGGAAGATTTTGTATCAATTGTGAAAGATGACAAGTACAAACGTTATGTATGACTGAAAATTATGACACCAAAAAGAGCACCCATTTTTGTAGCCGGTTGCTACATTCCTCATCATGATTCTCCCTTTTATGCTTGCATGGATAGAGATCAACCATTTTCTGATTTGGAAGAGGACATTGCTTATTTCAAAGGTGAAGGTGATGTTATTGTATTTGGGGATATGAATGCTCGCACAAAAACATTGCAACATGATACTCAACAATTTGATATGCCATATATTTCAAGGGAGTTGGAGGAAGTTCACTTATATGATCGTACTTCAATGGATAAGAAAGAGCCGGATCACTATGGAAAGTTACTTTTACACATGTGTAATAGCACGGGTATGCTCATTGCCAATGGTGTATCTTTGTGGAGTGGAACCAATGGATTTACATGTAGGAGACATAATGGGGATAGTGTGATTGACTATATGCTACTCTCTGAAGCCATCATGTATCGCATAAAGAGTTTTATGTTTGGTCAAAGGACCCCGGAATCTGACCATCGCACCTTATGTATTGACCTTTCATGTGGAGAAGCAACTAAGCATAATAATCTCAGCTAAAGGAAAGAGAAGTTATCAATATGTATGGATTTCAAACGGGCATCAATGTACATTGAAATGGTTGAGCAAAAATTATGGATGACAAAGCTTCAATGTGATGCACCATTGGAAACTAAATGGGAAGCTTTCAAGAAAGCTATGTGTTCTTGTGCGGAAGAATGCTTTGCCATAAAGCATCTTCATGGTATCAACAAAGATAGATCACGCAAAAGGTGGTTTGATAAAGAATGTCAAGATGCTCGAAAGTCCTTGATAAAGCTTGATGCAACTATGGACAAAGACAACTATCAAAGTCATTTGCATACATACAAGGCATTGATTCAAAAGAAGAGAAGAAGATGGGAAGTAAAGTAACAAGAATTTCAAGTCCAAGAAAAGGCACATGCATGTGGAAGATTTTGGAGAAACTTGAGAGTCAAGCGGGTTGAGAATTTTGGTAACTTGAGTCTAGTGGATATGTATACACATTGTAGGCAATTATATGAGCAAGCAAATACTGAAAAAATGCCATTTTATTGTTCACTCCCATGTATGCCGTCTTTTTTTACTATTGAGGATGTATGCGATGGGCTTGAAAAGTTGGCCACTCGCAAAGCGGCAGATCTTCAAGGTATCAAGCCGGAGATGATCAAATGGACGGGAGATTTTACCCATGAGTGGATGTGTGATATGTTCAACCTTGCACTTCAACATGGTATGCCTTATCATTGGAGTACTAATTGGGTTAAGCCTTTGCATAAAGGAGGGGATGTAAAGAATGTAAGCAACTACCGGACTATAATGATTGGGTCTCTTATGGCAAAGTTGTTTGGGTGCATAATGGAGATGAAATTGAGTGATTGGGCTGAAGAGAATGACAAGCGTACAAAGGGACAAGCGGGTTTTCGTCGATGCCATAGCACCATTGATCATCTTGTCACTCTTCGTGTTCTCATGGAGGAAAGTCGGTTGAAAGGCAAGCGATTGTATTGTTGTTTTGTGGACTTTAAGAAACCCTTTGATATGATTCCACGTAACAATTTGTGGAGAAGGATGGAAGAACTCCAAGTGCCAAGTGAGTTTATGCTTGCGGTTTTTCGAATCTATGAGAAGGTGATTTGTCAATTACGCATGGAAAGAGAAATTTCAGAAATTTTTGTAAGCACTATTGGGGTTAAACAAGGATGTCCATTGTCACCAACTCTCTTTGGTCTATGCATCGATCAATTGGAACAAATGGTACTTGACTTTATGCAAGAAGAAGGCATTGAAGAGGTCACTATTTGCAATGCGGTAATCATGCTTTTGTTGTATGCGGATAATGTAGTGCTTCTAGCACACACTTTAGAAGATGCACAAAAGCTTATGGTTGTCCTTGAGAACTTTTGCTTGCATAGTGGGCTGATTGTAAATGAATCCAAAACAAAGGTTATGCTTGTGAAAACCAACCATAAGGAGAAGCCATGCATTGTGTACAACAACGAGACACTTGAAGTTGTTGAGAGCTTTAAGTACCTTGGCCTTGAGGTTCCATCCAATCACAAGTGGCATGAATGTGCTATGCGTCGTTTGGAAGCGGGAAAGAGAGCATATTATGCATTTGAGAACATGTGTAATGCGGGAAACATCAAGTGTTTGGTTCTCAAGAAGTATCTTTTTGATGCATTGGTGACATCGGTTCTTCGTTATGGAGTTGAAATGTGGGGCGGGAGCATCTCAAAGTCTACTTGGAAAGAGTTTGAGAATGTCCAAAAGCGTTTTCTTACAAACTTTCTCCAAGTTAAGACACAAACACCATATATGCTCCTACTTCTTGAGTCGGGATCTCTTCCAATTGAGGTTATGGGCATGGAAAGGGTTGTGGAGTACATGATAAAGATGCGTCAAAACCCCTCACATTGACTTCCTACAATTGCATGGGAAGCAAGCAAAAAAGTTCAAAAGACGCATAAAAGCAAGATCTTGAGCACGGGATGGATGCAAGACATAAAGAAGTGGTTTGGAAGATGGGATGCATTACACTTGCTACATGATGCTTCAATTGACTCTCAAGTGAATGAAGCTTTTCTACAACGCCAATGTATTACGGCTTGGGAGAAATCCGGTGTATCACGCTTCATACATTACACCACCTATACTGCCCCCAACTACAAAACCATGTTCTTCGCTGAGAGAGGAAACCGTACTCACACTTACATGCTTGAGTCTATTCCCTTGTCTGCGATACGCACTATCGCAGCAATTCGGCTTAGCTCCCATTTCCTTCGATGCGAGATAGGGCGTTGGGGCAATGGAGAAGAGTCAAATCGATTGTGCACATTATGCTCACTGCAAGTTCGAGAGTCTGAGTACCACACACTATTAGAGTGCTCAGCTTTTGATCACATCCGAACTTGCTTCTCTCACATTTTCAGCCATAACTTAGACCTACACACTTTCCTCTCCCAGCCAGAGTGTGGGCTCTCCATTGCCACTCTCATCACTACAATTTTGGAGCATCGAGAGTCACTCATCAGCCATACACATACTACATCACATGTAACTTTGGTCCCATAGGTCATATTTGACCTCCGAGGACGACAATAAAATCTCTCTCTCTCTCTCTCTCTCTCTCTCTCTCTCTCTCTCTCTCTCTCTCTCAAGATGAGGAAATCGCACTACTCAAGAAAGAGCTTGTAGAGGTGCGATCGCAGAATGTCCTCGAAGAGGGAGAGCTTCAATCCTCAGTAATTGAAGAGCTTAACACGATTAAGAAACAAGTACGGGCCATCAAAGAAGGTGGGGAGCAACAAAAAGAAATGACGACCTCGTGGGTAGATGTCATCACAAAGACCCAACAAAAAGCAGAAAAGGCCGAAAAATGGATCGAGATTGTCAAGAAAGGGAAAGGCAAGGAAATAACCCCACCCCCACACCAACCATCATCAACTTGACACTAGAAGAGGAGCAAAGGAGATGTGTGCGGGACTTACACGTAAGGATATGTGGCCTCAGAGACCAAGATAATGTCGAGGAAGAGGTGAAAGAACTCATGACTCTGGTGGGGGTCAACGAGCAGACGCATACGAGGTCTGGAGAGTGGGCACTGTCACAAAGTGATGACGTGGCTACGGACAGCAAAAACCCTAATTTCTGCCAAAAACCCTAAAATTCTTGCAAACCCTAATTTTCGAAAATCACGGAGGCTATTAAAACAATCACAGCACAAGCATTAGCAGATTGCAACATTTTATCTCTTTCACCTGACGGGTGATATGAATGTGATAGTACGAGATTTAGTACATTAAGACATCTGTGAAGAGATCAACAAGGTCTGGAGGTGACTACTAAATAAAATACAATGATCATGATTTTCATCAACAAAGATACTGATGTGAATTTGATGTAAACGTTCAGTCACTCTCGTCTTTGTGCATGTACTAGATCTGTGTAGTAAGGTGTATGAGTGTCACGTGCACTCTAATCCTATGTGCATGTCAACAAGCTAACTATTTCTAGAATTTAGGATGGCCTAGAGAGTGTTTTATCACCCTTGTGAGCCTGTACGCAAGACGTGCATGTCCAGGCACTGTAGATAGTTGCATACCCCTTGATTGCACATGAGCACAATATGAGTCTGCTAGGTGTAAGCATTGGGGAGTGTTCCCATACAATTGCATTAATATGTAGTCTATGTTGTTATCTGCGTGTGAAGCACCTCCTATGAGTGAGTTTATTAACTCATTAATAAGTGGCATTTTAAGGAATCCGTGGGATTTTTAGTTGCATTGACCGACCCAGCTTTAATTCCCTATATAAGTGACCCTAGGGGTCATTTCTCACGCATAAGTCAATACCCTCAGTACCCGCAGTACCCTAGCATCTCTTGCGTGTTTGCACCAAGTCAACCCATTGGCACTAGAGTTTTTAGTTTTAAGCCATAACCTCGATGCACCATCAGAGATCTAGCCATCAGTACTAGCGTTTTCAGTTTTTAGCCCAAGACAGATTAGCCAGTGTTTTCAGATTCAGCCTCAAATCAACCAGCGTTCTTCAGTTTTCAGCCCATCGCCAACATCGGCAATAGTAGATCAGCCCATAGCCTCGTCGCACTCAAAGATCCCATTCACCATCCCTAGCCTTTTCAGTTTTTCTTCTAGCTCATTCTACATCTCTTCTAGTCCTTCCTGAACTTCGACTTGTGGAGCCTCTTGCTTCTCTACTCTTTCTGCTCTCTCTCCCGCTGTCCCTCCTTGTGCTCTCATGCACACAGACTTCTGTTGCAACATGGGGGTCGAGGGGCAAAATAGTGACAAATCAGCCCAAAGTGGGACGCCCATAATTCTTGTGAACAAAAACTTGGTGAGACTCGCGACAGCCTGCGCAAAGAGAAGAAACTTGGCGACCCAAAAACAGGTTGAGGACGCATAATGATGACCTACATGGAATAAAACGCTAGCCAGAAACTTAACAGCCCAAAGAAAAACCACTGAAGCTTAAGAAGCAAATGACAGCCAAGAGGTAGTCTCACCTGCAAAATCGGTCACTTTATCAAACTTGCAGCCAGCAGCGATGAGGAAGAAGGAAAACTGGTAAAGAACCTGGACAGAAAAGGGAGTACGCAAAAATGCAGGGGTTAAAAGGGAGCATAGCTGCCGAAACCTACAAGGAAGGGAACTGCAACGATGTCGTCTAAGCCCCGCACAAGAATAAACAAGAAAAGCAAGAGAAGATCTTTGAGCTCACAGTGACAATGGCAGTGATGGCGAGGTAGTTGTCATCCAGCACAGAGCGGCCGCCTTCCTTTGAAGATGATTGCAAAAGGGTACGCATGTGGGTGACTCCAGCGGTCATCAAGCTTGACAGGCATTGCATGTACTCGTCCAACCAGACCATGCTTGGGCTATACAAGAACAATAGTGTAAATTACGCAAGATGGCTTGCTCGTCAATGCCTCCTTGCCGATGAGAGACAGAGAGAGGGGGAGGGGAGAGGCTGCAACGTGAACAATGCTTTTGAATGATTTGAGTGGCAAGGGCGCTTCCAGCAAAGCTAATCATTTTCTCAAAGCTAATGTGGCCTATTGATCATTCAAGTTAGTCAAGATGGCTTTGCTCGTCAATGCCTCCTTGCCAATTAGACAGAGAGAGGGATTCAAATTATTCAAGATGGCTTTGTTCGTCAAGGCCTCCTTGCCAATGAGAGAGAGGGAGAGTTTGAAATGATTTGAGTGGCAAGGCCGCTTCTCAAAGCTATTTTGGCCAATGAGAGAGATAGAAAACGAGAGCTCCGCCAAAAGCCGAGCAAGATTTTCCAAGCAAAGAAAAAATCGAGCAAGTTTTATCAAAATGATTTAGTTAATTATATATAATAGATTTTCTTTGGGTGATTTAAACAAGTATTAAAGACTTTTAAAAGGTTTATGTGCTCTACAAAGTGAAAGCTTCCTTTTAAACCTCTAAAAATATAAAGAACATTGAATCATTCTAATTTTTCAATCTATAACAATGTGCTTGAAAATAGACAAACATGCTCGTCCTACATATACCACCCCCCCCCCCCCACCCCCCAAAAACCTCTCTTCTCTTACTATGGTGTGTGGTTCGTTCTCTCTCTCTCTCTCTCTCTCTCTCTCTCTCACACACACACACACAAAGTACATTGTTAGAATGTGATCAAATCTATTAAGTTGAAAACACATTCTTTGTGTCTAAAGACATGACTATAACTTTGTGCGTTGATCTAAGCACAAGAAGATTTAGAAAATTTCTCATGTGGGAAATTAGTGTTTTTCATACAATGCATAACATCACGAGCTTCTGCTCGAGAGGCATCGTATACTTAACTAGGTACGATTGGGGGCAGGGGACCACCATCCCTTCCATCGGGCCGACAATCCTCTGCCCCCAATCGTACCTAGCTAGGTATACGGTGTCTCCCTCACAAAAGCTCATGATGTTGAGGTAAGTCACAATGTGGGAATTCTTGTGAGAATTTATCCAAACCTTCTTGTGAAGGTTGGTTAGTAAATGAAGGTCGAGCGTGTGAAAAAGAAGGTCATTGGAGTGGAAAATAGATTGCCTTTTGAGTGACAACATAAAATGCAAACTCTTGTTTATCAAAGGAAAAGTAAGTTATACTTTTGATGAAGAAAACTATCCCGTGAAGGCGTGAAGCCGAGCACTTTGAGAGAAGTTTTATTTTTTTCCCAAAACAAATGATAAAATCATGAGGCTTGCCTCTAGAGTTATTTATAATTCATTATTATTTTCAATTCCTAGAAAACCTTTTACAAACTCAATAATTAGTGACGCCTTCATGCTGGGTCGATTGAACTTCATTCATTAATTTATCATGAAGATTCCATCTGCCTTAAACTTTTCTGAGCTTCGCATCACCCAAGCGATCGTTCGCACGAGATGTCCTCTCCCACCACTAGCCATTGTTATCTACCTTCTTTAGGTTGACAGTCGTATGGCTCTCTTGATTGCCAGCTTGTGCTCATCTTCGCCTTCTGTTGTCCTCCTTCTCTAAAGAAGCAAGCCGGGGTTCTTTGCTCATCGACGGGCTCTCACAAAGACTGCTACCAACTTGGGTCTGCCCTTGGTTTGCCCACGGGAGATCCTCTCTCTCTCTCTCTCTCTCTCTCTCTCTCTCTCTCTCTCTCTCTCTCTCTCTATATATATATATATATATATATATATATATATATATATATATATATATATATATATATATATATATATAATATATATATAGCCTACAACTCTCTCTCTCTCTCTCTCTCTCTCTCTCTCTCTCTCTCTCTCTCTCTCTCTCTCTCCCACCTTCAGACGAACGCACAGCAGACTCGGACCCTGCTTGTCGTCCTCTGCAGTACATACCATCTCATCCCTACACCTCCGGGTCCTTTCCCTGCCTCAGCTTGTTGCGCCTGGTCGCAACCTCCATTGCGCATGAATCCTTGCCACCTGCGTTCGCCAGGCTCACCTGACCTGCCACACTGGGCTATCCACAGCAGTTGCACGATGCTGCAAATCTCGTGATTAGAAAAAAATCTGAATGATTCTCTCTCTCTCTCTCTCTCTCTCTCTCTCTCTCTCTCTCTCTCTCTCTCTCTCTCTCTCTCTCGCCACACACGTGCCTTGTCTGCCCTTTTTCTCCTCCAAGGGATGCAAGAATCTCCATAGATTCTACCAAAAGTAATGAAAGCAAAATTGTAGGGACATACTGGCAGAAGGGGGAGCCCTTTACATGTGTTGTAATCTGCGACCTGAAGGTTAAAAAGTCCAAAACTATAAAAAAAGCCCCTTTGCACGCGATAAAGAGAGAGAGAGGGGGAGAGAGAGAGGCCGCCGAAGACGGCCGGCCGTACTAGTTACTATTTATGGTTGAGCTCGCTCTCTCTCTCTTGGGGGGGGGGGGGAGCCTCAGCACTAAAGGGCACGGGAAATTTTTGAAGCTCAAGCGATGGGATCCACGGCAACAAAGTCAAGACACGACGATCGAGACGCGCGCAACCGTAGGATGCTGAGGTAAACTAGGACACGAAAAGGTAAACTTGGACAAGCAGGGGGAGTTGTCCGAGTTTATTTATCATTATTTGGTTTGCCCATATGTCAACTTCCCCGTCGCGGGTGTAGCGGTTAAAGCATTGGGCTCTCATTGCGATCGTGCGGGTTCGAGTCTCCGAGCTTGCTATCGACGCCCTTTTTTTCCACCATCCATCCGCCTCGAGATTCCCCCTTTGGACCCCCACCGCGGATCCCATCTCTTTTCTCCCGTGCCCTTTAGTGCTGAGAGGAAGGGGGGGGGGGGGGGGGGGGGGACTTAGCCATTATAACCATGGCTCTCTGCCTTTTAGGTTGCTCTATCCTCCATGATTCTAGTCTCAAGAATATGTACAGGAAGTCATCCATTATTAAAATAGTATGTGTATAGATAATGATCCTTTAAAATAGATCTAGTGCTCAAATGAGCTCTCTCTCTCTCTCTCTCTCTCACACACACACACACACACACACACACACGTGTGCCTCTCTTCTAAATTGATAGAACATTAATATTTTCTTGCACACAATCTCATCTACTCTACAAGTTACAACATCTTATTTTGTGTGTCTCTCTCTCATCTAAACTTCTAATCTTTTTTTTTTTTTGGCAACCCCTTAAGTTGTCCTAATATCTAGCGGCATATTAGTCATCATAATATCTAGCATTATATTGTCTATCGTGCTTCATATATTGTTGTAAAAGATGATATTTCTCACCCTATTAAAGATGGCCCTTGCACATCTTGTATCATCCATTGTGATGTAATGAGTTAAGACCGTGGTATCATCTTGTATCAGCACATGCTTTTGTCCACATGCTCCCATCACTTTTGGCAGGTCTCGATTATGTAAATGCAAGTACACGTGTATAGCCAGACTCATACGTTCGATGCGGGATGACCCATTGCCCTCCCATATTCTATCATTTACCCCTTGATTGTAGACACTACTAATTTTTACCCTTATGGCATACAATGATCCATTTTGTTTCCGTTGTAAATGTACTCAGCTACCATAGTCTCGTTACATAAAATTTAAGTCTAGTGTTTTGTTGAGCTCAAGGTATCTTTCCTAGATCTACCATTGTTTGTGCATATCTTATAAACATTGGAGTCCAAAACACAGCTTTTTGGTAAGGAACTTCATTAGCAACTTCTTTTTTTGAGGTTAGAGAGGGCATTGAAGTCTCTTAGGATTGTTTCTATGACCTCCCCCCCCCCCCCCCCCCCCCCCCCCCCCTTCTCTCTCTCTCTCTCTCTCTCTCTCTCTCTCTCTCACATGCATACACATAAGGGTTTAACAATCGTGCATGATAAGGACCCTTAGATTGCCATAAGGGTGAAAGTAAACCTGCCACAGAAAATGTTGCTTTGATGGGTTAGCTCACTTTGATGGAAGGGTAGTACACTCGATGGCTGGTCTAAGAGAGATAGAGAAAGAGAGAGAGAGACCCTAGCATCAACTTGCCAAGTTGGGATAGTTAATTAAACCCACTCGAATCACCAATTCTTTAACAAAAGCGTCATTGAGAGACAGTATCATGCAAATTTCCAGGCCTACCCACAATTATACTTAGATCACCAACCTTTCATTTGTTAAAGCCTCATCAAGAAACAATATCATGCAATGTTCTAGCCCTACCCACTATTATACTTAGACCTTACCAGCCTTTCATTTGTTAAATTTGCATCCCCGTCCACAACGGGCCTCGGTTGGACATGTATAGTTTCATAGCCCTTTGTGGATGGTAGAGTAGAGATACAACAATCAAGCACCCTTCGTTAGTATCTGTACATGTGGGTGACCTGATAAACTCTCTTTTTATAAGGCAAAAACCTCACTTCTCTGTAGTTTATGTTGTTTTGGTTGATTGTGTTGGTTGCTTTACATAGGTTATATGGGGGGCATTGAAAATGCAGCTCCTCACAACGACGACCACCTCAATTAAGAGACGTAACACCCATGCCTTGTGGTATGTCCACCTACTATGGTATGCTCATTGCTCGATAGAAAACGCCTTTAAAGGTCCAGTAATCATAGGCAAGAAACCATGAGCTCACAGAGATGCAAAAGAGGGCATGCCCAGCCCAAGGCATCCTCGCAACGGCCCATGATGGTCACCTTTACAGTGATTGCATTGTTCCGTTTTCATGTTGAAAAGATCAAGAGGATTTGAGAGAGACACAGAGTGAGAGATCCTTGGACGATCCTTGGACCTCCATGATCCGTCACCAATGAAGTGAATTGTAACCATCTTAATTTGTATTCACAATTGTGGTAGATCTAGGCAATCAATGAACTTTGAAATGGCCCTCGGGCCTCTCAGTCCTTTGCGCTTATTAATATGAAGGTTGAACAGTGTGGCCTTCAGGCCAGACATCGCATCTCCATTATGACCCATGTGGCCTCCTTCTTGTAGTGGTCCATGCAATCTCTGCAATCATCGATGGTTGTCCTTCTTCTCTCTCCCAATCGCTCCGTGTACCCTCAACCTTGGTCTTCCCCCCACGCCTCTATGCGCACCTTTCAGCCTGCAATTATAGAATTAAAGTATGCCTAATGACTCATTTCTATGATTCTATTCCGATGTGAATATATTCCTTTGTTCTTGTAATGAGTATCCTCTATCTTTTTTTTTTTTGCAAAACTCACAATTGTGAGTGAATTAAATTAATCATCTCAAAAAATTACAAGAACTTGCCATGCTTGTGGCGAGCCATGACATCATCCTCTATCTTTTCTAACCAATCAAAAACTTTACATTTAAAAAAAAATAACCACCTCTTTTTCATTAGTAAAAAGGGGAGGCATCACTAAGGCCTCACCCTTTGGGACACGCCAAAAAGAAGATTTTTACTTCATTCCATCATAAAAGTTTTTTTAAAAATTTAATAGATATTCACAAGCTATTCACACGTTGGACATTATAATTTTGAAAAGTAAAAAAAAAAAGTCTATTCTTTGCTGCTCTTATATTAATCTCCTTTTGTCAATCTCCACGTGAAGAGTTTAATTCATGGCAAGTATAAATTGTGCACTCTTCCTTTCATGTCATAGGCATCAATAATGTGAAGCTTAACATCATAAGCAAGCCAAAGATCCTTGAAGTAGAGAGAGAGGGGGTGCGATATGCGTGCATGCATGCACAACGCACACACACATGTGTTGTTTGGGAATATGCACAAGATAGCTAGCATGAGAATTTGGTTTCTACTCAGTGATTATTCCTCTTTTACTACATGGAGGTAGAAGAAACATGTTAGTGGAGTCAATCTTGCACACACACACACACACACACACACACTTGGTCACTTCATCCGACTGTGAGTGATACATCTAGCTACACACACACTTACACTTGAGCTACTGGTAGAGCTGATGGCTTTATTGTCTGGGGGAGGGTTACTTTGGGTAGTGACTTTGCACTTCTTCAATGAGTGATTTTGGCTCATGATATGCATGATGAAGTTGATAAATTTATTTATCGGGATGTTCACCATAACCCTTGCCTTTTAATGTCCTCTTTAGATAATGATCAGTGATTACTATAAGTCTCTACTTGGCACTTCCTTCCTCTCGAAGGAGTGACCTTGAATTCCTTTGATCATACTTTTCCCCATCTAAAACTATTTAGCTCTACAAAAACTTACTAGACTATTAAAAATCCCAGAATATGCTCTGCTACGTTTTATGGTTTGAAAAAAAAATCTCGGCCTTGGCTTAATTTGGCTCAAGCATGATACTAGTGTTTGCATACTAATAAATTCTCGCTCTTCTAGCATTGGTCTTGTGCTAAAAAGTGGCTTCAGCTTGCTATCTTTCAACAATTTTTAGTGGCTTGCTTATATTGTGCATGATGAATTTGATTAGTATATTGTCTTGCAGGCAATTACCAATAATCTTTTCCTTGCAATTGGCTTATGCTAAGCTTAATGGAGTAGATGGTTATATCATCTTAAGGATGACCATGTGTCTTTACCTTGCACTTGCCTCAATTGTGAATCTGGGCTTGTCTTCTTTCTTCTCCCTATCGTGGATAATTATCTTTCAATTTCCTATATTGATGGATCTGGCATGGAGTTGATGGTTACTATTAAGCTGAATCTGTTTTGCTTATTGAGCTAATGGATTTATTGGCTTGTGGATGATTACCAAGGGTTTTTATCTTGCACATTGGTACCTCTAGTGGGATTGGTCTTATAAGACTTGTGACCTCCTTGAATGGTACTCCTTGCCTCACAATCTAACCGTAGTGGGACCTTCCCTTACTTAAAAATAGTAATAAAGGATACAATGTGAGTTCTCGTTTCCTGGAAAAAAGTGAGCATCCGTTCTGCTGCATCCTACGCCCTCGTTGCAGTGGTCTCTTGCCTAGTTGTCCCCCTAGTTCGTCTGCTTGTGCCCCTATTTCGTCTGCTTGGTGGGCATTGCTTGGCCACTTACCTTCTTTCCCACCCCTTAGCACTGTCGATTGGTGTCCTAAAAGTGATGACTGATCTAATTTGCTTTCCACACCTGGTTCAGGATTCAATGCTACACACACACACACACACACACACACACATGCATTCAATGCTTGTTGTTATGGGTTAGACTTGCGGGTTTCCCCTTGTAATAACCTTGATGGCTATACTACTTGGGTTCGTTATGTTTGCAGGTTCTTTCTCGCACATACTGTTACTGATTGGATTTTGGCATGATTGGGGTACTACAATGCTAGAAAGATCGAGGAGCTTTCTCCTTTAATATACAAGGTGAGGGATTCTTCATCCCTCACTTAGCTTGGTTACAATTTTTGGTTTTTGTTTTTCTTGAGAGAGAGAGAGAGAGAGAGAGAGAGAGAGAGAGAGAGAGAGAGAGAGAGAGAGAGAGAGAGAGAGAGATGTGGTAAAGTAGCAATTGTTGAGACTCTGAGAATATCAATCCCCCTGCTTATATGGAACTTGCTAAGATAGCTTCCTCGTATCAGGTTTCTTTTCCTTCACTAGATATGCTTATTAACTGAATATTTAGCTTGAATTGAAAAGGGCTCTACCATGTTGCCTAAACACACAGGTTCTTCTCATATGTGCTTCTGATTTTTTTTGTGGGTGATATAATGGTCATGAATTCATACATCAGATTGGAAACTAATTGATAGTTTGACTGAATACAATATAATTCTTTGTTTTTTTATTGATATTGATTATTGACAACTTGAATAAGTAATCATTGCTAAGGTCTTACTCTCATAAAAATCTTTTATAGGTGAAGTTGGTATGTGATGCTTTTGCTTCTGATAAAAATCCAATGATTTTTTAGTATGCCTAGGATGAATATGGTTACTACTCAGATATAGGTGTGTCATACTATTTACTTGGGATATTATAAGTTGGCAAAGTTGAGTTGATTTAAGTTGGCTATACTGAATTGAATCAGTGGTTCCTCTTCTCATTTTTGGTTGACACTAAAACCGCTACCGCCTTCTTTGTTAGCACTATGGGTTACTTGTTCATAACAGAGGATATTGTATTGATCTAAGCAATGGATGGTGTGCTATCTCATTGTTACCTAGTGCTTATCTTATCACTAGTACGGCCGGCCGCCTTCGGCAGCCTCTCTCTCTTTCTCTCTCCCTCTTTATCGTGTGCACATGGGCTTCTTTTAGTTTTGGAGTTTAGCCTTCATGTTGCAGATTTTGACACGTGTAGAGGGCTCCCCCTTCCGCCATATTATGTTAGTTTAGATTACTTGTTTTGTTTTTTTATTGTAGGTGCTTTTGGAGAAGTAGATGGTGGATTTTGGCATTGGACTTTTGTCTGCATATAATTATTTGTCTAGTTTTTGCTCTCGGGTTTCTGCCCACTGCTGAATTGTTTTATGCTCTTTTTGCCTCTCTAACTAATAAGGCATTCCTTTTGCTGGTTTTGCATGACTTTTTACAAGCTTAGTAACTTCTAACTTAAAACAGGGCCGTTATTTTATCTTGCTTATTAGATTACTACAAGCAAGTTGGTAGGAGCTTAAGTTTGGTTGCTCTTATGATTTTTCCTTACCAAGCTGAGGTTATACCACTTTTGAAAAGTTGGTTTGTTGAGCTTAAAGGATTTCATATATTGTTCTTATTATGGTGTATAAGGTGCAACTTTGTATAATAAAAACCACTTGTAGGACCACTTTGCATGACTAAACCATAATGTATAGGGTTACTAAGCAAAGTACTGGTCTTTACTTGCTCATCTTATGGGTAATGCCTAAAGAACTCTGAGTGTCTTTGAAAAGATATATATGCCCTCTTCTCATATTCCCCAATAATGTATGCTTACATCTGATAGGTAACTTATTAACCTGTACTTGATCAACTGAACTTGGGATATCCTTTAGAAATTATAGTTTCTGATCCGAAAATATAATATAGTAAAGGTCTAAGGAATGGGAGATGGAACATACAATAGTGCTTGCTTATTGGATATAATATGACAGGATTAGCTGGTCTTAAAAAACAACATAAAATATGAATTTAAAAGAAAGGGTTGCGAAAACCAGTTGCAGGATTGTTGATGGGAATACACATGCTTGATCAATTGTCATAATTAAATAAAAAGGATGATACTAAGGTTGCTTGGTTGCTTTTCAGATTTGCACTACTACCTAAGCAACAAATGGGAATGCATATAGAGAAAAGTAATGGTGGTGTATATTGCTGGACTTTGATGGTTTCTAATGATAGGCATTGCATGAAGTCGCATAAAAGTCCGGAAGTCTTTTTTAACATAAGTGTAACACTTTGGTAGGAGGAGTTTTGTGGTTGCAGTCTTTAAGACATAATCTGATTAGAAATTATTTTTGTTGTTGTGGGTGAACCGAGGGATATGTATTTAAAACTGGGTCATGCTTACCCGATCATATGCAGGTCTTAATTAGGTAGTTCTGTAAAGATATATGGTCAAGTTTTTGGAAGACAGCTGGTTGCTTGTCGAGAAGTAATAGTATAATGATTGGGTTTTTTGAGCAATTATGGAGTACATATTATTCATTACAGGAAAATGGACCATATTCGGGAAGATAATTGGAATGGTTGGAGACTTGTTATAGTTATGGTTATTTTGAAAATTGCTTGAAAAACAAACAAAACTCTGTCAAATTTTTCAATTTTTTACTCATAATACAATGATTGCCAATGCTCATGAAATGAATGCTTGTTTGGCACATGAATCAAGCAAAATAAGGTTGACTGCACAGATTAGGGTGAATAATAATCCAAAGAACATGAATGCAATTAATAATAAGATACAAATGGCAAGACTGGAGCTTAAATCACCTACAATGGAACCCTATAGGACTAGAGAATTCTTGCCTAGAAAAGCTAAAGTTGTTTTCGAACCTATAATTGTAAAAAATACTAATTCAGGATAGTAGTAGGGGGTTGTTCTAGGGGTGTGACAACAATAACAAGTGACAGGGGTCACTTGATACTTGTCTACCCATTCATTGTAGCCTATTCTAATAAGCTTTGATGTTTGGATGGTGGCAGGTACTGACCTCTCCTTCACCTACCAGGGGACGTACCTACTCCTCCTGAGTTGCCAATTGTACTTCATACTTGATAAATTAATTCATTAATTTATGATCATGTTTTGTTATTGTATAATTATGATTGTGTCCTGCTTTGAAGAATACTGTTGAAGTTCATTGGTGCAATTCACTATATAGTTCTGTAAAGTTGGAAAAATATAGTAAACACACACACACACACACACACACACACACACACACACACACACACACACACACACACACACACACACACTATATTCTAGGTAGTCCTTGGTCAAACTGTCACTATAGTGAATTGCACCATACTAATAGCATATACTTATCTTGATGCCCGTCGTATCAGGCTGGATGGATTTCGTCCCTGACTAAGCTTAGCTACGTCGACATTAAGGACCTTCCAATTCCACCACTGGGGACTCAGTGCATACTATCTTGCTTTAAAGGCCCAGATTTTCATAAGAAGCTTCTGAATTTTGAAAAAGAGGCCATTTCTAGTCACTACTTGTTTGCTCTTAGTATAGCCTCAATCAATGATTGGATTTCCCTTCTAGCAGTAGCAAGAAAAGAAATTCCTAAGCTTCTTTCTTCTCTAGACAATTTTCTTCTTTCTCTCTGCTTCATTGATTTCCAAGATCGCATAGACTTGGATTTCTACTTTAATTACCTTCCCTCTATTGTTAATAAGTAATTCATCATCAACAATCTTCCTGCGGCTCCCTTGGAAATCAAACATAGCGAGAAAGTGGTTAACCCCTTACTTGATCTTGATCTCCTTGACCCGGCAGAAAGGGAAGCCATAGCATCTCTAGCTATCTCAAATTCTGATAAAGCTGAAAAATCCATCTCTAAAGTCTTCTCGAAATCTATTCCTCTTCTTCCTCCTAGACAAGTAGAGATGGATGCCATTTGTCTAGACAATAAACTGTGGGATTTTGAGCTCATTAACCATAGTGACCCTTTTACTATCTTTGCTCTAGCTCTCTTATGTAGCCTTTCCCCTGAAGTAGTAGACCAATGCCAAACTTTAGCTCTTCAAGCCAAACACCTCCTTTCTTCTGACTTACCTTTTGATCTCCCCCAAGTTAAACTTTCAGATGTGGACTCAAACAAATGTTCCAACTCAAACAAAGCTCATTGCTAGGACCAAGCGATTGGCATTAACATACAAACTCAAAGACCACAAAAGATTCTTGAAGAGTTGCTGGAACACTTATCAACCTTTTGTCAAATGCCAATGCAGAAAATTGGATGCTAACTCGTCTTGCTCGGCCTCAATCATATGGTTTGACCAGGTACTATGGAATGTTTTTCAAAATCTTCCTAAATTCTTCCATTTTCTTTAGGACCAACACAGATCAATGTGTTCATTGCCAGGGTGGCTGCCTTCCCAATGGAGTTATGCCATGCAGTCATTGTATATTATGCCTTTCATGAGCAACTAGCTGAAGCAGTCAAAGGGCTGGTGAAACTCCTCTTCTTCCCAAAATTCAATCCACTCCCATTGCCCAAACCATCAAAAGCATCCTCAAGCCTATGAAAGGCAAAGAACCAATGAAGAGAATTACCAACACCCCTGGCAGTTTTGGATCTTCATCCACAAAAAGACCATGGCAATTTCCAGGCTCAGACGATCTAGGAGACACTACCGAAACTTTGGAACACAACATCCAAGAGGAAGAGGTAAAAATTTTGTACATAAAATGTAATGGCTTACAAACATTAATTAAAAAGCCTAGAAAGAATGGTAGGTTTGTACACTTGCTGTTCTGCGATAAATTCATGGATTTTATCCACCCAACCTCATTATTTAGTAGAATTCTCACTCAATTTCGTATGCCAAGGTCTTATCATATTTTACAATTGTATTTGGATGGAGATATGCTAAAAGCATAGCTCAGTATCTTTATAAGCCAATATCCACATTTGTTGAGTTCATTGATGATAATGAAGAATGTGGGTGTCTCTCGCATAATAGGTTTTCTAACCACATAGTAGACTTTAGGAATATTGAAAAACATGTTTTATCTACCTCATCCAATTTACTCAGACACCCTCTTCTTAAGGAATTTACCCGTAAAGGTCTTAACCATATATCTTATGTTCTTGTCAATCCTAGTCTTGTAATTAAGGAGTTCTGCCAAGCATCGGATACAATATGCACCATCATGCATGTGTCTAGTACTTCGGAACACCATGAGTTTATCAAACACTTAATCCTTGAATTGTTTCATGAGACATTTCCAAACTTTAGGAATAATCAAACACCTTGGTTTTTAAACAAGGATGAACTAAATTATGTTATGCATTTCATATATATATATATGTGGTATTGATAAATCTGCACAAACTCCAATCTTCATATACAAGAAGTTATCTAGGAGTAAAGCAAATCACAAAGTACATCAAGAAATTTTTGCAGAGCAATCGGTTTCTTGGAGCACGATTTGACACTATTGAGATCATCAAAACACTTGGTGAGGGGATAGGTCCACTTAGTGGGCCTAACCCCCACTAAGTGTACCTTACCCCAGGGATGGGGAAGGCCCACACACACACACACACACACACATTACAGAAGTACACTAGAACCATGTTAATATGCTTATAATGTTTCACTTATGCAGAAATCGGTCGAACAGGTACATACCTCATCAGGCAAAGGTAGGAGTGAAGGAATAGTGTAAAACATTAATGGTAAGTTTTTTAGTTTTTGGAAAGATTTTGTACCATACTTGTGGAGATGGTTCTGCATATGGATGTATCCAGGGGAGTTTTTTTTGTCACTAATAAACATTTCACCCTTGTGCCATAGCATACGTATACTCGATGTTTTTATGAGAATGGATTCTAATGTGATATAAGGGATGGTGGTACAAAATTGGTTGTCCTTGACACCATCTACGCTTGGTGGGTTTCCTAAGTAGAATAAGACTAAAGTAAAAGAGGACAAAAGGAAAATAAAGGAGAAAAATAAAGTGAAAATTTTGGGAGTTTTTATACGTTAGTCTTTCTTTTTTTTTTAAACGTCTTATAACAGATTGACATGGGTGCAAGACGTGGGTGGGACTTTCAACATGCAAGGAAGCAAATTTTGTTGCACTCTCTCCCCCCCCCTCTCTCTCTCTCTCGCGCGCGCACACATCCTTTGTCCTCTCTAGAGCACCATAGACCTCCCTGTGTGTGTGTGTGTGTGTGTACATCCATGGTAGCTTAGGCCAGTACCATATCTATAGAGATAATGATGGAAGCTGAGTGTGATCCCTTCACCAATCTTGAGTCAAAGATTTTTTTCATTTATAGAGGGTACTATCATGGAAACCATGAGCATTCACGAACTTGTCAGCAACCATGAATTTTTGTGGGGCTATTGGGCACAAAAGAAGCATGAGTAACGACACAAGGAGTGCAACCCTACTAAGACAACTGAACTTTCTAGAACCAAGTCAAGGAAAAAAATATGAAAAGCCATGGCTCGATGTTGGCGTTGGTAGACCCAAGGACTAACAATAATAGAACAATAGGAAATTCTAGAGCAACTCTTTACAATGATATTGAAAAATGGTGACCTCAGTGAACTAGTCCAAAATTGTTGTTATCTTTGGTGTTTATCGATGAAATATAGTGACATCAAGCAATCGAATGGAAATGAAAGATGAGGATGAAGTGTTTCCACTTAGTGCTTGTCATAGATGATTCCCTCTGCATACAAGTATCACAAGTGAAACTAGAGATTTGGTGACCGCTTTTTTTAAATCCAAGACAAGAGTTTCACCTAGCAAAAAGGATAATTGTGAGCACAAGATCAAGGCAAAATGTGTCATCAAACATCCCATACATATTCTAGGAGATTCTTAGGTAATATGTTACTCCTACAATGCAATCCTTGGTGGCCTTGGTTTTCTGTTGGAATAATATAAAATTTGTAGTCTTTGGGTAGCACTCACGTTTTTTGTTGTATAGTACCAAATTGATTGTTTTTTGCCAATAGTCACTCTAGGCCAAAAAATACCAGTATGTTACTTTTTGAGCAAAAATCATTGTAGGTATCAATTCCTGGCTTTATAGTACCAATTCTCAAGTCCATACAATCATTGTAGGTACTAATTCCTACCTCCATAGTACCAAATTTGGTGCCTCTCTGGATTTTTCATAGTACCAAATAAGATGCACAATACAATTTTTGGTTGCAATTCCCAAAAGTATAGATACAAAGTCCCAATTTAGTACTTTTGATTACCGCTCATACTTGGTAGTGTAATACCAGACCAAGTACTATGGATCTAGTGTGGTAATATACAATTTATAGAATAGTACCCAATTGAGTATTATGGATCCAATTTGGTAGTACTATACATGTTCTTTTAGTGTGCTTGCATAGTACCTTAGGAGATTCATAATACCAAATTTGTTGCTTTTATGTAGCAAGTACCAAAACTAATATGCATAGTCGAGCAATTTAATTCTTTTGGGCACTGGTCACTCTAGGTAGTATAATACCAAACTGGGTTCTAAAAACAGAGTTGCTGCTTTTGAAAACTTGCATAGGTTACATAGAACCAAATTGGGGGCCCGATTTGGTACTATACTCTGATTTCTAGCAATATATGGCCAATTTGGTATTTTAGAATGAGTTGGTGGTTTACAATACCAAATTTGGTACTGTAAACTGGTTTGGTACTTTAATTTTTTTGTAATATTTTGAGCTCTAGCTTGGATCATTTTTTGTTTATATGTGGAGCTTTACAAAAGATTCAAGAGCACATATCCTATGGTGAAGTTGTCACTTAGGTCCTTTGAGACATTCAAGCCATTCTTTGTCTGAAAATTGAAAGAGCGTTATACTACTATATGTACCATATCTAGATGGTATACTTCAAGGATGATTTCAATAAAATACGCCAGAACAAGTTTGGGCATCACACAAAAGAACATCCATGTACATGATCCATTTGTGGTACACATAGTGACGTAGGTTAGTGTTCTACAAAGCAGACAATCTTTTAGCACATGAGTAAGTTGCTAGATTCCATATTTTGCCCTTGCCCTATGGATCACGAACATCATGCAAAGATATGCTTGCTTGGAGAGTGCCCTAGATGTGGTGTAAGAAATTTGTCATTCTGCCAAGACAAGATTGCAACAAATAGCAAGGTGTTAAGGTATTTAAGGAGGTGGGTATTGGACATGTTAATTCCAAAGGAAAAGAGAAGAAGAGAAAGAACTTGGTCGTGGAAAGGATGAAAAGTACAACTTTCATTCATCTTTTTTTTCCCAGATCATTTGAAAAGCTTCGCCAAGCATAACTCTGGGTTAAGGTGGCAGGCCCAACAATTTAAAGACTACTTTCTTAAGCTTCCCAGAGATGTTGTGGTTTTTGTTGTTGATTTTGTAGAGAATTGTAGCTATAAATTGCAAAATGAGATCCAATCCATGCATTGGTGGTCAACACAAGTAACAATACTGGTGCACATCTATGTATAAGAAATTCTGTAGGAGCTATTGAGAAGACTCTACATTTTTACATATCAAATGATAAGCTCCATGACATGCTCTTTGTTCAACATTGGTTTATGCTACATGACAATTCGATGAAACAATAAGGACACTTTTTGTGTTATCATTGGGTAGGGTCAGATGGTGCCGCTTCACAGTTCAAGGCACACTGACCACACTATTTTGTAGCCAAGTATTATCAATTGATAGGATTGCATGTGATGCATAATTTCTCCACTTCAAGACATGGAAAAGGAGAGCATGATGGTGCTATTATCAAGAGAACCCTGATGCATGAGGCACTAAAATCCGATGGCTAGCCCATGAAGTGTGTGGCTGCTGTGGTCAATTTCCCAAACGCAAGGTTTCAGCCAACAAGGTAAGGTGGGAGTGGCAGCACAAAGAGGGTGTTTTGGTTGGTTTCACCAAATGATGTGTTGTGTTCTCCGCTATGGGACTATAAACCAATTGTAGGCTCTCACTCATTCCATTGTGTTGTCAATGTACAATCCATGTGATGTGCATTTTTGGACGTTTTCATGCTTTTGTGATCCATGTGTGAATGGGCAGTGGAGGAGATGCAATAATAAGAAACATAATGAAGAATAGAAATATGTCTCCATTGAGCCATTGATAGAGTCAATACAAGGAGATAGTGACGAGGATGATGAGGAGAACTACAATGATCTGTTTTCCTCCCAAATGAGTTAGGATTTAAGCATGTCTATGTATGAAGGAGACCCTGAGTTGTTGAGCCAATTATTGTCCATTGGGGATAAATTTGTAGTGAAAGAAATTGAGGAAAAAGAGGACTTATACCTTCTAAAGTGCACAAAAACCATGTACCAGGCACCTAGAGTACTGAAGGACTTTGGCATAACAAGATCGTAAAAGGTGGAATTCTAATTGAGGGCTTGTACTATGTCTAGGTTGAGGGAAAACTTGACACCTATACCCTATTGAATCATAAACACCGGTGATGATCTACTTCCATCTTTTTAGAGATATATGGTTCCCATGGAGGCTATCCCTAGCGTGCATAACCGCTTTAAACTATCCTCAGAGATATATGAAAATATCTACAACATTATGCCATATGAAGAAGGAAGTGAGCAGGAGGGGAGCCATACAATGTTTACCCCAACTACAATTCTAACCACTGGCAACGATTATAATTCTCTTGAATAGAACCTTAGTTGTGATCAATATTGTCTAATGCTATTGTTGTGTTATCAATTTGGTACTCTATAGTACCAAACGTTGGTACTCCATAGTACCATAGCTAGTAAGTTCGGTGCTCTGCTTTATAGTTTTTAGCTAATTGTACCAAATTTTGATACTGTGCTTTTTTGTTTTCATCTGACTACTGTAATACCAAATTTGATATTGCATATTAGCAAAATTTAGTACTATCTCCTACCAAATTTGATACTCTATACTACCCAGCTTTGGTACTATATGCTACCTGTACAATCATTCAATTACTAATGTGTTATATAGTACCAATCTTTGGTGGTAAAGCCCAACAATATGGTCTTAATAAGTAGCCAGAGGTGTAAATCCCAACAATATGGTGGTAATAAGTAGCCTTTTTGTACTCTACAATAGTTATCCACTCCCTCTCACTCTTCCTCCCTTCCCTTGCTCTCATCATGTCTCTCCCCTTGCTTCCTGTCATCTTGAACTACTAACTCAGAAACTCCCACTTGTCACCGACTCCAAAGTCACCCTTGTCACCAAGTAGTAATAGAAAAGTACCAAAGCAGTAGCAAGACAAAAAAAAGTGTACAAAAAGATAAAAGTGCACCGATAAAATTCTCCTAGGGACCAAGGTACATGCACACTGATAATTTTCATAACTTTCAAGAAAATGCCAAAGGCAATGTACAAGCTTACAAAATCTTTTACACATCAAGGGGTCAAAGTGGTACTAATACCCCTCCAAAGATACAAAGTAGTTGGCAACATACAAGGAAATGTCATCCTCGACAGCAAACAAGGGTGTGCAGTGATTGTAATCAGTGCAAAACTTCTCAGTTAGCCACCCACAGATCCATGGAAAAATAACTTGCGTAAGATAATTTGACTTTTTCAGGTCATAAAGCTTTGGCTCATATCACTGAATGCAAAAGCACGAGTCATAATCATTCTTCTATCTCATGTGTTCCACAAGGAGGGTGTTCACTTCATTGAATTGTGGATGCTTGTGCCACACTCTTCTTAGGACCTTTAGAAAAATAGGCTTGTCACCAAACTCCTCCAAAAGGGTTGGCACATCTCTGAGTGTGGGAGCCCATATCTCACATTGAGACTAGTCAAAAATGTCTATGATAGGTAAACTAAGCAGTTAGAATAACTATACAAATAAGAGCACCAAAGTAACAAACAATACATAGTAGTGATAGTATCAAACTTGGTACAACACTATACCAAAGTACGAAAGAACCAAAGTACAAAATTGTACAAAAATGTGTACACAATAGCAAACACAGTACCAAAGTACCATAGCACGAGAGCACGAAAGACCCAAACATAACCAAATTCTATACACAATAGTACTAAATTGTGCCAAAAGTACCAAAGTAATATATAGTACCAGAATGTATACAAATTAGTAGCAAAGTGCAAAACAATACCAAAATAAGTAAATCTAGTTTGAAAGTTAAGGAAAAAATTACCTAAAAAGAGGTCTTTCATCCTCATAAAAACTGATGGAAGCAGGCATTCATTATGGCCATCAAGTTCTTCCTTTGGCTTCATGACCAGAGCATCACATAGAATTGCTTCCTCAAGTTAATGATGTAGTCCTCCGCGTCAGATCTGACTACATAATATTTGTATTGAGAGACTTGCACACATTGGGGCCTACATCCCACTGGGAATGGGATATTCCACAAACCTTTCGGTTCTTCAACACAATTCTTCAGTAGCACTCCATTGACATCCAAAATAACAAGGTGCCTATCACCCGCCATTACATCTGTTGGCATTGATGTATCCGATTGTTGTTCATTTAGCCACCAACTGTCCCTTACTGTAGTATCACTAAACTATATGAGTATAAGAACACAACCTTTTTGCAATAGAAAAATTGGACATTAGGCACCATAAAAGTTTACAAAATTTTGACAGTAGGACATGATAGCTTACAAACACATTGACATCTTTCAAGAGTAGAGTGACATGGCACCAAACATATTGACATAAGCAAAATGGGCTAGTATTTCATATTAAGCCAGATGCAATTACAAAATTTGCAACAACTAATTCTTGCAAATTTGTGGCTTGAGACTGCAATCAATGGGGCACTTTCTAGATTTCATAAGAGGAAGAGTTAGGAGAGGGTGATTGAGTCAATGCTATCATCTGTTTCTAAGTGCATTGCATCAAGTGCCTACTCTGCACCTTTTGACTCCCAAACACCTTTGCCCTCCTCTATGCCTTTGGGATCCTCTACACCTTTAGCCTCCTACACACGTTTAGCAAGTTCTACTTCCCTCTTTGCCTTCCTCCTCCTCTATATACGCGCCTTCTCCTCTGCAAAATTTGATGTCGCATCCAAAAACTTTGTTGTTTAGAAAACTTCAATTGTCACCTCCTCATTAGCCGGAATTTCTTTGTTGATCTTCTCAACTTGGTTAATCTCCATATCACTAGCTTCCTCAATCAAATCACTTCTCCTCTCTAGGTTCTCTTGTGGGTTGCCTTTCCTCTTCAACCCTCTCTTGCACTTTGGATTTCAACGGATCTTCTCCCAAGATTGAGTCTACAGAAAGCTCATCCTCTTTCCCTTTCACTATGTTGGCATCAAGACCTTGCAATAGTTCCTGTAGGCTCAACCCATTTCGCTTCCAATGTGGTGGCATCAAGGTCATGTAATATTTCCTACAATGACTTGTAAATATCTTCCTAGAACATGTGAGTGGCATCTGACTTTCTGTGACCAAGGAGATCCTTTTGATCCACTGAGGTGTTGTCATGGGTGTCCACACCAAAAGATCCTTTACCTACATATACACAAAGATGAAATACAACATTAGATCATCAGTTCAAACGATATATAGTGTCCAACACAAACACCCCACTTACTCTTCAATAATGACCTCCCTAACACCTAGGCCTTTGCCTCCAAAAGGATTGTGGTGTTGCAACATGCCTTCATGCACATATCTTTTGTTCCCAATACAACCGTAAAACATAGTGTGCTATAGACAATAGCATAGAAGGCCATGTAAAATATTGAAAACAACGTACTACACGAAAAAAAAACACATTTGTTTACCTGGAAAGTCGCATATGCACACAATCCAACATCATATAGGATCTGAGAGAGGTAGAGGGAGGGTGAGACATAGCATAAAAGTGTGTATAGGTACACCTCCTAGAGAAAACTTCTACATTGGCAAAACAAAAGAGGAGAGAGGAGAGGAGAGAAGAGTAACATAGACAATGGGTTCAATCTTCCCCTGTACAAGAGTGTATATGTTCTTCTTGCACATATTTATTTATAAATTTCTTGAATGTTCAAAATGAATACAAATTGTCTGCCCGGCTAGTACTTTCTTGAATTCAATGAATAGCGTATCACGTCTTGACTTGTTTGGCAAATTTTGATTCATCATCGTCAAAGAGGAGTGCTCAAAAATTTTCCTCCAAATACCAAATCGGTGGAAAAAAATATGGACCTTTTTTTGTACCACCAACCCTTGCTTTCAGCCAATGAGAGTTCTTTTTCTAAAAAGCACAATTTTTTGTTAGGTGGATAAGTTACTAGGCATTGAGTTCTTATTGGTATGCTGGGATATATACTAAGCAATGAGTTCCCACTAACTTATCTCGCTTAAGGTGGATAAATTAGTGGGCACTCATTGCTTAGTATGGTAGGATACATACAGTAACTAAGCAATGAGTACCCACTAACTTATCTCACTTATATGCTCTATTATGTCATAGTCACCAACTAGCTCAAATCAAGGGGCATAGAGGGATTCAGTCTACCTTAAAGGGAATTGAAACATATTTCTATTGGCCTACCATGAAAGTGAACATACAAGAGTATGTTTCCAAATGTGTGGTATGCCAAAAGACAAAATTTGATAGAGGGAAGCAACTTGGATTGCTTCAACCCTTGCCAATCCCTAATTCACCATGGGAGAGCATATCCATGGATTTTATCTTTGGATTGCCTAAGTCTATCCATGGGAATACGGGAATATGGACGATAGTAGATAGGTTTAGTAAACAAGCTCATTTTATACCTGTCAAAAAGACTATCAAAGCCCATCAAATGGCAACCCTCTTCATTTCACAAATTTTCAAGTACCATGGCTTGCCAATGTCCATAGTGTCGGATAGAGATCCTAGAATGACCAGTAATTTCTGGAAGGGTCTCTTTGAGAATTTAGGGACAAGGCTAAACTTCTCTTCGGCCTATCATCCACAAACGGATGGCCAAAGTGAAATAGCTAACCTAACCATTCTCGATCTACTAAAAGCCTATGTAACGGAAGTAGATCAAAGATCCCAATGGGAGAAGTACTTACCCTTAGTGGAGTATGCTTACAATAACACTGTACATACTTCCTCGGGAAAAGCACCTTTCGAGGTAATCGAGGGAAGATAAAAAAGTCCCTTGCTACTTAAGGTACATGGGAAGATCTTCGCTGCAGATGAGTATAGCCGAGACCTACAAGAATCTTTTCAAAAGATTAAGGATGCTATCTCTATGTCACAACAAAGGCAAAAGGCTGCTGCTGACAAGCACAGAAGAGCCCAAGCCTTTAAAGAAAATGATTGGGTCTTGTTAAAGTTTCCCAAGGCTCGATTAAGGCACACGACGGGTAAGAATCCTATAGGCCACCAAAAGTACTATGCTAAACTAGCAAAAAGGTACTACGGTCCCTTTCAGATTCTTAGGCCAATCAATGAGATGGCCTATCAACTCAAGTTGCCCAATCATTGGCTCATACACAATGCTTTTCATGTGAGCCTATTAAAGCCTTACAAAGGAGAGCCACCTCAAGAACCAACTATTGAAGACCCACCGGAGATCGAGGACCAAGAGGAGGTACTATAGCCCGAGTCCATTCTTCGACATGAAGACAAGGTACTAAGAGGCGGTAAGACTATCCGACGATATCTTATTAAATTTAAGAATTATCCTTTTGAAGATGCTAGATGGATGCAAGGCATACAATTAAAGGATAACCTAAACCTTGTCAATGCTTACAATGCTTCCCAAGAGTAAGCAAATGTACAAAATGTTAAAAATGAACAAAGTTTTTTTTGTCTTATAAGACTCTCTTTTCCTTTATTGTGCACAAAAATGAACTAGTATGCATGCTTAGATCAAGTTTGTGGAGACGACGTCTCCCAAACACCAAGTAGAGCTTGTCACTATACTATGGAAGACTGATAGGACTAATGTGCAGACATGCTTGCGGTAGCCTCAGGCTCTCAAGCGCCAAATGGACTAGTCATCCATTGTGGAATGATGTCGTAGGGTAACATAGGGATCCTCTACCCGCTAAGAAAAGGACTCATGAATATGCTTTATCTTCTCTACACCATAGTCGAGGACGACTATGATTTCAAGAGAGAGGTAATGTCATAATAATCAATATCTAATTCTCCTAAATGATTTTCTCATATTAAACTGATCATTTAATGTGGGGAAGTGCCAAGGGAGAAAAAGCTAGAATATTGGTTAAGCTAGCAGACCGGCCACAGTAGGGATCCAAAGGAGGGAAAATAGGGATCCAAAGGGGGGGCCATCTGCAAAAGAGCCATGTGCAACAATGGGCTAGAAAGACCCTAAGGTTCAGCCCATTAAGACTTCCAAAATGCTAAGGTTCCAAAATTCAAAGGTTGTGTCCGAAGGGTTAAACCTTAGGGGGAATTGGATGCTTTGTGTGCTCTCCAAAGTCAACACACATCCCTACACATGAGGGGGCGAGCCCTAAAGGTAGGGGATGAGAGAGAAAGCCACACACACACACACACACACACACACACACAAGCCCCCTTTACACAAAGGGAATGAGGGACACATGTCAGCTCCCTAGGCCAGATGCCCACAAGGTATGCCCAATTTCTATTGGATGACCCTTTAAGTGGACCAATGAGAATTAGGCTAGAGTAAATTTAGCCTAATTAATTTTAAAACACTTAACAAAAAGAACCAATGAAAATTAAGTCTCCTGGATGATTATTGGACAGCCTGTGAAGGGGTCCAATAGGAATTGAGCAGCCCAATGGGCTACTTAATTCCTATTGGTCAAAATGGGGAAAGGTCCAATGGGGATTTAATTCATTTAAATCAATTAAGTTTAATTGATTAAGCTCTCACAAAAGGGGAAAGGGGGACACATGTTAGAAGGCTATCACTTATGCTGCTTAATAGCCTGCAAGAGTAAATAGCAAGGGGGCTCGCCCAAGAGAGAGAGGGGGGCTGATTTTTGCAAGGCATTATCACACACACACACACACACACACACACAGTCTATGTGTGAAGCAAAGAAGACTATCTCTTCCCAAGCTTTAATGGAGAGCTCATCACCTACTCGAAGCTTGTGAGATAGAAGCCTACATCGACACACTCTTGGCTTGTGGATGCAAATCCAACAAAGAGCCAAGCTTCAATGCATGCTCATCTCCTCTACCAAGCTAATTACTAAGCTAATCTATGCTAATATGAGTGATTATGTGAGGAGATGTACATCTTTCTCGTAAGATACTCCTTCTTCCTCTCAATCTACTCTCATACCCTGCTAGCTCTCACCATCTTCGAAGGTGTGTGAGGTCTTGGGTCTGAGAACGGGGATAATTCAAGTTGTGTTTGCTAAGTGTTTGCTTAGTGCATGAAGCTTTCATCTTCATTGCACTAGCTAGTCTTGAAGGAACACAAAGAATTGTATTGTACAATGTCTCTCTTGATGGGAGAAACCATAATACAAAGCCTTTTGGAGGGGGACCGGCTCCATGCAAATCCGGTCCTCAACTGTTGTCATTAGCTTAATTTCAGTCTCTTTTGAAAGTATTGTCGATGCTATCTAACTAGGTGTTATGCTTTTTGTTGCTCTCTCCTCTTGTAATTCTCATTAGGAATCTATTCTAATGAAATGCCCACTATGTTCATGCTCATTTCCGCTACACACAAGTTATTAGGCCATTAAATGTTACATATTTTATTCGGATTCTATCACGATTAAATTATTAGTAATAGACTAAAAGCTTTCCTTCTCTCATTTAGGTTTATGGATGACTTGTTGTTTATTAACAATGAATTTGTGTTGCAAATTTACGACTTACAAATCACACTGATCACACAGATGTGGGGACCATATACCCATTGGATATCATTACCACAAACACTTATCATACCACTTACTTGAACACTTATATTTCACTTGACCCTTTATTGGTAATTATGAAACATCAACAGCTTGGAAAAAAGAAATGCTTCCTTGTTCAAGTGTCTCATTTATACATGCTTTTAGCAATAGACCTAAGAAAATGGCAGATAAAGTGTGTATATCTCAAGTAATGCCAATTATTTATAATGCATCACACACTTCAATAACATACACGGATGTAATGCATCTTATATCCTTGTTTACAAAGAATGTTTTTAATCAAAATATAGTTACAAGTAACATTCTTGAATTTTTGAAACGTAATGAATTTCCTTGTTTAAAGATTGATAAAGATCTGCAAATAGCATTTCTTGGTGGGGGAAAGGTCCTCATGGTGGACTCACCCCCCACCATGTTGACCTTTCCCTAGTGATGGGGGAGGGCCACACACACATACACACACAATAAACTGAAAAAGACCTCATGTACAAAAATGCATCATGCACATGCACACGTACCCATGTTCTATAGAGAGTGAGTTAGACCATCACCACTATTTTTTACTATTATTATATGAAATTGTATCAATAAATGTTAAACTTATACCAATTTATTTGATTCACAAAAATGGCAAGAGTATGATTTGCGCGCGCGCGCACACACACACACACACACACACACACACACACACACAAGGTTTTGATGTTAAAAAAAAAAAAAAACACACACACATACTAACTCTCAAAGTTAGGAGAGCCCCCCCTTTTTTTGGTGGGTATCTTATTATTATTTGCTTATATTTTTTTTTTCCGGATGTGACTCTCACCCAACCCTCAAATTTGAATGGTGGTCCTAGTTTTCATTTTGAAGGTTCATTAAAACTACCTTCTCACTAGATGCACAAAAAAGTGAAAGGGTCACAACGACTTTTAAAAACAATAAGAAAGTGATAAAGTTGTTAGGTTGGATTAAAGTGGTATCAGTGTTTGGGAAAGGATTGCCTCAGCTTAGTCTTGAGCCGATTCAAAATCGAGACTAGCTAGCTGCAAACCATGGTGAATGGAAGAAAAACCGATGAAATATGTTAGAAAGTCGTCTAAAAATTTTGCAAATCTCAAAATTTTTACTAGTATTTTCGGTTTTCTTCTTTGTGAGAAGGAAACTCGATCAGTAGCCGCTTAATAAAAGAGACTTTCTCAAATGTTAACATTGACTAGAATCAAGCTATAAAACGCAAGAAATGTAAAGCCATGTGAGGTTGTGAAATGAAAAGTGAAATAAAAAAAACTAATTAATATATGTGTGTGTATTAGAATTATGCAAGGTGAAGCTTCACTTTAACATTCTAAAACAATAGAATCCAAAAAAAACATATATGTGTGTATGTGTGTAAAATTTACTAAAATTATGTAAGGTGAAGCTTCGCTTTAACATTCTAAAAAAATAGAATGCAAGAAAAGTAAAGACATGTCAGGATGTGAAATGAAAGGTAAGTCTCTATCATGTACTGAAAACAATGAAAGTTTCCCTAACCCAACACAACACTAAGGGTTTCTTTTTGAAAGCCAAAAAGAAAGTCAAGGCTTTGAGAAAGCTCTCACTTTCTTTCTACACAAATTGGAAGGGTATAAATAGGATATCCAAATACTTTTTGGCTTTTTAAAAGAAGCCTTAGTGTTGAGTTGGGTTAGTCATACTTTCATTGTTTTCAGTGCCA